>NW_017731388.1:5325458-5354630 GCF_001890085.2 Hipposideros armiger
GCCAGCGACTCACGGCAGCCCAGCTCCAGGTTGAGCTGTTGTTCAGCATCTTAGCTGTGGAGGGCAGTGTTCACTGGCCCTCATATGTGGGATCCGAACCGGGGCCCTCTGGCATCCCAAGCGAGTTCTTAACTATCGCGCCACTCGGCCGGCCCAGTAATATATATTTTTTAATCGACACATTATATTATTTTGAAAGGAAACTTCCCATTACTGGTATGACTTGCAATAATGGCAGGTAACCATACAATGAAAAATAATAGATCTAAGTCAAACAATGCTATCCGTGTTTGCGGGACACTCTTGCTTCTCCATACTTTGCCAAAAACAGAGGTAAGCCAGCCTTAGAATTGGAAAGAAACTAAATTTCACACAGGGCAGTTCAGTATTATGTGACATTCCATCTGGGTCTTCCCTAAAAGTCACCTCTGCTGCCACCAATGGTATGTTTCCATACCACACTTTGGTAAACACTGCCAAACCCTACTCAATGTAGAAATGTTTGGGGCCCTGAGTCCCAACACCCCAGGGTTCTGCTCTTTGTTAACAGAATCAGAAGAGGAGATAATAGACTAATAAAATAACAAATTGAATACTTGTCTCAAACATACGATTCAATGGGACCTTTGACAAATCAATGCCTTAATTCAAGAAAGGGCTTATAATTCATGGTGGGAATTTTGGTCAATAGAAAAAGACCAAGCAGAGAAAAGGTCCTGCTTGCCTCTCACCTCTCTGATTTACATTCTGAAACCTTATAGAGACCTGGCTGTCCAGCAGCACTGACTCGTCCTCTGAGCACATACTTACTGAGCGCCAATGGAACAAGGCAAAAAAGGGGACGGGCAAGCAAGCGGTTATCAAATACAACCTGTGCTATCAAATTAAGTGCCGTTTTATTCTTTAGACTCCTCTTAACTGAAAACATAGATGAAGACATTTTGATAACAGTGTCACAGAGTGGACATTCTTTACTGTCAACTCGGAGGACCCATTTTCTAGCACTCAAGAGGAGACGGTTCCTGCTAACCTTCTTTTCATCCAAGTTCTCTGGTCGTGACCGGGAGAAGCAAGAGGCGGGTGTTTTCCTCATCATACTGTCTCGAGACACACACGATGCACTTGCTTTAGAGTAAGAGGAAGCTGAGGGCTGATGTAATGACCTCACTGATGAAAAGGGATGTGTCTTCGATGGAAAAGCATTCCTGTTTCCCCAGAGTTCTTCCCCACAAGAGATGCTTGCTTTAAGGAAAGTTTTGTGCTTCTGGACATAAGCAGGCATTCCTTAATGGCTAGAATTTTGACCTGCCACACAACAAGAAGAGGTTGGCATGCTAGTTGATGGTGGTATGGTTAGAGAAAGGTGACCAAGGTAAAAATCACAAAGAGGAGAACTACTAAAGGCTAATTGGGGGGGGGGGGGAGAAGGTTTGTGATTTAATTCAATTAAGTCCTCAATTTTCAAAGTTCTGAAGCAGAGTTTTCCATGACCAATAGATATCCACACTTGGCTAAATAAAGATGGTGACTGACACAAGGAGGCAACATGGGGAGAAATGCATTGTGGGATGCAGAAAGAACCATGGAAGGGTTTAGAGTAAGGTTGGGGAGTATGGTCAAGGTTTGCAGGGACAAACAGAGGTGTGGCTGAACAGAGGTGCACCCCTGCAAATATGAGTGGAGTTTTCAGGAAATCACTAGCACCCTGGTTCTGTGAGGGCAGAGGGTCCATCTAGGACATGTGAAATGAGGTCAAGATGAAAATATATTAGGTCCACATATTTAAAGTATTCTTCACTTTACTAATTTGTTGGGAACAAGCAATACATTTTTAAAAAGGTTTTTGGATAAAACTCCTCATTTGATAGTTACTAATTGCCATCTTGGGCAAGTCACTCAAATTTTCTCACCTCAGTTCTTCCGTTTGTAAAACACCTTCCCTTCCAGATACAAGCATGGAAGCTATTAGAATGTACCTCCCCATAAGGGTAGGGCTTTACCTTGCTCATCTTGATATCCCCACTAAGATCCTGTCTGGTACTTAGTGGGTGCTCGGTAAATTTGTCAAGTGAATGAATGAAAGTGAACTGAATGTTAAACTAGATAAAACATATTCTTTGTAGACAGTAAGAAGGTTTTCTAAATAGAAAATATCACAAGTAAGTCATCCCTAAAACAACTTTTTTTTATCTGCACCTGTTTCAGGTGACCTTTTGTGGGTTTGGTTTTGCTATTTACGTTAACCAAGATATTGACAATTCGGAGAGAAGCAAATTACGATCCTAATTATAAATGGAGTCTATTTTCTAAGAGATATGTGATGCTTCTGAACTTTTTTTTTGAACACACAACCTGTAAAATATCATTCAAATGTAAGTTAACATTAAAACCAGTTTTCACTGCACCTGTTACAGGCAGCAGCATTTGAGGCAGTGCTCTTTTAGTTCGGGAAGGTGCTGACAATCTACTCAGTATCTCTCCTCTGTATCTGGAGGGCATATGCAAATAGTTCTCTCCACTTCTAACCACAAAGGTGCAAGGGTGTTGAGACACCCCCCCCCCAAATCATAATCCTAAATCCAGAAAGAGCCATAAGCATACCCCTCCTTTTATAACTCTGTGATAACCAGTTATCTCCAAAAATGCACTAGTGTAAACAAAGCCGGTGACTGCCAGGAGAGGCCAATAGCTACTGCAGCGACCCCTGGAACCCCACCAAAAGGACATCATTGCTGAAGTGTCACAGTAATAAAGAGCCCTCTGCGGTCAGGGGAAAGGAGTCAAGGTTAAGCATGTGGAACAGGCTCCGTCTCCACACACCTCTTGGAAACAAGTGAAATATCATTGTTTTTAATGACAGCGCAAAAACCAAAAGGAAAAAATTCACCAAAGCTTGGAGGTTGAATGATCTGAACTTTCTACTAGAAAGCCAAGATAAACCCCCTTCCCCCCAAAATCATTCTGCATTCAAAATTCTACATATCCCCGAGAAATTGAGAACGCTTTCTAAATGGAAACTCCATTTGCTATGTACCTGTGGCTCCATTTGGTGTAAGAGCAGACCACAATGCATCCAGAGGCACACGTGGGTTTTATCTCAGTGTGTGTTTTTGATAAACAGAAAGAGCACAGATTAGGAGGCTGGATCATGAGTCTCTAACAATGGTGCGTTTCACAACGAAGAATTACAGGAGATGCTTTGATGTCAAACAGAGGTGGTGCCTTTTAAGAAAACAGTAAATTTAACTTTCTTTGGTTCAAAGCTCAGCAGTTCCCTTTGCTCCCCACCTAGGAGAACGCTGCAATTTTCTTTTATTCACTTCCTCAATGACTTGCCATTAAACACCTACAAGTCATTTTACTGCAGCAGTTTGGTGCTTGTGACACTCAACTAGGAGAGAGAAAAGTAGAGATATGGAGACAAGAACGGGAGGGCGGGTTCACTACAAACCTTCGCTTGGGGGCTCCAAAACTGTTTTCTTGGGTCCAGCATCACAAGCAAAGAATCAAAAACAGTTTGGGGGAATTGAAAGCGGGTGGGGGCGGGGAGCTGAAACAGGTCGATTGCATTTCACCACTGGCTCAAATTAGAAGGTCAGATCAGAGGGAGGAAGGCAGAAACTAAACAGATGCAAATAAAGGTCTCCAGCCTGTGGGCAAGGAAGAGTGAAAAAATCCTTTAGGAAAGTCAAGAAAGCTAAAGCGTGGATGTCAGTGGTACACAGTGCCCAGTGTTTGGAGGAAAAAAATGACTTCTTAACTACAGCAGGAAGGATTCCAGTTCCCTCCCCAGGACCTGAATTTAAAGAGATGATGTTTACTCAAGGGGTCTTTCACTGATAGGAAAAATAAATCCACAGTTTATACATCTCTCTGCGTCATGCAAATCGCATATTTAAATTTAATTACTTGGAGCTTAAGGTGATTTTTGTTCCCCCTTTCTTTCTCATTTCAACGCCACAGTTCTGATTTGCGCTTTATCAAAGGTCTGTGCATTTTAAAATGCTGTCAAGCATCAAAATTAAATGCTTCAGAGCACTAATGATATCCTTGTGATTAAGGGTTTTGCTGTCTCAGAGATGCTAAGAACTCTGGAGCTAATATAGCTTTCTTCCACATCCCACGAAATGGAGGGAAAAGTTTCCCTGAGCTTTGCCCTAACTTATGGTACCCAACAACACTGAGCACCTTTTTTTGTTTTCACAATAATCATTGCAGAGTTTTATAGCACTCAACAGTGTACAGGGTGCTTTTTCATATACCTATGATCTCATTTGCACTGCATTCAATGAACTGGGTTAGCCAGCCCTCTACTATTCCTAGGTAAAAATCATTAAAAGTCTCAAGCCCCATCCACTGTCCTTGGATACATCACTGATGTCAGAACTCAGCCCTGCACCCCATAGCTTCTGGGTGCTACACCATCAGTAAGCATCTAAGCACATTTTCTCATAGTCGAGAAGTGAAATCGTTTTTAAAACAAACCAACCAATCAACAAACAAAAGGTATAGAAAAACTCAATTATTTCAAAATTGATATGGAATTATTTTCCTTCAACAAAAGGCCTAGAATGAAATTCTTAATTAAAACCTTTGGAAGACTTTGAATCCAATGGAATTCATTTATATTTAAATATGGAAATGTTAATATTAATTGAGTTTATACTTAAAATGCATGAGGGACGCATTTTTTTTCTATAAAGTGATTTCCAAGGTCAGTACATACAAAGTCTATTTCAAACAAATACTATAAAATAAAGCAGGGCACAGTAACACTTACCAAAGGATACAATAGGCCCATGTTCCCAATGATTTTCAGAATCTGAGTTTGGGGTAATAAAGATGCTTTAACTAAGCAATTCAAGAGTAAGACTTTACAAAGCATTTAACTGAGACTCTTTTTTTAACTTATGTTTCCTGAGAAATGGTTGGCAGACTATTTTAGACAAGCCCTTTACAGAGAGCTCTTAACCACATTTTAAAGAATGGAATGTGGTTAAGGCTATTCTTAGCCTTTATGTTAAGCATGTGCATAGGAAGTTGAAGGTGTTGGGACTGGACTCCGTGGCTATCTGTCCAAAGATGTGAGTTCCCCTCCCATAAATGACTGTTTCTGTTATGGAGCTGCTCAGACAAGGACTACATTTCCCAGACCCCTTTGCATGTAGGCTAGTTCTGGGCCATGAAATGTGAGTGGAAGTGATTGCTCCTGTTCTAAACCTGATACATAAACAGCTCCCTCGGAACCCCCCCCAACCTCTCTAACCCACATTCTGCCAGCTGGATGTTGGTGCTCAGGCTCATCTTGGAAGCTCCCCCCCTCACCATTAACTGGATGCACGTTGATCAAGAAATAATTTTCTATTGCATTAACCCAATAACTGGCATTTGGGGTTACAACAAGTACCCATTCAGGTAAAGCGGAGTCATTCAGCAAAAGAAAGGCATCTTCGTATAATAACTAAAATAAAGCATAGTAGCCTTGTAGCCTACAGAAGTCGGAGCTGTGGTTTAAAGCTGCCAGAATTGCCTTTAGTTTCCCTCTTGAAAACTCTAGCTCCTGGGCATGCGCAGTGAGCAGATACCCATTCATTTGTGAGATACTGGTCACTGCGGCCTTGGGGTCAGCAATGCCAGGAACACACTGTGCAGCCTTGCAGGAACACAACACAATCAGTCACAGGTCTTCCAGTATGAAGGAATTCAGCAGAATCACACAATACTGCGCTAAAAGATTCAGCTGAGCTTGTCTTAATGTTTAATGGGCAAAGACAGTGGGGGTCTCAAAATGGTTTGGCTTAGTTTTCTTTTTAGAAAAGAGCTGGTTTAGTCTTCATTGGATAGGTGACAGCTTATACAGTTAATCAGAGCTAAACAGAGAAGACTGAGCAGAAATAGCATTTTTCTGCCAGGTACTTTCACGCAGTTAACATCATTTAATCTTTGCACCTCTATGAAGTAGTTATAATTACCACCTTTGATTTCATATTTGGAAACACATGCAGCACAAAGAAATTAAATAATTTGACCAAAGCTGTAAAATGAGATTTTAAATCCAAGTCTGCCTGGCTCAAAAGTATATGATCCGGGGCCGGCCGAGTGGCTCAAAGCTCTTAAGAGCCCAAGCTCTTAACCAACCAGGATCACCGGTGTGATTCCTACATGGGTCAGTGAGCTGCACCTGAGCTGAGCTGCCAACGGGCGGCCGGATGGCTCAGCTGGTGAGAGCACGTGCTCCTAACAACAAGGTTGCCAGTTCGACTCCCTCATGGGATGGTGGGCTGCACCCCTCCCCCTAACTAAGATTGAACACACCTTGAGCTGAACAGCCACGAGCTGCCGATAGGCAGCTGGATGGCGACTGGATTTGAAGCTGAGCTAGCTGTGCCTTCCACAACTAAGATTGAAGGACAACAACTTGGCTGTTCCCCTTCCCCAATTCATCAACACTGTTCCCCTCTCCTGATTCCCCAGTAAAATCTTAAAAAAAAAAAAAAGGTATATGATCCTCTCTCCATTTATCACATGCCTGTAACAATACACATGTTGAACTAGCATTTATTGAGTAACTACTGTGTGCCAAGCATTGTTGGAAATCTCTTGCCTGGATAAATTCACATAATCCTCACATAAACCCTACGAGGCAGATATTATTATTATTCCCAGTTTATATACCAGGAAAATAAGGTATAGAGAGTTTGAATAACTTGCCCCAAGTTACAGCTTATAAGTGGTGAATTCGCAAGTCATGTGCTAGAGCCCACATTTCCAACCACTGATCTATAGAAAGCCTCTATCTAGTCTTTCCCCTCCTTTCACTGGTAAGAAATCAGAGACTTGAAGGTTAAATGGCTTGTTCTCCCAGAGCAGCGGCAGCATCAGTCACAGAGCAAATCTTAGGCCCGTCATGGGTTAGGTACAGGGCTACCTACGTGCCTTCCTGGTTGCTGGAAACCCAGGTCTATTAGTCATGGTCTTTGTTCAAAGACAAAGCTTAAAGCCTTCGATAGTGAATCACCTCATATTAGAACAACCTGAAGAGCTAAGGAGAGAATCACCTGAAGCCGAAAAATTCAATTGCAAACTAGAATAATAGTATCTGGAGTTAGGGAAGGGGTAGGGGGTGCAAAGCAAGCTTCTGGAAGGTTCGCAATGTTACGTACATTCCTTGACCCGGTGGATGGTCACATAGGTGTTTGCTTTGCCATGATTCACTGACTATACATTTGAGGTTTGCTCCCATTTCTGTATTTGTATATATTTCACAATATAAAGGTTAAAAACAAATATTAACTAACTAAAAAAAACTAGAGTTATTTTAGAAAGACCCATCCAAAATCTTTAATTAACCCCCTGGGTGTAGATCTAAAGGTGTCGTAAAAGATCCAAGTTTTTGTAAATTAGTATTTTTTAAATTATTTTTAAAAAACCTATTTTTTGTAACAATTTAATTTTTATGCTTAATGCCTGAGCTGTACAGCACTCCCTGCTCTCTGCAGTAGAGAAAATCTATTACTTAAATGCCTGTTTTGCCTTCTAAAATAGCTATCTTTCATTAGTGTTACCACATATATAGCTATAGCATTCATTCATGGTAGAATTACAGGTGAGTGACAGTTCGTCTCAAAACCAAGATTCTCGCCCCCCAGAATTCACTGGGGATGACGTAAGCAGCACCCAAATGTCTCCGATGCAGTTCAAGGGTGTCTTCTGTTTCGTCTGGGAGCTGCTTGGTTTACTTTCTACTTGCTAAGAAATTTGTTGGCAGGTTCTGACAAGGGTAGCCCAACACTTGCCAACAGAAACATGGTAGGATCCAGAGGGTATTTCCTGTGAAGTAAGAATGCCAGTTCCAGGCAAACAGGAAAACAAGTCTTTCCATGGGAAGGCAATTTATAAGAATTTGCCCAAGCAAGACAACTGTTGTAAGATAAGAAAAGGGGGCAAAGCCAGCAGCAACAAAAAAGTTAAATAATTTTTTTTTTTCTCTGAATGCCTCTAGGAAAATGAATCTTCTCACTGCGCCTCCGTTTGTTGCAAAGTATCTAGCATACTCTTCATTGACATTATTATATATGTGTCTTGGTTAGACAGGAGGAAGAGGCCTGGGCAAACAGAGCCCTTCCATGATCAGTAATGCCCTCCAAAATGAATCTAGAATATGGAGGGTGGTAAAAAGGAAAGGTTCTCTTCTACTGAGCAGAAATACAGCAGAGAGAGTGGAAAAGGACTAGCGCTGTGAATCAAGGCTTCTGTTCCTTAGCTGTCAACCCCCCTGGGGAATAGCAGCCCTTCCAAACCTGGAAAATAAGAGCTGAGCCATGCGTTTCAGGTTCTCTTTGTTACTCAGACAGCTGCTAATCGTCCTGCTGTGTGAGGGACCCTGAGACAATGCTGCAACATTTAGCTTTCTGACATCCAAGGCTTCTAGATCCGTCCCCAATTAAAGATGTATTAATCACAAAGGCTCTAAAAGCCTGGATGATAGATGCGCCCAGTAAATCTTTGCTCTAGTCTTTTACTTTCCACACTCAGGTTTCTACATTTACAGGCAGAAATGCTTAAAAGCCTGCTCCAGAAACGGCCCAATAGAAAGCCTTGCTCATTACTTTATATCAGATGCTTGACAATTTCCTACCCAAGAAGCCTTTCTGAAAGGAGGTAAGACATTGATCATGCTGCTAAAAGAGCCTGTCTGCTTCAAGAAAAAAAATCCACTGTAGCTGTTGTTAGCTTTACTTTTTAAATGTGATAACTAATTCAGGAGTGTGTTTTTGCCACTTGCTACAGGGAAATCCCAATCATCTGTGCAGTTAAAACAAAACAAAACAAAACACCATAAGATAAACCCAGGAACTTCAGGGTACAAAATATTAATAATACTAGTATGACCAATAATCTCCTCCAAGTTGGGCCAGGTCACCCTGAGGTCATGGCCCCAAGCAAGAGTGAATAATACATGGTAGCTCATTCTGGATTGACAAACCAGGAACGACAGAAAATTGTATAGTTGGATGAAGCCCCTTGAATTCCATGCTTTCTAATTTATGTTAATAAAAGAGTCTCAAAGTTACTTTTTCACATTGGTCTCTATTTCACAAGGGCACTGAAAATAGCCTTATTCAATCCTCCATCAAAGAGTATCATCCATAATGTATTCATAGCTATGAATAAGTGAGACCTGGTAATCACCCCAAAACAAACAAAGATAAAATAAAAAAATAAAAGCAGATTGCCTGACTGATATTATCATAGAGGCCCAGAATCCAATTTTCTTTTTTCTTCCTTATATATAATTTTCAAAGGAGGCATCTAATCACTATGATACATAATGAAGAGAAAAGTCTGAACACATGATGCTTATGTAACCTCAGAAAGGCAGCAGGTAAGCCATCCCCAGTTATTGGAAATCTTTTGAAATTAGATTCCTGTTTTTCATTTCTGAGGCTAATGGAACCCATGAGAGACAAGTACAGTATTTGCAAGGTGCCAGCTGGGTGCCAGCTCAAGGGTGCTGAGTTCCTGGGCTTTCAGTGGAGTCTGGCTATATCATGAATAACTCCTTCCCCACCCATCCCCATCACAGGGACGGTCCACCATCTTCCAGGCTGAAAAACTAGCAAGTCAATTAGTGTCACTTGTGATGTGAACACCTGTCCACTAAGACCTGGACCGAGACCAATTCCATTACAATAGCCACTCAATGGCTGCCAGATGGTCGGGCCTTGGACCACTTAGAATGTAGTCCAGATTCAAGGAGGTGACCTCAAGACAGAAAGGTCTAGCATCCCATTAGTCATCTCCTGAGTCACCCAATTCCCCATCACACATATAGTTGGAACAGGATAGCTCTTTTTCCTAATGGTTATTTTAAAAGACTACATGAGCTGCTCACAAAAAAGTCATGGTGACCAAAAACTGAGGATATAAACTCCTTAAATTGTAGGCATTTTCACCATCCATTGTCATTTTTCTCAGAAACTACTTTTTAGTAACTTATCTTTGTTTCTCTTATTTCATTTTGAAATGCACCTAGGCAGAAAAGAGGGGGAAAATACAGAAATTAAAAATACCTGACAAAGAATAACCTGGAGTATGAAATTATAGTCTAGATTATCACTGACAGAATGAGATAGGCAGAGGAAACATTTCAGTACAATTTTAGTTGCATATCTATGTTCTGTGCTACTCAGAATTTTTCCAATCCAAATGTTGCTTGGCTTAAAGAATAATGACTAAATACTGAGAGGTGATAGCCATGGATGATAAAGTAGAATGTTACAAGTGGAAGAGAAAGAAAGAGAAGAAAGAAAGAGAGAGAAGGAGGGAAAGAGGGAGAAAACCAATCGGGGGAAGTACTTGAGACTCTCCATTTTAATCCCAGATTGGTTTCACTGCCTAGAAGTCTGGGAAAGCTCTGAACACAAGGTATCAAAATCTCCAGGGTACAACGTCCATTAACCATAGAATTCTGAGGAGCTGGTTTTTCATACTACCTAAGAAAGTCTTCTTTTTATTTGTAGTCAAATGTTTCCTGTCCAGTTTCTTGCTTGCTATGTAGACAAGCACAAAGAAGTAACTGGTAAGTGGAGAAAAGAGATATAGAGACCTTTGGGTTAAATAAATTACAACCAGCACATTTTGAAAATACTTCATATACAAATGGTCACCACATGCTATGCTCTCAAAAAATGTGGCCATGAAATGATATTCTTGCAGCTCTCATATTTGAAACTCTATCTGTTTGGCAATTCTCTTAAAAGCCATGATAAAGTTTAGGGAAAAGAGCATAATTTATGAGAAGGGATTTTTAAGCTTGGGAATTTGCAACCATAGGATTAATTTTTTTTTTTTTTATCTTGGAGTATCAGCCAAATACATAAATTGTATGTGCCAGATAGTTTAAACTCCTACAGGCATTATAAGATCGCGGCTGAAACAACAAAGCTATTAAATTTTAAAATATTAGTAAGACCAATAGATGTCTCCAACTGGATCTGTGCTGGAGAATTCAAGATGACTTTTGTGATCATAAAGAATAACAAAGAATGTATTAGGAAAGCTTTAACTTTTTTTTCAGGACTTGAATTTTTTTCTTTCTTTTTTTTTTTTTTCTCTTTTCTTTCCATTAACTAGGTGGTTCACAACATCTCACTAGGGCCTCTCTTGAACACAACTGCTCAAGTGTGAAATTCAGTATTACTGGCTCCACCCAGGAGTCAATCTGTAAATACCGGAAGGACCTCATTAGAACAACATCTCACTTGGAAACAGTCCCACAGCATGATCTCCAAGAAAGACACCGGAGCCGGGCTCCAGCAAACTATGGGCAGTTTGGGGAAGTTTGCCATGTTTGCTCTGAAACAAGAAGGAAGAGGTAGAGAGAAAGGGAAAAAAAACACCACCCAAAGAACACGTACAGTTCAAGTCGTACCCTTGAAGAGTTAAAGGGCTTCTCATCTGTCATTCTCCCCAAACAATACATTTTATATTATAGAAAGATTCCTTAACTATACTACCAGCCTCTTAGAGCCAGACCTCAATTAGTCAACTACTTGGCATTCGTGTCTACAATGAGGGATCCAAACGCAACGTGTGCTTTCCAAAGTCTCTGACCACTGTTTCTGTTACAAAAGGACACTCTTAATTTTCACAGGGTGATACATTTGTACTCCTTGCTTTCAGTGGGAAACACAGCCACAAGAATCCTGATTACCTACTGTCGTGACAATCTCCCCCCTATTTTAAAGGGTGAGAAATGAAATGATATTAGCGCCAAGAATTCGCAAGCCTCCAAAAGCATCTGGCTAGACAGTTTCCTAAAACCATGCTTTCCTAGAGCCCTGGGGGACCAGGAGCAGACTCAGTGGGATTCAGTGTAAGCAAGGGCTCCACCAGCAACTCTTAGGATCACCTGCAATTTTCAGATTAAAAAAAAAAAAGTCCTTCCTTATCTTGGCGAGTGGGAGGAACACTTGATTAAGGTCTCAGCCTGTTGCATGTTCAAAACCTCTGCCTGTTTGTATGTTGTGGCCCTGGCTTAGATAAAGGAACATGGAGAAAGCTGTGTGCTCATCCACCTTCACACTTATTATGCTCAAAATACACACTTATTACGCTAAAAAGAAAAGTAGGGTTGATTCAGGAGGCAGATTTACAGCGTGCAGTATGTTATCTAGACAATGCCAAACTCTCCAGGAAGCCATTGCGGGCGTGCCCCTTTCGGTGCTTGTTTTAATGGATGGATCTTGTCCCAAGCTTGCTACACACAGTGAACCTGTTGGTGGCAGGTCCCAATTTAGCACCCACTGAGAAGCTCAAGCTACATATTTAAGTCTTGTTTGTAGGCACTTGTCACCAACAAAAGGTTCCTAGATAAGAATTTCTTTTATTAGATTATCTACCCACAGCCTTCATCAAAGGGGATTTTTGACCACGAGGTCCAAACTGCCTGCAAAATACATGTATGAGCACATAGATTAACACTTGAAAGATGCCAGGCAAAAAAAGAGTGCTCTACCCTGCCCCTTCTCTCCCCTCTCCTTCCAAGAGCGATAGCAAAAGATAACACATATTTCAAATAATTGTCCTTTTATCCATAAGATATTCTAAATAGATTATGTTTTGGAAAGTAGCCCTTCTGCTTTGTCATAACAGAAAACAAAACATGGTTCAGGAGAGCCACAACAGAATTCCAGTCGGGTGGGCTGGCCAATTTATCAGAACAGAGAAAGAAGGAATTGAATACAAAAGTCGTTTCTTTGGCTATGTGTCTATATTGGCAGCCATTTTGCTGACTGTTCAGCCAGGTTCCCACAGTCTCTGTGTACTGGCTTTCACGTGTGGGGCCAAATAGTTAGTGACATTTCCCAATGAAAGCCACAATGTTCACTAGGCAAGGGACCATACCGATGTCTGGCACCGTCTCTCTTGTTCTGTTATTTTAGTTTTGGGGCAGCCTATATAAACTTTTTCATTCTTCTGGTGCAGGCAGGAATGGAAAGTGTGTGTATGTGTGCGGGCGTGTGTTGGGGGCAATGGATAGACACTGGGGGGAAACTCCTTTAAAAAGAGAGAGATTTTTAATACTGATAGAGCTAAGTCTTGCTTATCTTGACAGATTAAAATGTAAAACCAAAAAAACCACTCACAAGGCTTTACAAGACAACATAGGAATGCTCTCTTATTGTATACCCAACATGAAAACAGCACAGGAACTGCTGAGATTTGGAGAAAGAGCTGTATATTGGAGTGACATGGACAGGCATTTTAATTAGTTCCTGTAGATTTAAGATCTCTCAATGCAGGATTAGTCCTGCAGCAAGGCTCTTGGTTTTCCTGGTGTTGCAAGAGGGGGGAAAAAAAAAACCACCTCTTTAAAGATATCAGTAGGGGGTTAATGGAAGCTTTGATAAAGTTTCTCTGGATCTTTGTATTGATGCTCAATTGCAAACTGAAATCTAGAGTCCCTTCTGGCTCCTCTGAGGAGACAGTAATTCATTTAGCCACAGTTGGAGTGACAATTGGACAATTCAGGAGCCCATCTGAAACCTTTGCTCGCCCTTCACTGTTCATTCCTCATGTCAGCCTGGCACTTATTTTTCACATCCCTTGATGGCTTCTCCAGAGGCTGTAAAAGTTGGCAGTAGCATTCAAAGTAACAAGCACAACTCCGAGAAATAAAAAAAACAAATCAGAATTAGACTGTCAAGTGTTTAGAGTGAATGCTGCTGAATGGATTTCCCTTCTCACAAACGAACATGTGTGCATATTTATGTAGGAGTGGAGGGAAAGGGCTCGGGAAAAATAGTGTTCGCAGTCCTGGGTGTATAAATAAAACTTTCATTTTCCTAGAGTGAAATATTCACATCCTAAAAAAAGTGCAACTCATTTTTTACTTATATGCAATAATTACCAGTGGGCTGTATAGACATTTGTCTACGCTGCTCAGTCAGCCTTGACGCTGGATAATTTAGTAGGCTCTTTTGGAAGGCTTTTGTCTTTTTCTCCTCACCAGGACTGGTGGCACCCACCCTGAATACAAATTCATGGACCTTGGTGCCACACACCACAGGCTGTACTGTTGTAAATCTACAGGTTTATTTCATTCTTAATTATGATCACAATTAGCGAGTATGTGTCTAATGAAAGGGGTGGCAACGCTATTCCATAAATACAAAATTATTTTATATACAAAGTTAGAATCAAGAGACAGTTCCCTTAAAAAACAATGTACTGCACGTTTAAAATGTACATTTCCTAGGCATTAAGAATGAAACCAGGAGCCCGTGGATGGATCAGAGCTGTCAATGAGAAACGTGCAGTCTGGCTTCTCTGAAGCTCCGTGTATGTTGGTTCAGGTACAGAAAGGACTTTCAAATCAGCTTCCACTTTAGAGATTCCAACAATTACATACCAACTACAGCTGACCCTTGAACAATGCGGGATTAGGGTGCTGACCCCCTCTTGCAGTCAAAAGCCCAGGTATAACTGGACTCCCCCAAAACTTAGCTAATAGCTTACTGTTGATCGGAATCCTTGCTGATAACACAAACAGTCCAGTCACACATATTTTGTTATGTTATATGTATTAATACTGTATTCTTACAATAAAGTAAGCTACAGAAAAGAAAATGTCATTAAGAAAATCATAAGAAAGAAAAAGCACATTTACAGTACTTTTGAAGAAAAATTTGCATAGTGGACCTGTGCGGTTCAAAACCCAGTTGTTCCAGGGTCAGGTGTTCTGAGGAGGCAGAAGCAACTTTTCAACAACATTTCTCAGTGGAATTGCTTTACAATTTGTTTGGGAGATTTTAAAACATGTCTTTAGAAAGATTTCTGGCTGAGATAGGTCACTCGTTTCATCGCTGTTTTTTTCCTTTGAAAATTCTTAGTAGCAATTAAAACAAAATAACCTGATTTTCTTGAGATCACAAGCAAACCAGAGCGTTTCATTGCAAAGGCAGTTGGAACCACAGAGTTCCTCTGTAGGGCCGTCCTGTGAGTGTCCACAAGCCCTGGCTCATGCTGTTCCCTCCCTGCCCCCACGCTGCCTGATCCTGTTCCCTCCAAGTTCCAGCTCATCTTTACCGCTATCTAGAAGACAGGTAGCAATTATCCCCAGCGGGGATGAGAATCCCCACTGTTCTCCATTATCTCACTCAAATAACATAATATGTCTAATTAAAAGATGGCAGAGAAGGAGAGAATGGGAACTTACCAGTTGAGTAATAAAAGACAGTGTGCCTCTTGTACTTAGCTATTTTCTTCTCTCTACTCATTATTTTGGTTCTATTAAATGTATCACTACTTGACAAAGAGTTCACTGGTTGTTTCCACAGTACATAAAAGTGTTAACAAACAGGAAGTGAGCTTCTCCTAAGCGCTGGATAGTGACATCACAACGAGGTATCCTGTCCCTTAGCTGTTGGTGTTGAATTTTCTGGCAGTTTTTTTGTTTGTTTGTTTTTTAATTGTCTATCCTAAAGAACAAGGCCAGTTTAACAAGCAGCACCAGCTCATCTGATGGCACAGCAACCGGGATTCTTCCTAAGAGGCCCCAAAGGGCCTTTTTAAACCAAGACCAGTGGTTGAGAGCATGATGTTCCCAGCACAAAGCAATGGAACCAGACAAAGACAGGTTAGTGATGGAACCCTTAGAAATGAGCATTGCAATGCAGTCACAAGCTCTGTTGTGTAAACATTTCTTCCAGAACAGAGTTCCTCAATCTTGGCACTAAAGGCATTTCGGACCAGATAACGCTGGTAACGCTGGGGGCTGGGGACGGGGGAGGCACTGTCCTCTGCATCATAGAATGTTTAGCAACCCCTCTGGCCTTTACCTGCTAGATGCAATAGCACATTCCCTCCTCCCAAGCGTGACAACCAGAAATGTTCCCAGACATTGTCGCATGTCTGGGGAGAGGCCTGGAACAACCATAGTAAAAGTGCAGCTAGCTTACTGTTTTACCCTTCCAAGAAAATACTTCCGCAGGGTGGGGGTTGGAGGGGTGAAGGGAAGGCAGGATTCACACGCATTCTGATCATTCTGCTGAAGTACTTTTTGGAATTTTCCCCACTCTTTGAGAATTGCCTTTCGAGCCAGTTTCTGAACATCACAGGGAAATACGCCCCACTTCTTCATCCTCACAGCTCATGTCTAATATTCGTGGAATTACAGAGTTTTAGGGTTGGAAAAGAACTTGAGAGATTACCGAGGTTCAAATAATTACATAATCCATTAAATATTTGAACTCCTGCAAACTCAGAGCATTAAAGATGTTTGTCACTAGCACACTCTAGCTGTGCTAAAGAGAGGTTACCAGGTATATTTCACTGTAAAGCCTCGGGAACAGTGTCATATGCAAAATAGAAATCAAAATGGTTATCACTCCCCCCACAGGTGCAATCTGGGGGTAGTACAGAACACCAGCCACAGGGGTCCATCACGATTTAAAGCCAAACAACCTAGAGTATGGTGCAGCCCCATAGGTGGGAGACAGGTGTGAGGGGTGGGAGTTTGGGGTCACACAGCGAAAACGGGCTCAGTGATATTAAGATCTGCTGGCTGCCATCCCAGCATTTTTAGCAAAAATATTCAGTTCTGTTGCCTGGCCAGGGAAACCTTATTTCATTTATACAGCATTTCTCTCTCCTAGTGACACATCCTGTATTTATTTGCTTGAGATGGTCCACTTAAGCAAAAGTAAACCAAAGGAAAGTCATCTAGAAAACAAATCACCCAGCAGTTTGCTAATTCATCTTTCATAAACATCACAGCCATCTCCTCCTGAGCAAAAGGCAGAGCAGTTGCTGGAGGACAGAAAATGGAGGAAGGGAAATCAGAGTTTTCAAGGAGCTCTCACTTTGTTCCTCGTGGACTGTAATGTCGGAAAGTAACTATTTCCTTGCCTGGTGTTTTACTACGGGGTGACTTTCTAGCTGGAGTTCCCACCCTCACTCATTTCTCATTTCTCCTTCTCATTTCTCATTCCCACTCTCATTTCTCCTTCACTGCTCTTAGCATAGGGGTGGGGGTGGGGTAACTTGGCTCATGAAGAGAATTTGGGAGAAGTACCATGTCTCAGGTTAACCCCGTCTGCTCCCTCGTACCTAACTGCACAGAGCCTCCATCTGGGCAAACTTAGGGGTATAGACTTTACCCCTGCAGGGAGCCTGCAATCAGCCAGCTGGGCTACACTGTCTCTGGGTGACACTGGGAAAGTGTCCCTAATGTGGTACTTTTGGCCACAGATACAAAGCTCATATCCTTTTATCAGATGATCTGCAACAAGGTGGGGACATTCTGAGTTCTCTTGTGTCTCCTCTTCAGGGTTAACTGTTTTTGAACTCAGGAGGGGAGAGAAAAAAGAAAAGGTGTTAATAGCCCCTAAAACACTGCAGTAAGAGTTGGGTTAGAATGGTCTAAATAACCCTGTGAGAATACAGGCCCCCTCCTACCGCATTCTACAACTAAAGGATCAAAGCCCCGTTAATGCTGCATCTCCACGCCCAGATATATTCAGTCTGCTCTCACCAATGGGGAGAATCCCAGGCTGAGTACAGGAGTGCTCTTAATTATCTAAAAATTTTAGAAAAAAAGAGCAGGGTTCTCTCTGGTTTCAACGGCTCTGACATCGGCTTGGGGGAGTCATTTCACCTACGTGGAACTGCTCCACTGTGAAAGTCCCAGAGGTGGTGATGATAAAGCCAGGAACGCTAGCAGGTTTTGTGTTTGTTCTTAAATATGTTACTGATCAGAGAAAGGACCCTGTGAAAACAGAGCAAAAATGGAGAGGCCACGAAACTGTGGCCTCCAGGTGGTAAATGCTAACATTCATTTATTCCATGTAATTCCTTACAAAGTAAGACATCAGTGCCTATGAAGGTCCCCAAGGAATTTAATTTAATGAAATGATAGGAATGATGACAGTTAGAATGTAATTGTGCATATGTAAATATGCTGAGGGGAGCGTTGATCAAGTTTATGGTTGTTACCTCCACCCCGAATTTTGGCCTACGTTATTAATTGGCACTACTATGAAGAAAGGGTTTGTTAATCAAAGATAAACTACCCCGATGGTTTTGAATTTGTGTACTCCAAATTATGGAAGGATAATGAGGCAGCACTGTGCACACAGACAACTCTCCGCTAAGCGAAAGCTTTCTGGCTGGCCACATAGGAGGTCTCCTTATTGAAAGATTTATTTTTAATTTTGAACAGCTTCCCAGCATTACCCTTCATGAAAATTAAAATAAGGAGCTGGAATTTTGTCCTATTCAGCAAACCTCCTGGCAGGACTGCTCACCATGGCAGTGAAAACAACCTCATTGTGTCAGAGGAGTCTCCCGTCCACCTTTCTCGGAGAGCTAAAAGAATTACACCTACGTTTTTAATAAAACTCTGACTTTTTTTCTTCCCTCTTTCATAATGTTTTTGCACATTTTCTTCTTTGGGGGGGATCCTGAACCTGTCTTCTTTGTGCTTCTTGTAACTTCTGGCCCGGTGGGAGTTGACATAATCCTTTGGCTCGAATCCTTAGGTATTCAGAGAGGCATAGAAGTCTCCCCACAAAATCTGTGGGAGCCAAGCCTGTCCTCAGCAAGTCTCCCAGAGGCTATTCTCTGCCAAAAAGAATGACTTCACCTTGTACATTAAAGCCTCAAAATGTCCATTCCTAGTTTTAATTCAGTGAAGGACACAAAGTAGCGGTGTGTTCCGAGAGTGGCCGAAAAGGTGCTTCGGGGCTGAACCTTAGAATATTGATTGGGTCACAAATCAGATTCTCTGAGAGGTGCGCAGATTGCTCTGTACCTTGTGGGATCCTTGTGACTCAGAGACAGCAGTGGCACCAATGCATTTCCTAGGATCTCTGTACACTATTTCCACTGCATGTTCCCAAAAGAGAACGAATAAAGAACTGGCAATCACAAAGTACTTGCGATGATGCTATCACACCCTCCTAAATCATACTAGTCTTTGTAGAAAAATAAAACCGATTGCCACTAACAGTGTTCACAAGCTAAAAGGGCAGAAATAAAAGACAAAAGCATCACCAGATGATCAGTTCACACCACATATTTTAAATGACCGGTCACATTTGTATAACCGAAGTGGCCTTCAGGGAGGATGTGCCATTCTAGCTCCAGTTCACAATCTTCCCCACGTCTTAACTTGTGATTTATTCTAGAGAGTTCAGGGGAAAGTAGGAAAATAATGGCTTGGGACTGGGACACGGCAACACTTCTCACTATAGATCAATTAGTACAAACACATTTTACTTAACTATTGAGTGCACTTACTGAAACATTCATTTAAGAGAAAAGTGCACTCAGAGGTGATAGGACTGTCGGCCATTTATAATCGTTTTCCGGTGAAGTTTGTTGTTCTTAAGTGCCTCACAAAAGGATAAACCACGGTCCTTTTTCCTGCTCCCTTTTCACTCTCCAGAAACAAGTAACAGGGAGCCCGCAATGAGAAACATGTGGCGGAAATCCAGGATGGAAAATTAGGTGGAGGAAGTGTGGAGACTTTTTTTAGGGGAGGAATGGGAACGAGTGGGTCAGGAGCTGGAGCCTAGAAACCTAGATTCTACTTTGCACTCTGAAATATCTGACATTCAAGATTTTGCACGAGTTTTGCAATTAACTCAGCAGAACCACTTCATGAACAGAAAATGTTTTCTAGTCATCTCAATTATAAGAGGAAAGTGATGCAGGAAATGAGGCAAATGAATTCTCTTCCCCCATGTGTGAATTGTGGATTCAACTATGAAAGGGGCTGCAAAAGTAGTATGTGTTTTAAGGGAAATTTTTTTGACCACACAGATAAAACTGCCCATTAAACCATTGACTCTTAACAGATTTACATGGTGATTCTAGTATAGACCCATGTCGATTATTTTTTACATTTTGAAATAAAAGAAACAAGATCAAAACTATAGCTGCTAATGCTTTTGTTGGCAAATACAGCAAATATGAATATGCCAATGCAGATTGGTAAAAATCAATTTTATAATCCTAAGTAGTTTATAAATGCTCTACTGTCCAACCACAGACAGATCCTGTGATTAAAATGGCCAATATGAATCCCTTACAAGAGAAGTCCAGCATAGAGTGACCCACCTCACTGGACTATTGTCCTGTTTCAATCACTGTCTTGGTCTTCATTTAATCTCCACCACCCAGTACAAGGCATGCTATGCAGCTGATGTCCAAAACAACATTTGCTGAATGAATGAACATCCCCTCTAAGTGTCTTTTGTATTATAACACAGCTCCCAGGTTTATAATTAGATCCATGTAGTTCTACTTCAGTTGTCGAAATTTAATATCACTCATGGATATCAACACAAGTCCTCTCTCTATATACATTTGGTTCATACAATAAAGTAGATCGGTTCCTACCTGCTTGGTTGGTTGTCACGGTGACAGACACTGATTGATCCGGGCTAGGGTTATACTTGGACACTCCATTCACTGCCCAGATTTCAAATGTGTAATTGGTATGAGCCAGGAGGTCAGTGATGGAGACTTTGGTGGTCTTCAGGCCATTCTGCTGTGGGGTATAGTGGACCCCACTCCCACAGGGTCGGCACTTGCTGGAATCCCCAGCTCCGCATTTCTTGCAGACCACATTGTAGGAAATGTCCTGACGGCCACCTGTGTTCTGAGGACTGCTCCATTCCAAGTTCACCGAAGTCTCATTGACATTTGAAATCAAATTGAGGGGAGCAGATGGTGGGCCTGGAGAAAGAAAAAAACATACGATCACACCAAGAACTGCAATGATCCTTTTGGAAGCTTTCAGAGTATATACTACTCTCTGCAGCTCTAAGAAGTAAGATGGGTCCATTGGGCAAAGAAAGCAAAAAGCAAGCAAAGCCAGCAAAAAATCTTTTAAAAGAAGAATAGGATAGAAGGCTGCACGGGTGTCATCCTCATTTCTCTGCAAACAAATGTAGCATTGTTTGCTACTCAGTGAAGCAATGCTACCTCAAATAAGCTCCAAGCCTGGGCTTTCTGTCTGTAGTGGCAGGAAAATGCCACACCTTATCTAGTCTCAATCTGATGATCTGAAAATAGGTATGCAAATGTGACTCTAGTTCCCAGGGCTGTGGTGGCACTCTGGTAAATTAAGAGTTCTATACCACTTTTAAAGATAAATGATGATTCTTAAGTACAGCATGCCATCAATATGGAATAACATTAACTGAATTGGATAGATACGCCTCTTCAGTTCAGCATGGCAGTTGAGGCTTAAACTGTTTATGGTAATTAGTAGAAGTTGGTTTTAACCTGGTTGCAGAGATGTTGAAGGGAGGGACTGTTGTTGAAAGATCTCAACTAGAGGCAGATACAGCCCAAAGGCTCGCAATCCCACCTCCTGCCCACCCTTCGAAGGACCAGGGATGCGTCAGACCCTTTGAAAGCACACAGGTATCCCCCGCTTTTTAAAAGTTCGTTTTATATCACTCTGCTTTTAGGAAAGGCCAGTTTTTGCTATCCAAAAGGAATCCAAAGAGGATTTTCACTTTTTACCAAAAAAAAGTGAAAGGAAAAATTAGCGCTCAGTATTTATTTTGCAGCGAGCCATTATAGAGGTAGCGTGGACCCTGAACCACCAAGCTCTTCCCCAGAAACTACACTCAGCATCTCAGCATCAAGCCGCCATAGCTTTGAAGGAGCTTTGAGCTGTGTCTGTGAGCATCTGTGCTTTATCTCAATCTATTTTGTGCATCCCTTAGCAAGGTGGGCCCTAAGGTGATGGCTTCTTCACTTGACACTGTTTCAGCTTCAGAAAGGATTCATAGGAACTCTCTGCTTTCAGATAGAAGAGAAAACCTGTTCTTATTCCCACTGACACCAAAGAGTTTCTGAAATATGAATGGTGGTGGTGGCTGTTTTGAAACATTACAACTGGTTGCAAACAGCGTAGTGGTTGATTTAATAGTAGCAATAATAATAATGATAATAAAATAACAGTATAGGACCAATGATGAACTGTCTGGCTTCTTGCTATACGTCAGTCTTTATATGCTGAGAAGTTGTGACACAAATTACATTCAGGGAGAAGAATCAGGCAGGAAGAAAAGAGAGTTTTCCTGGTCTGAGCTGCTCTGGTTCCAAAGGTTTAAAAGACGTCTGCCACACTCTAATGAAAAATATTTACTCAATGAGACAGTTGGAAAGCCCTCTCTTTTCTGTCCTTTTTTGTATTTTGGTCTTCCAAGAAAAGAGCCAAAATAAGTTTTAAGGAACATTAGAAACTTTATTTGCATTTACTGGTTGGAGGAAAACTTGTTTAGTTCTTCAGGAAAAGGAAGTTAACTGGAGACCTACGGGAAGTCAGGCGAAGCTTTATCTAGTCGACCATAATGGAACGTATTCTTCCAAAATAGCTACTGAGAGACAATTGGAAGGGGTCACCTATGAATAAGGAGTCATATTTAATATTTATTATTAGCTCATGGTGATGAATGGCTAAAGGATTTTGGTGGTAACACTGGCTAAGGTCGATTCACTCTCCTTTTCTCTGTAGACAGCTTATTTGAAAACTATTGAGCAAAGTAAGCTGATCCTGCGAGTCTCCCCTTTAGGCTAAGTATGACCTCTCTTTGTATAAACACCTACTCCTCATGCTGGGAACCTTAAAGAAAAAAGTGCTGTAACATTGGTGTTAAGGGTAATATTGCCCCACACAAGTCCTCAGAAAGAAAATGCACATTTCCTTTTTTGTTTAAGATTTCAAATTTATATCTATGCTCCTTAGCACAATGACTGGAAAATAACAAGGTCAAGTAAATGGGTTTTGGATCAATGAATAGAACTCTTTAAAATCATTGACTCCCAGAGCCAGATAGGATAGTAAAGATCATTTGGTCAAATAGCCTCATTATAAAGATGAGCAAATTGAAATCCAGAAAGTGAATCTGATAATATGGAGAGTTGTGCAATCTAATTAGTGACAGAATCTAAAACCTGTAAGTGCTAATTCCCATTCAGGGGTTATTTCTACTCTACCACGTGTTCCCATTAAAGGAATAACAACAAAATCAGTACTTTGAACCAAATTTTGAGATGTAAAGCTAGGAAGTGGGAGTGTGTATCTTCAGTCTTGTTCAGGTTCTGTAGCTACTTGCCACCGTGATGCAATCCATTGCTAGTCTGCAGCCGAAGCTGACCACAGCTTGGTTTATAAAATGGGTCAGCCACGGGTTCCTCTTTTGCCGCAACTTCCAGGGTTAAATAAGAGTGACTCTTAAATCCATTAACCTCTTTGCCAAGGTTCCTGGTCCACTTTCACATGGGAAAATGTGACACAATGAATCGAGCCTCGCGGGAGCAAAAAGTCAGTAATTAGTATGTAGGACGGGGCATGGCGGTGTCTAAACAGAGAAGAAATGGAGCAGAAAACTAAATGGTCACAGGCCTCAGAGATATAACACTGACACGTGAAAAAAAAAAATGCTGCAGAATTCCAAATAAGAGGGCTGGCAGAAAAACAAGTGGTAGCTAGCCCAGAATGACCTTCCTTTGGGAAGAAGATTCGAGTAGATGCTCAAGGAAAAACAGAGAACTAGGCAAATTCAAGTTCAACGCTTCCTCCATGAATGGTCTGGGGAATTGTACTGCACATGTTTCAAGTTTTGCTGCCATAGGGAGTGCCAAGCATAGTAGCAGCTTAGAAATTAAAGTATGACAGGAAGGAAATACAGAAATGTCCACAGAATATGATTATAACATTCGCTGGCACAGGCCTGGGAAAAGACGCATGCTTTATAAATTAAAATCATCATGGTGGTTGTATTGTGTTTGTGGAATTGTGTTTTTTGTTGTTGTTTTTTTAACTTTTGCCAGTTAAAAGATAATAAACATATGAAGTGTGTTTCTATTTATTAGGAGGGGCCATCTCTTCCTCAGAAAAGAAAGAATTCTCTTCTCAAGACAATGAGAAAAGAATGCGGACTTTAGATACAGTCAAAAGTCAGTATGGGCCCAACAGTCATACTTAGCAGCACCTTAAGACAATTATTATACCTGTAGAGATGGCTAAAAAGAAAAGGCAACAGGCGTTCTGAGTAACATGAGTTTTCTCACGTTAGAAGCATCAGGAAGGAAAAAAAATCTTAACTCTTCGATTATTATCTTCTCTTACATACGTATTGTATCTGAATATTGAGGTACAATTACATTTTTGGCAAGTGACTCACTTTCTCACCAGAAATATGTGCACCAAGTCTTCAATTACAAATATGAGATGTATAACAAAGAGGAATAAATGTAACATTTGTTTTAATTTTCTAGTCTTCATATTGACATCATATCTACCAAGCAGACCCTAGCATCAGGTAGCTGTGGGCCATTGTGAATACAGTAGGGTTTTATGCTTTTGAAAACTACCCATGATAGCCTGATGTAGGACTGGCAGCAATCCTGCTTACAGGATTGTTCTACAGTTTAGGTCTTTATTTCCACATGCTATTTTGTTTGGTACATGGTCATGCTAATCAGACACATATTGCATATCTATCATCAGTCTATAGGCTCAAGAGAAAAACCGGTGTCGTCACTGTTTCCCAGTGTCTACCACAATTTCTAGCTCAGCGCAAGCTCAGTAAATGTTCGATGACTCAACGAATCCGTGAATGACTCTGAGGAAAACTAAAGCAGTCCTCTAATGCACCTATGCCCACCTACCTAGTGATATTTTAAATGTGTGAATTCTCTGAGTATTAGTCAGCTTTTCACATACAGATTCATGAGCATTAAGCCCCGTAAAGGAGTATCTCAATGTAACTAGTTTAATTCAATTTCCTCTTTTCTATAATTTAAAAATACTTTGGAAAAAGTAAGGAGGGCTATATAACATACATACATACATACACACACACACGTGCGCGCGTGCGTGCACATCCTCACACAGTCACTTCTGTTGGGAGGGATCGTGGGGTCATTCATTGATTCAACAAATATTTATTGAGTGCCCAGTATTTGTCACCTGCTCTAGAAGAGAGAGGGAAACAAGTATTGATTCATTTTGACACTTTCCTGAGTGGCTGAAAGAAGGGAAGCTGGAGGTGGGGAGAGGAAGAGACAAAAGGAAGTAAATGTGGATTGTGTGGGCTTCCGGGGTTGGCGGGGGTTTGAGGAAAGGACTCGCTTGTTTTCACAGCTCCCTCACCAACCAGCATGGCTGGGAATTAAACATGTGGGCTCCATCAGTTAAAGCTTTGTTAATTTGGGACGGGTTATTATGACTTTTCTTTCTCCATCTTGACTTCAGGTGATGATTTACTCAGGCATAAAGTTATGGAAACTTTTATCTCTGAAGGCAGTAAAATTTAACATGTTCAATGGTAGGCTGGCATTTTCCTTATTAGTCTTTATAGAGCTACAATTTTTCTTTTAATTCTATCATCAAAATGAAGATGCTGTCAATTTTGTAAAATACAAACCAACCAAATACTGAAGGATGTTTAAAAGGAAACATAAATGTCCTTTCTTTACATTTTTGGTTTTATTTGTAAAACCCCCTTGGGGAGTCACTTCATAAGCCCGAGATTCCCTCTCTGCCTGCATCGATGCACGAGGCTAGCATGTTTAACAACTTTAAAGTTCTCTTGCTGAAATATTTTAAATATAATTTGGTGGCATAAAGTATAGCTGTACTACCCGAACCAGAAACGAAATGCAATAACCCTGAACTTGAGAATCCTTTAGCGGGGCGTTCGGCAGACTTTCTCTGTAAAGAGCCAGGTAGTCAGTATGTCAGCTTCTATGGGCAACGTGGGTGGGTCTGTGTAGCAACCACTCCACTCTGCTGTTGTACCTCAAAGGCAGCCACAGACAACACCTAGACAAACGGGGGGGTGGTTGTGTTCCTAGAAAACTTGATTTGCAGAAACAGGGAGCAGTTGAATTTTGCCTTGAGACCACAGTTTACCAACTCCTGCTTCAGGGAATTTGATGGGCACAATGCACTCTCTTCCCAGGAAGATGCTCACGGGAAGCCTCATAATTTTGCCCATAACTCCAGGGACTTCAAGCATACCTTAACCTATCAGTGGAGCTCAGTCCAAGAACCCCTGGTTTATACATTTATACAGAGAACTAGCTCAGATCACAACTCCGGCTTCTAAAGCCCGCTACACCTACCTTCACTGACTAAGGAAGGAATGAAATACGTGGACCATTATGGCCTGTTTCTTGAGTTTCTCATTGCTCTGAAAGAAATGGGCACTGCATCGCTTGCCACTGTGGATACACTTAATGAACATCCATTTGCTTCACTGGTGTGAAATACTTTCTGTATCGCACAGTAGGTCCTGGTGAAAGGTGCTACAATTGGTAATTATTATTTTCTAGTGGGACATCTACTTGCATTCAGTTGACAGGGGTTTGACGGTATGAAGTCTCAAAGAAACTGTAGCCAAATTACAGCAAAAGCAAAGGACTATCATATCCTATCATAAAATATCATGTCATCTTAGGTCATAAAAGAAATCTTGATCTTCCATCACCCATCATGTGTTCTCCTCTGGAAAACGACAAGCTTCCAAAAATGAACCATCTCGAGAAATTAAGTGACTGTACTAATTTAAGGGCAACATTCCAAGTATAAAAGAAATCCCAGTAATTCCACAAATCTTAGTTCTTCTCTCCCGTGTATTAAACGAAAGTATAATTTCTGAATAGTTTAGAGAACACACTTGCTGACTTATGTCAGGATTTAAAGTAGCCCCGTTTAGGAAAACTTAATGTTTACATATCCACATGAAGTCTGTATGAGCCTTAAATTCAAAAAGGATCAGTGCCGGGAGCCGTCTGCGCCTCAGTATCTGACATGGCCAAACACACTGCAACTGTGACAAATTCTGAAGCTCTGACTGAGAAACAGATACTGCTTTATATCTTAAAGAACTTAAATTCCCCTTTGGATGTCCCCCAGTAGGATATAGATCTTACACCCCTTCTAATAGATATATCACAATAATTATATTTTATACACTAAAGGTGATTTTAGTCACACTACTAGTCTCTTAGTAAAGGTCAAAGTACACACCCTGTAAATCTTAAGATCCTGTTTAGACAATAGTTTTTAGAATAAATGTTGGGTAACCATCCTTTAGGCGATTATGTAGAGGCTCAGGCCTTGGTCGTAGTCATTGTATGTGGAGGGATTTGGGCGTAGTTGGGATAAGTTAGTTTTTAGCATAGAAAAGGTATAGCTGTACCCTGGAGCATAAGAATTATGAGGAAGTAAAACCCTGATACTAATGGAACAATGGTTAAACTGCCCGGTATAAAAAGGGGCATGCTGTAAAATAAAGTGAGACACTTCTTGAAAAAGTGCTCCTGTGTCTCCGCTGTCTTTTTCCTCTCAGACTCCGCCTCCACCTGAGGGAACCCCTGGACCTGCGGGAGCTGGTCTCCCGCAGATCGGCCAACATTGAACCTAAAGTCATACATGCTTCCAGAGTTTGGTATGAACCATTCAGTGGAAAGTCCAGGTCAAGGTAACTGTACCCATTGTACCCCATCCCAAACTACCAAGTCAGGTAAAATGTACTTTTGCATTCTTATAGGGAGCAACTGGAACTTTAGCAAAAAATGGAAACCCACTATGATAAGAGAATAGAAAAAGGTTCTGCCAAAGGGTTCAAATCTATATGGACACATGGAGTAATATGACATATAAACCTGACATTTCTATTTCTTGTAACAACTAGAATTAAAAAGTACGAACAGATTCCAGGGCCGGGGGACAGAAAATAAGGCAAGTTTAAAACTCACATTGTTAGCAACACTTTAAACATGCAGATACTTTAGACCTGGTAGTTCTGCCTGGAATTTTCTCCCCTGGCTCTTCTAAGAGCTGCCTTAATCCTTAAACCTCTGGTTTCAGCTCAAAACTCACCCTCCTCCTTCCTCACTGCTCTACGCAAACTTAAATTCTCCCCTTTCTTCCATTTTACCCGATCACATCATCTTTTGTTCTCTCCTTTTTGTGAGACTTTTAAATTACCTTGTTTATTATATATGTACATGCTCATTAGAACAGAAACTCCAGGAGAACAGGAATCTCTTCTCTTTGCTGATTTATGAGAGGGTCCCCAGCCCTTACAAAGATGTAAAATGGACAGTAGGTGCTTACTGAGTATCTGCTGCATAAAAAAATGCTGGAGTGATGCTTCTTTAGCTCAGTCCAGCTCACTCCTCAGCAGCATCACCTCCATAGCACCTGTGGATATCACAAAAGCTGATCCCAAGAAAAAAAGAAAAGGCGATCGCATGCTAAAGGGTTAAAAAAAAATGTCAAGTCTGCAAGGAAGGCCAGGAGACAGTTGATAGGAAACCAAAGTAGCTGGGCTCATGTGTAGAATGGCTTCCAGAGCTATCACAGACTTTTAATACTTAACTGATTTTTAATCACCATTTTAAAATTCAATGTCTAAGCCATGAAATTAATTCTGGATGTGGAAAGAAACATTCCCCAAGGGCATGGGCAGGAACATAATTTTTACATGATCAATTTCTTTAAGCCCTACTGTCACCCTACTAAAATGCCACGGCAAGGAGTACAAGACCTGTCTTCTGAGGAAGAGGCACCTTGGGTCTTGAGTTCCGTTTCATAAGGCTTCATTAATCATGCACAACTTTTGGACTGTCAGCGATACTTCAGTGCCTTAGCTGTAAAACCCTCCAACCCTTCAGGTAAGCCTTTGTTAATCTTTCTTCAGCTGAAAGACAGGCTATGAGGTAGAGTAAACGGGGTGTATAAGTTTTGACTGAAATCAACCCATGCTTTCCCCCCGACAGCAGTATACGTTGCCACCACTAATTGCTTTCTCCTGGCCCTCGCTTGCGGGGGGTTAGTTTACATAAAGACTGCTGTTCAGGGACACCTCTTCCAAGATATATGAACAGTACATAACCTTTTATCACAGCGGTTTGTGTGTTTTAACAATGAATAGAGCCAAAGTAGAACTGCCTATTATTAAAACACAGAACCATTTGGATCCATCAATCATTTATTACTGTCATGAAAAACTCTGGGCTTCCCATAGAGGGAACTCCTGGCTGTAATTTTGCCACCCTGGTATATTTATTCTCCCATTCTCCTGTCCTGGGACCTTCCGTCTTTTCTTTACTGGGTTAATTGGGGTT
>NW_017731388.1:5357705-5359160 GCF_001890085.2 Hipposideros armiger
ACAGGTATGGATTATTTTCTTGAAAATATTCCAATGATGCTTCCACGGACATGCTGTCTATCTGACAGGCTGCTATTGATGTTAGCCTAACCAGAAGTTCCATCAAAAGTCCTCCCAAAGATAAAGTTTATTTACCATTAAATTCGCTCAAGTTCTCTAGCAATATAGATGGTGTGAAGAACTTCTTAGGCGGTTCCTTCTAAATTAGCCAATGCTGCTTGTATTCACCTGGTCTAGTCGTTCCCCAAGTTAACAAAAACCTGATTTTACAAACCAGTGGAGCAGAGTGTCTCTTTGGCTAGAAGAATGAGTCTCAGATAGTGTGTTTTATTTCTTCATTAGTGTGCCGTCACAGTGAGCGATCACTAAATGCAGGGCTGCATAAGAATGCTGGGGTTAAAGACGGCATAATGAACAAAGAAGGTGCCTGATTATCATGGCTGTCAGCACAAGGGAATTGGGTTTGTCACCTGGTTTAACCAACTGGTAAGAACTGATTAGAGGCTGGAATCAGTTTGAAAGGATCCCTGGTGTTTACGTTCCTTTCCATCCCCACCTCTTGTCAAGAGAATCCGATAAGGCTGGGGGGGGGTGAAGAGGGAGGGCTTCCTTCTGTGACTTATTTGAACAAGAGGTTCTCTGAGAAACTCCCACTGTCTTCTCTATTGAAATGTCTACTGCGGCACTGTCCCATGGAACTTTCTGTGGTGATAGAAATATTCTACAGCAGTGCTGTCTGGTATGGTGGCCACTGACTACATGTGGCTATTGAGCTCTTGAAATGTGGCAAGAATAAGTTCGAAACTGAGTTTTAAACTGAATGTTAAAAAGTTTAAATTGAATTAGCCACGTGCACCTGGGGGCTACTGTATTTGGGCAGTGCAGGTCCACTATATTTATCGGGAAGGGAGAAACCTAGAGGGAACCACAAGTGGCTCAGATTCTAATTCTGCTACCTAACTTACTAGGACACCTGTTAGCAAAATACAGTCATTTCCCTGATTATCCCTGTCGCAGAGGTCTTCAGAGTCATATGTAGTTAATATTCATTAAATTTAAAAAAGAACTTAAAAATCCAACTCTGTAGAAATGTGGTTTCAACTTTGCCTGTAGAGTACAATCAGGGGCACAACTTTTGAAAACACTGATGCCTGAGTCCTACCCCTAGAAGGAGATGCTGGCATGCGCTGCAGCCACTGGGTAATTTATGTGCAGTCAAGTAAGAAAATCACCACAGGGAAGCGGTGACATGCACAGGCAATCTGCTATGGAGGGAGTCTAGGGAAGGAAGTGAACAGCTGGAGGGGGGGGGGGAGACAGAGAGAGAGAGAGAGAGAGAGAGAGAGAGAGAGAGAGAGAGTTTAGATCCCTACCATGTGCCAGACCTTTGCAAACATTTTCTTATTTAAATTTTAAAACCACCCCACAGGTGGACAGTGAGAATCCCATTCCACA
>NW_017731388.1:5359235-5363338 GCF_001890085.2 Hipposideros armiger
ACTCCTGGCTGTAATTTTGCCACCCTGGTATATTTATTCTCCCATTCTCCTGTCCTGGGACCTTCCGTCTTTTCTTTACTGGGTTAATTGGGGTTTGGGTTTCTTTATTTTAACGTGACTAGTTCATGGCTGAAGTACTTTATAAAGTGAACTCTCAGTTATCCATGAGGAAGCTAGAGTATAAAAGACAGGAAAAAGTAATACATATATTTTTAAAACCGTATTTTGTTTTAGAATTAGCTAGCCTGTTAACTAATGTGTACTCCTTGTGAAGCACTTTTTCATACTTTGTTACTTCATCCCCAGCACAAAATCTGCCAGACAAATCATTTATTAGCTGCAGCCACCTGAAACTAAATGAAGCAACTCTCCCAAATGAACATGGCCAATATGTGAGCCAAGCTATGATCAGAAACCCTGATTCCAAGGCTCAAACGACCCCAGTCACAGAGATATGAACCATTCAAAGAAAAAACGGAAGCATAACTATGAATTCTTTGTAGAATAACCTGGAACATTCCCAACTTTCTCAATTCGCCCAGTGTCACATTTCTCCCAGCTTCCCTGTGCTTGATGCGGAAGGTTCCTGGGATTACCTCCTGGATGGTGCTGTTGTCTTAGCTGAGTTGAGTTGTTCTCTCCGCCTGGTTCCTCCATTCCACAAAGGGGGGTAATTAGGAATTTCTGTTCAAGTTCTTTCTCTGGGTGGACGGTCATAGGAGGGTGGGGGACAATTACATCTATGCAGCTAGACTGTTCCCTCAGCTCATCGTCTGCTGAGCTCTAGATAGCATGTAAAATAAGAGTCAACTACAAAAGGCAAATCAAAGTGCCGCTACCAAGAAGGCAGCTAGTTCTCACCCCAGGGGATCTCAGGAAAGTGTCTAATTGACCCTATTTCATAGAAGTATGCTTTGCACAACCACTGTATGACTTCCATGAACAGTGTGAAAAATGTTATCCAGAAATGACAGGGCTCCGATGATAACAAGCCATCCTTCATTACTCACGGTAGTGGGAAAATAGGAATAACCTGATGAAATGGCTTTGGCAGATTATTCAATCCTTTCACATGGGCATGCATTAGTGTTCTTCAAACCTATGCAATTTCCCAGCTGAATCCACATTGTACTATTAAGCCCTATAAAGTGAGCAGTAGGTTCAGGGTAAAGAGGACACTAAAATAATAGCATTGTTTGAAATCAAATAATTCAATGAGATGATACCTGATCTTTACTAAATATCCTAAAGCTTGTAAAAGTTTTGGAAACAACCAAATGGCGAGTGATCAGCCTGCAGTCAATCCAGTGCTTTTCATTCAGCACACCTGGTAATCTTTTCCACTATATTCTAAATTTTCTGTGGACAAGAATCACGCACTTAGGTTCTCTAGATGTACCTTTCCTTATTCGTAGCCAAAATGCTAAAAGGAAATCCCAAAGGAAGAGGCAAGGATGTGACTTACTCACTAGGTGTGTCAAACCTTGAACTGTTGAGATCTAACTAAAGCCACAGCCTACAAATGGAAGGGGTTGAAGAAGGCTGCATCAAAATCATCAAAATATCTTTGGTTGCTCTGATGGGTTTGTACATTCCAAGGCACAGGCACACTTGCTGGCTTATTAACTGGTTAACAGGCAGCAGGGCCATATGTTCTGAGCTACAAACCAGGTCACGTGCTATGGCAACAGGAGAGCTGGTCTTGCAATTTGAGTTTTCGTCTCACGACAAATGAAATGCAGTATGAAACTATACTGTTACACTGCAAATGCGATAACATGAAATAAATTCCTCTGAACATCTTTGATTCAAGAATTTTCATAAAAAAACTGTTCACAGAAATGACTGGTTGCCTGGATGATAAAATGTGAAATGGTTAGAGATCAACCAGTGGACCTTCTGAAACACTTTCATGAACAAAAGTTGGGGAATCGCTGGACTTTGTTCTCACTCTTCTCCTAACCAGTCTTTCACTAAAGCTAACTGCACTCTCATTAATCAGTTCCAGAGAATGTCCTTCCCCTATCATTATACTATTAGTTACTTACATGTCTAGAGCAAAGAGAAATATGTTTGGGGGTAGAAAAAAATGTAGTTTACTTGAAACGGAAGACTGCCTTTTATCCTATGGTTTTTCAACATCAAAGCCTCATGCTACACATCTCTCCCAAAGTCCCTCAGCCAGCCCGTTCGGCATGGAAATCTTTAGGGTAGAGAATTGAACTGAACAGCGTACCTTCAAGGGTTTGTTTGAAAATGGATGTGAGAGTTCCAGAATTAAAGCACTTAAAAAAAAAAAAGTCTCTCTCTTCTGCTGACCTTGGAAACAAGCAAGGACGATGTTATTTTAATTTGCATTCAAATTTTAACAACACAGTCACACAGCACCACTGGGATCCACACTGGGTTTCCACTGAAGATTGCTCATCATTTCATTATGGCTCATTATGTTGATAACTGTCAGAAAGCATTAGAAGCCAAGGCTTTGAGTAATAGAACTGAAGTGGTAATTTTAGAACAATACACTTTCTGGGGGAAATACAGTGGCACACTAAATTCAATTAGAGAAGGCAACTGTAGAGACCAAGTAAGTGATGTTTGCTGCTTGGAGGTAGGCTATTTCCATCTCTTGATAACCCAAACCTGCGCGAAGCTTTTTTAAATCAGGACCTTTCGTCATAGATCTTGGTAAATTTGCCCTCATTAGCTCTAAGCAACCCCAGAATAAATTGTCTTAAAAGCTGCAATTTTGGAATATTTTAGGCCATGTCTAGGTATCAATCAATCACTCTTTGTTTGTTTGGCACAGCTGACTGAATTATTCAAGGCCGTTTACTTGGAGACAGATTTGTGAAGGCCCTTCAAGTTGGCAATCTGAAATAATAATCTCTTATTTACAGAGTGCTCCCAATCACCAGGCTCTAATAAGTTTCATCAAACAAGTTAAATAAAGGGGACCCAAAAGCGTGAGGACAGATTTCCAATTGAAAACGATGGAAAACCACTCTGGTAATGGTGCTCAGAAGTCAAGTTGGCAAAATAACAAATTAGCTATTTCTTCCTAGATTTGCAAAGCCAATTTACTTCTTCTAGAAGGCTTTATTTTTCTTTTTCCTAGTACATTTTGAAACACAATAAAGGGTTGGAAAGTTACCTTAAATGTGATATTGGTTCAGCCTCCCAGCGGGGGAAAAGAAGACCTTTCTACTATAATCACAGAACAAGCGACTAAATGACTCAGGCAATCAAAGTCTCCCTGCACGGGCATGCAGCGGACATTTCCAACACTGCTGATTGCCAGACTACACTCCTGATGACAAGGAAAGAAGGGGGAAGGCCAAAGAGATCTGGAGGGGAAGGGTGGTTATCTGGAGACTTAAAGGGCATTGTTAGTTCCATTAATAAAAGCAACACATTGAAATTCCTTCTAAAATATGATTCACGAAATCAAACTCCCTTCATCAACTTCAGTGGCATTCTTGTCCATATCAAGGTCCCCATGTCTGCCTGGCTAGCACTGTCACACAAACCCCATTCCCTTTCTTAACTGGTACATGCATCTCAAGTGAACATTTACATTTCCACTCCCTGGCAGTTACCTAATGGGGACTCTGGGAGAAGATAAAGATGAACAAAGCTCCACAGTGAGTGTATTGGATTATGCAACTTCAAACCATGTGGATTTTCTTCCTTGGGGAGGGCAAATGAAGTATTCAATTTCCATTTCAAGGAGAATGTCCAGAACCCTGGAAATCTCTCCCTCGTCACCACTGAGCAGAAGAACAGCCCTGAAAGTTACAGGCATGGAAGAGGGGGTCTCCACCTCCTGCCATCCATCAGGAAGAATCTAACTCATTGCTACAGAAAAGTGGTCCACAGACCAACAACATCAGCAGCGTCTGGGGACTTGTTTGACAAGCAGGATGTCAGGCCTGGCTTCTCTTAATCATTAGGTGATTTCCATGCACATTAACAAATTTAGAGGCATTGTTCTAACTCTGTACTCTAACAGGTATGGATTATTTTCTTGAAAATATTCCAATGATGCTTCCACGGACATGCTGTCTATCTGACAGGCTGCTATTGATGTTAGCCTAACCAGA
>NW_017731388.1:5364573-5415543 GCF_001890085.2 Hipposideros armiger
GTAAGAAAATCACCACAGGGAAGCGGTGACATGCACAGGCAATCTGCTATGGAGGGAGTCTAGGGAAGGAAGTGAACAGCTGGAGGGGGGGGGGGGGACAGAGAGAGAGAGAGACAGAGAGAGAACGAAAACAAACATTTTTAGATCCCTACCATGTGCCAGACCTTTGCAAACATTTTCTTATTTAAATTTTAAAACCACCCCACAGGTGGACAGTGAGAATCCCATTCCACAGCTGAGTAAACTGGGACTTGGAGAGGTTAAACAACCTCACAAGTTTGTGGTGGTAACAGCACCGTGTTTCCTCTTAATGTGGGTCAGAGGGATGTAATACACATTAGAATAATGCTAAGAGTTTGAGTTTGTGAAGTATAGAAGGATTTCCAAGAGGATGGATCGGGGGGGAAAATATTGATCCCCTATTGCTTTGGTATTTTCATGGACCTTTTATCAATGACACAAAAAGCCACCAGTCTTCCTCTCTAAAAAAATGCAAGAGTTACTCTAGTTTTTAAACTTTTTGTTTCACCCATATGCTAAAAGGCTAAAAGTCAATACTTGCCTTTTCTCATTTGCATCCTCCAGAGAAAGGCAACAATTTATTCCTACAGAAACATAAAATCTCAAGGGTTCAGCAAAACACATATGCATCCAGCAAATGTTCCGGTGACTCAGGCTTGTGGCAATCTTTGGAGTCTCCCTAAACTTCCACCCAGCAAGCCGCAATAATTAAGTGATTGGTCCATGGTCCCCTGGAATGCTAGGCAACAGATGAGAATCCTGAGACTAAATATACCTGAGAGAAACAGCCACGCTGTCTTGCCATCAAAGATGAATTTTATGAGGTGCATCACACAATCAAGCCCCAACCAAGAGAAGGATTCATCTGTATGGACCGTAGGTGGTAAACTGCTTGATGGCAATTATCACACTGTCAGCGCATAATAATTCCCTATGAGTTTGCTAAAAACCCACCACTGGAGAAGTGCCAGCAGTGGGTATGGATAGAGGACAAAAGGTTATTAGTACAGTCATCACACACAGTGGAACATGAGATAAGCACATGTAGATTGGAAAAAAACAGAAAAGGCTCGGACTTCAGCCTGTCAGATGTATGTGGCGATCCAGAGAAAAGTACTTTGTCTGTGGAAGGACCAGAAAAAGAAGATGACAAGGAAATCTTTGCCCATTTACGTTCACACCTAAGGCTGGCCCTAGGGAAGCTTGTGCTTGACCTGGAGTAGCTCCCATGACTCCGGTAAGTAGCAATGATGGGAGTCCTCTGGTGGTGCGGCCCTATCACTAAGCTGGGGTGGAGTCTTGGGCATGGTCATCCCTGAGCTGGCAGTGATCTCCTCCCTAAAATAAAGGTGATCCCTATCTTATAGATTTATTATAATATGAGCCCTGTGATAAGGTGTATTGAAAGCCTAATACATCACCTGGGTATAATTATAAAATGGTCATTGTTATTATTATTGCCTATGGTTATAAAAGAAACTCCGGAGGGGATGGCAATTTCAGCACAAGTTTGGGATGGGCCTACAATCTCTCTCCCCACTCCTTTTAAAGGTGGATCATGACTGGGCTGGATAATAGCCTCACCACTGGCCTAACTGCTCCCAAACTGGAAAATACTTCTATTTGTAGGGATGTTGGCTCCAGGCCGGCCGAGATGGACTTCACAGTAGTTAGGGGACAAAATAATAGTCATTATGACAGTTAAAACTAAAATACATCCAGTAGCATCGGTTTCTGCATTTTATGTAGTATGCAAACAACATGAGGATGCTGAGTAGAAGTAACCATGAAAGAGGGACTCTTCTCAACTCCATTCCACAGAAGCGGAGGCTGAGGCTTGAAAGTCTAAGCAGTCGTTCAGCTTCTAAATGGTGGGCTGGGAAACAGCCAAAACCCATGGAAAGCCTGTGTGCCTGGACACAAGGCTCTGTCCTTCCAGACTCACCGAAGGGAAACATACGGGTAGAATACCTGGGCACAGCACTCCCTGTTCTGGTGAAGGTCATAGTCATCGCCAGGTCTGTGAAGCCCTGAGCGCACATGAAAGGAATGCCGACTCCTAGGAACACTGTCCATATAAAGTGTAAGAAAGATTTCTCTACTCCCCTGCATACCAAGGTGCCAACCCTGGGCGTTCATTAACCCAGCGTTTATGGAGTGCCTAGCATGAAGCAAGGATCCAAGCCTAAATGTTATGAACACAAAACTATGAGGAAAGACGGAAGAAGGATAATGACAATGCAAACGATGACATCAGTACCACACAAAACTGAAACCACTTGTCCACACGCGATCCCACCCTCGGAACCCTGCCCGAGTACCTGTTTCCCCCGCAGCTGTCAAGCTTCCCCAAGAGTCTTCAGTGAAATGGTAAAGCCATTTATAAACTCCAATCTCAGCGCTAATTACACTGTCAGACAACGCCTGAATGCTCAGCCTCCGCTCCACAAAGTGGTCTGTTGGCAGCTGTACATCTTGAAGGCAACCAGAACAGCCGGAGCGAGAAAGATCCTTTCTTTTCATAAGCATCTCCCCTGCTACAATTGAGAAAAGATGCCTGTTGGATCGAATTTGGCCCCTGCATGGATATCCTGGGAGGAGGAAGACCTGGCAGTGCCCTGCTAGGTGGTAATGAAAGCTATTGGTATTACGGAAATGGGAGACAAGCACACAACTTACGGGTGCAGGGCATAGAGGCAGCATCATTGTCGGCTCGGAAAAAGCCTCGGTCACAGGTGCATGATGTGGCTCCTTCCCAGACAGAGTAGCTGTGGGGTGGGCACTTGGCACAGGAGGCATCCATGGAGAGGGCCTTGTAATATCCAATTTTGCAGGCTACAGAAAAGAAGAAAAAACAAACCAATGTAATCCACTGCTAATGTAACAAAACAAAATGTCACCTCCTTGATGCAAAAGAAAGGAGACATTTTTGTTCATCACTAGCAATCACCTGGCTTCAGACGCAGGTGAAATCATCCCAAAACATTAATGGATTACATTTAAGGGTCATCACCGTTTCTGGTCAGGTGACCAAGAAGCCCTATGGAAGAAATTTTCTTATATCTGGTAGTATCAAGAAAATCACAGCTAACGTTTCCCAAGCGTTTCTTATGTACCAGGTGCTCTGCTTATACGTGTGATGTTCAATCCTTACAAAACCCCTTTCCATAGGCACTTTTATTAGCCTTACCTTAGAAATGAGGAATATCAGCTTTGAGCAGTAAATTGCCAGGACCTGACTGTGCATCTGGTAAATGTCAGGGACCAGCTTTGACCCCCAAATGATCTGTCCCCAAAGCATGTACTCTTGATCACATGCTATGAAATCTGAGAGCATGGTCTTGAACCAACCAGTTGGAAGTGTGTCCAAGTGCTAACAAAAAATTGGTTGATGATTATTTCCTAATTACAGCTACAGAGAGGACCCAAAGTCAAAAACCAAACAAAAGCAACTGAGCATAAAAGAAGAGTTATTAAGACACAGGTCACCATTTCAGGGGAAAGTTCTAGAAACGATCAACTGTAGATTCTGGAATATAATATGCCAAGATTTTTTTTTTTTAAAAGATCAGCAGATAGCTTGTGTTTATTTTCAAAATAATAAAATCCTCCTGTTTTTTTTTTCCCCTTTCCATTTTTTCAGCACCTCCCTCTCTCCCTCCCTCCCTCTGCACACACTCCCAAATGGCTGGTACAGAGAACATGGGCCATATAGTTCTTTATGCACCTGATACACTTTCCATGACTTCATCTTTGCAAACACCATCACACTGACACTGAGGACTGCGTTAATGTGGAAAAACTCACTAATTCTGGGAAATCTTACAATAAAAAATTAATAGAGCCTTGTTTCCCTTTTTTTCTCCCCATGCCCTTCATGATCACCTCCCAAATCTGCCTCAATCTGAAATAAAAATTGAGCAACACCGTCACTATTAAACCCAGAGTGACAAGGCCATTAAACATTGTTATTTCATAAGCCCAGAGGTTAAAAAAAAAGGTGACAATTACCCACAATCTTGCCAGTATAATTCACGCTCAATTCTTTCCATGTATCACATCCTTATGATGTTTCTGTACTATCAAAAATACCAGGGGGAGAAGAGGCCATCAGGCACTTTTCTGTCAGCCTCACGACCAAAAGACACCAACCATGCCAGCAAGCCAGCAGATTTTACTCAAATGAGTAGCTAGAGATCCACAAAACCAACTCTGAGCAGATATGGCCGCATTCCCTCGTCTTATTATTCATCCATCAAGCATCCGGATGGCTTGCACGTGTAGTCTGTTCCTCCCTCTTGCACATCCTGTTGGTATTTTCTTAATCATGCTCTTGTAATGGCAAGCAGAAAGAGAGTTCAGCAGAAGCTCCCGAAAGGCACAGTTACTTCACCACTATTAACTAAAGTTGTTTATGGAATTTCCTTTAACGAGCTCAAACTTTATGATGTGTGGAGCACCGACAATAAAAGCGCTTGGAGATCAATCTCTCCCTTATTTGCTTTTATCTTTCACTGGACCGGAGCATCTTAGAAAAACAAGTTGCTCCAATGACTGAGATTTATGTGTCTCAAGTTTATCCACTTCACATAATTAGATAGGGTTCAACATGCAAGGTGCTTTTTGGTCATGCCTAAGATGGCCCTAGGGTTTCGATGAAAATTACAAACCCCAGCTTTGGCAGGAAGAAGCACTAAGAGTCAGGCCTGTCCATCCCACATCAAACACAAAGAGTTCCTGAGCTCAGACACAAGCCCACCGGGTCCCATCTGTCACTTAGTCAGTCACAGTCCACAAAGGCAACATTCAGACAGCTGGTCTCTCGGTACAAGCACTGTCGAGAAGGCATAAATGGCTGGTTTTTTCATATCTGGATGTTGGAGGGAAAACTCTCCGTGTTCCTGACTGATTCTTGTGCTCCTTCATTTCATCAGGAGCCCAAATCTAAAAACTCAACAATGGGACTGAAAAGACTGATGACAAAAATTGGTCTGTGGCTGATTCATTGCAACGTGAAAACAGAGCACATTCAAAACCTTGTAAGGAAAAAAGGTGGGGGTGGGGGTGGGAAGCATTGTTGATTCCTCAACTTCTACCGATAAAGACTATTTCCAGTTAAATTCATAGTTCACGAAAATCAAATTGGAGGATGTCTTGAATTTCTTAAAGTTCAAAAGTTAGTTGTGTGTGTGTATATATATATATATATAATATATATTATATTATATTATATTATATTATATTATATTAATATCTATACATATATTAAGAAAAAAATGATTTTGGAACTTGATACATATTTTCTTTTTCTTTTTTTTATTGGGGAATTGGGAGAGGGGAATCAGGGAAGGGGAACAGACAAGTTGCTGTTCTTTGGTTCTTCAGTCTAGTTGTGGAGGACATTGCTTCACTGGCCCATGTTGGTATTATCATTGCGCTCTTCCCAGGTGTGGCAGATCGGTTGCTGGCCTCTGGACGGCCGCTCACGGCGACTCTTGGCAGCTCACACTGGCTGCCAGCCGCTCACGCTGGCTGCCAGCATACATGGTAACTTATGGCACCCCACTGCAGCAGGGGCTGCAGCCTACGCGTCGCCAGCGACTCATGGCAGCCCAGCTCCAGGTCGAGCTGTTGTTCACCATCTTAGCTGTAGAGGGCAGTGTCACTGGCACTCATGTGGGATCCAAACCGGGTCCCTGCTGCACAGAGCAGGTGTCCCAAGCCAGCTCTTAACCAATGCGCCACTCGGTCGGCCCCTATACATATTTTTTCTACACTTCCTTGAAGCTGGTATTACTATGTTATCAAGAATACTTATATATGATTTTGTTTGAAGAATACAATTTTATTCCCATTTGTAAAATTGAAGGCTGCTGTTCTAGAAACACACTGACTGTTTTTTCTTCTTGCTTTTACAAGCACAAGCAGAAAAATTCAAAATCGTCATGGTGCTATTCTCGGCAATCCTTGCTACCCTTAACACATTCTTTTGTCTTCAACTACATTAAGACCATGTTATTAATATTTCAGGATTCTTAGAAAGGAGCTCTCAAAATATAGCAGTGGTTTCTCATGCACACAGCCATTTTGCTGCCTACATTCAAAATGACCTACTAAATTGATGGTTCCGCAGTGCATTTCTTTGCTGTGCGTGGCTCACAGCCTTCCAGTATTTGGTGCATGAATGTGTAAGTACATCCCATATCTATTCACCACTTATGTACATCTTAACAATTTTACTACATCTTTCATTCTAAACAAAATCCCCATGAAAGGCGTCTCTGGTATAGCAAGCGTTGCTTCGTGTTAGGATCTTCCATGATTCTCTTTTAGGTGAGAACGGTTACACGGTGCTTTTGAGTGGTGGTGAATGGAAGGACAAAGTACACATGGAACAGCTGCCTTCCTTCAGCCCTCGCTGGGGAAGGTTCACTAGATGGGGTGCAGTGTGATGGAGCACCTCACTTGGCATTTTGAATAAGCCGTTGTGGGAAGATCAGCTCACCTGTGCAAGGCAAACCTTGAATTTATTTCCTTTAGCTTTGCCTTAATTAATGAGTCCTTTCTGCTTACTTTAAATAAAACAAAAAGAGAAATGAGGACAAGCAGGAAGAAAAAAAACTCTTTCCTTTCATTGACTCACCTTACCCTAGGGAGGGTGCATTTTAGGAGTGAGTCTTCTGTAGAAGGTTCTTTGTGGGATACTTAAAAGTAATTTCTTTGGGTTAACAACAAAAATAAAAATGTGCTTAAGGGTCTGTCGTATCTTCACGATTTCTTGGTGCGTGGATGACTTACATGAGGTATAAGGCCTAACTTTAGGAACTAGTTAAACCTACTCTTAAAACATGCCATATATTTGGATGGTATAGTCGTTTTTCTTCTTTTTAGAGAAATATGGAAAGATCGGTAGTACTGATTATCTTTATAGTAGTTTATTTTTAAACTAATTTATTTTGTACTTTGTATTCTATATCAAGTTTAATAAAATATCATTAAATTTAATTTCCCTTTTTTTCATTTTACATTTTTTAATGTGATTACTAAAACACTTAAAACTATCAATGTGGTATGCATTATATTTCTATTGGGCAATGCTACCCTAGAGACTGGACCACTAAGTCTCCTGTGTGCTTGTGGGTATGTGCACCCTTGTGCACAGGTACTCAGGCAAAGACTGGGTGGTGACAGTGGTGGGGGATGTGTCACCATCACCCTAGGACCTCTATTCAAAACTTACCCTTAGCCCACCTCACAGACTCTGACCCACTTCTATTTAAGTACTGCTCTCAGTCAGCTAGGTAGTTAGGAAAAAAACCACAAAAAACAAAACTAATTTGAGTTGAAGTATTAATAAATAGACATTAAGGGGTTAAAAATTACCTTCCTAGGTAACACATTTGCATTTTAATATTATGGATTCTCCAGAGGTCAAAGCTGAAATTCCAACAGTGGCTCTCCTGGGGAAATTTGAGCCATTTATGCAAACTGGTACTCAGGAAACATTTGGCTATGGGAGGCCTGTAGGTCCCCCCATCCTCAAGTGGGCATGAAATTAGGCACAGAGTTCCAAACAGCTACTGGGGGGAGCTCTGCCTTTTGTGCACTGGAGATACAGTATTTTCAGTATGCTTAGGAATGTATTTTAGAAATATCAGAGTCACTTAATAGCCATTATTGAATTAGTTCTGATTAATTGTTCACTGGCTGGGCTACTTATTATAATATGAATAATGGAAGAGTACATGATGGGAAAGGAAAACAATCTGTCAAAGACAGTTTCTGCTTTGAGGCTTTTGTAAAATGTACAATCCCCAGCCATCCCCAGGGAAGCTGTGAACATTAACAAACAGGTTCCCCATAGGACAGATGGGAAAACTGAGGCAGAGAGGTTAAGGATTTACCCAAGGCAAGGTTGGTTTTCTAACCTAGGCAGTGTAGTTTGAACTGCTATACTCACAGGCCTCCTCTCTTGCATTTGAAGCCTACAGGGTAAAGATGAACACCTGTGACAGGGAAACGGGCTCTGCTTTGAGGCCGTCTGATTCTATTCCATTTGCAAATAATGGGTTGTCGGAAAAGTTATGACGCATTTTTGCAACGAAAAACAGAAAAAATACGTCATGACTTTTCCAACAACCCAATAGCAAACATGACCAGCACTGGCCAAGCCACTTCATTCCAGTCATCCGCATTCCACAACCGGTTTTATTGATATCTGCTGAGAAAAACAAACTAAAAAAAACTGGAGTTTTTTAAGGGACCTTAAAGGTCATCTAATCCAGGGGTACGCAAACATTTCTGTAAAGAGTCAGTAGTAAATAATTTAGGCTTTGCAGGCTGAGAGGAAGACCAAAGGTACTAAGAAGATGTTTGCATAACAAGATAAAATTCTAACAAGTTTCTACATTTTTTTATTGCTATAGTTCAAAATAATAGTAGTAATTAAGAACTTTTGTTTCATTTTTTGTAATACAGATTCACAAACAAGAGGAATGGAATTCCTATCCGAAGAGATAACATTTCACTTAATTGGGGTTTAAAGAAAGTGTTCCCTATTATCAAATTGATTGCAAATGTCCTCTATAAAAACCATTCTTAGCTCTCAGACCATACAAAAACAGGTGGCACGCCCGGGGGCCATACTTTTCTGACACTTGATCTAGTCCGACATATTCATTTTCAAGATGAATGACTTGCCCACCATTTCTTCTAGAGCATGCTAGGATCCAGTCCAATCCAGGGTTCCTTGATCTCTATTACCCTGCCGTGCCTCCCTGAATTTTGAATGACAATGTTTAATTAAAAGTACTTTCTTACCATTGCTGCAAAAGAGCAAACTTTCATCAACCATCTTTGTGGAAAACTGATTTGACTCAGTATTATAACAAGTAAATCCACCTATAAGTTGATTTTTTTTATTAAATGATGTAGCCTGATTTGGGGGATATTCCTCCTCCATTTTGGGGTAACTTCTCTTAGGCACTTAAGATTTTTGCAATTATATGTTACAATTTATTTTAACATTACATTCTTTTGGGTGTCCCCGTCCCCGTCGCCCCCCCAACCTTGGGAATTTTGAGCTGCAATTGTTTTTCATCTATGAAATAAAAGAATGACACTGATTTTTGGTTTGAGTCACTAAGATTACGAAACACCTAAAATAGCAGTTGAAATGCTTTTCACTTATGACTCGTGGACAAATGCTGTCGTAACCTTCTGCCAATGGAGATGGGTTTACTCTCAACCCCAACTTAGAGATATGTATAGACATAGAAGTGGTCAAGCATTTTGAAAGATATGACTGGTCTCTTAGGTCATTCTCAGTGTGGCCCAAACTCTAGTGTGGGACATCAGTTGACTAAAGAGCCATTGGAGGGAAGATGACCTGGATCCACATTCAGCTAGGATATCAAGCTCCTATTCTCAATAGCTGCATTCTCAGATTTTAGCAGGCATCAGAACGACTTGGGAGGCCCCACCAGACAATCATAAGCTTGGATTGGAGCAATTGGTCTTTTAACAAGTCCTCCAAGGTTCATAGACAAGATAGGCATCAGATAAAAATTTATTTTTATTTTAAAAATATGTAAACACATTTTTTTGTAATTAAATAAATTATTGGATTGGGTTTTTAAGGTTTCTTCTTTCCATCAATAGTTTGTGATCCAGACCATCTCTTTAAATTAAGCAAGTCATTCAATCCTATTCTCTACACTCCATCTCCTTCCATTGTTTCCACTCTTATCGCAGGGTTAGCTTTCATAAAAACACGCAAAGGTAAATGACAAAAAAGGGAAAAAAAATCTATGTCAAAAATTGACTTGCTCTTTCAAGAACAGAATGCAGTATAATCCCATAAATAGGTGGGTAATTCTAAAATGTCAGACGCAGGCAGTTTTCACATAAGATGCAGTGAATCCTCTAGAAGCAAGTTCACATAAAGCCTGCTACATTTAAATCAACTCCATAAAAGTTACTGAATACAAAAAGGATGCAATGGAGACACAACTTATTCTTTTCCCTGCTTGCCTTGAAAATAGACAATCTAATTATCTGAGGAGCTATTTCTCTTTGGTGAATTTGGGAAGCTTCAACTTAAATAGCATAAATTGCAAGGTAGACAAAGGTCAACTAAACATAGAAGAGATGCAAATGAAGCAATAGATTTAGCATATTAACAAGGGTTAATTCCATTGTCAGAAACTGCTTAAAAGCAGCCCTCCTCCCAACAGGTGTAAAGGTACTGATAAAAATGAGGGTCTCTAGCTCCAATCCCTGCACCTCCCATCTTTGGCTGGTAAGCCTGGGATCTCTCTCGGGAGAATTTTTAAGGCAATTAGGCTTCCAAATTTAGATATAAGTGGCTTGACTGACGGGACAAGTGAAGAAGGGCTTCAGTATCTTTGAAAAAGATATAATCCATTCTGATCTGAAGCCCAGAGGTTGCTACCAGTTTGACCAACACTGTGGTGAGAAATATTCGTTTCTTTTGAGCATTATACTTTTCTTTAAAATGGGAGTTAGTATGAATTTTTAATGAATCACAATCGAGCTTTATTAGAAACGAGTAATTTCAATTTGATAAGGGGTGACACAATTTTAAAATAGGCAGCAATCTGCAATCACAATATTTTTTTTGTATATGCAGTTTGTTAAATAAAGATTCCTGAGTTTTACTCTAATGCTTGTTCTTATTCTCCCACTTAGAACACTGAAAATTTGCCATATATATATTTATATATGGCATATATATTGGGTCGTCAGAAAAGTCATGACGTATTTTTCTGTTTTCCATTGCAAAAATGCGTCATGACTTTTTCGATAACCCAATATATATATAAAATCATGGATTTCAACATTGCCTTGAAAACCAATTAATTCGGGGAAACAGTCTAATCCCCAGAGCATTACACATTTCTTTCCTTTATCTCACACCAAAATATCACATTATCAATGACCATAATTTTCTTTGGTAAACCGAGTTAAAGAAATGTTGGCTTGATTTTTTTTTCAGTTTTTCAGTCCTACTGAAGATATAAATTCAAGTAGACTGAGCAGAACTTAATTGAACGATTTAAAATTATATTTTTAAGGTTATGACAAAATTTAAGCTTATCGGCCCTTCTAATTAATATGTTAAAGTTTATATTAGGAAAGGAAACACATGGAAGGTAAAAATCACCAATGACCACAATATACAGAAAAAAAAAATCATGGAAAACAAACACTTTAATCATGTTTCTTAAAAACACCTAATCCCTAGCTTGAATTTGAATATAAAATTACTGAAAATATATGGGAATACTTCTGAAAGCTTTCAATAAGTGCTGCCATATAAACTATCAATCCTGCCCCAATTGTACCTCTACCACAGCGATAGCATGCAAATCCCAGCCATTCACACTGAACTTGATTACTCCTGACATTTCAGAGAGCGACAGGCTTTTTGATGAGCCGCTATTGTCTTCTTCACCCTTTGATATTTGGGGTACATAAAGACTAGTGGTTCATTACACAGCCACTGATTGCAAATAACAGGTCAGAGCTCTGAATAAAGGAAGCAGCTGTTCTTTTCTTCCACTCCTCAGACTACCTCATCTGAATTTAATACTGGAGTCTAGGCAATTAGCATCATTATGTGAAAAGAAAGTCTGTCCATTAGGAGGTGTATGCATCCAGGCCTTCATTCACTCATTCATCCATCCATTCATTTGTTCATTCATTCATTCATATTGTAGCAAACATTTAGTAAGCCTTTACCTAGTAATACTCATAGTAATAACGGTACCATTTATCGAGCACATACTAAGTATTAAGAAGCTGAAGAGTGTGAGGAAGTTGCCTTCAGAGGAGGGAGCAGACCACTGCTCACCATGACATTTGAAGGCGCGCTCTCTGGCAGAGGTGCCTGCAGGCCATTATGGGAAGCTATCCTGCGCTCCTCACTTAGGCTGTCTGCTTGTAGAAGGAACTGAGTTAGAGAAACGGTATCTGAAAGATTAGGTGACCCCTAAGTGGAATGTTCTGAAGAAAATGAGTTAGGAAGCTGGTTCTACCCAGAAGTTCAAGTAACAAACAGTCAGTGATTGGCAGCCAGGAACAATTCATGGTGGTGGCCGCTCAGGTGTTTCCCCAGCTGACTTAGAGAAGAACCCTCTTTTTTAGTGCAGTCAAGGCTCAGGTGGCGGTTCTCCTATTACCTCTATGTACATCCTACACTTGCGTGGTTCCCCCATTTAATAGTAAAGGTTGTAGGAAGACTGGAAAAGGATGAAATATGTTCTGAAGCCAGGACCAGACCAAGAGAGACACGAGTTAAATAATTATTTGATTAAGTCCGGCAGCAGCGTCGCTAGTCACTGTCATCCCAGTGCCTTTATAGCCTGAGGTGTCACAAACCATGATTTATGCAGCTGAAATGACTGCAGTAAGAACTGCTCAGTACCCCCTCCTCCTCTTTTTTGTTATGTTGATGAGGCCTGAGCATCAGGAAAAAAAAAAAAAAGCTTTAAAAGACTGACTTCCCCGATGTTACAGTTATTAGCCATGCATTAAGGTTCTCTGCTGAGGGCTGCGATGATGGGCTGACTTCTTTTACCCCTAACGGTTTACTTTTTGGATATTATTTGTTGAGAATTTTTTGAAAGAGAATTTAAAAGTTTTGAGTATTCCTGATTAAAAACAGTGACTTAATTGAATGGCTATGATCAGGTGAAACATCTGTTTTTGGTATTGCATATAGTAGATTAATGATTTTTATATAATTACCTGCCAGCATTTTATATTATATGTGTTTGACTATGCTAACACAGCTTATGTCTGAGAGAACAAAATAAAAATTCTCAAGGAGCTCCCTGAAGAGTCCTAGTCTAGACCAAGTGAACTTTATGGGGAATTTGTACCGTCTGTCTGTTTTTGGTGCAGGAGAGGCGATCTGAGAGATCAGAGCAAGAACCAGCAGACCAAACACTTGAGACGACATTGAGGACTTCACTGTTACATAAAAATCATGCTAGTACCAACCCACCCTCTGCCACTGACTCACTCACACTTCCTGAAAGCTGAGGGGATTTGATGATTTATTTAATGCATTGTGAACACATCCAGTTGATAAATCATTGTCCCAAGAAAGCACTTTATCTTGCTCACAGCATGACAAGGAGAGCCCACACGCACCCACCTGGACAAGAATGACCTAGCTACTTGTCAGGGCTCACGTGTGAGCTTCCTACAGGACCCCCTGGACAAAAGGAAAGCGGGGAGAACTGTACATCCACAGACCTGAACTCCACAGCACTAGGGCAATTTCCTCGCTTCCATTGATTTGATCTCATCTTGTAAAACACAAAGGGCCAGTCTGGAGTGCAGGGTGGCAGGTCGGGCTGGTCCCACCCCCAGGGGCTCTGGGAGGTTCTCCTGCGGAAAGTGCTTTGGCAGCCTCAGCTTTCTCTGTCATCAGTTTGAATTCATGGGAAAGGGCCAAGTGCCAAAAGTGCTTGCAGGTGAATTCTTTGTCCCTTTCAAGTGCATCTGACTTACACTGGTGACTTATAAGTGTGTTTATCTTTTGTTGGGAAGGATTATCAGTTAGGTCAGTAAATCTTTTCCAGGTATAAATTACGAATCACAATCAGGGATACCAGGGGAAAATATCAAGTCATAATCTGCTCATCTGTCCGTATCTCATCCCAAATATCAAACATGAGCAATCATGATGGAAATTGATATTCATTAAAAACAAAAACAAGATCATGATGCTGACATGTTCCCACAGTGTTGGGTCACAAAGGGAGAAACAGCGGCTGACTCCCCTTTGTAAAGTATTGATAGCAGAGCAGTGAGAGATGACCCATTAAAGAAAGCAGAAGAACAGATCAGGCATATTATCAAACACAAAAGAACCGAGAACCACTAACATAGCCTAAATTCATCTCAGACGTACAGAAATCTGTACCTATCCAAACAAGCTCCTGGACCAACCTTCAAAAATGATATAAATGGTACAGGAAACTGAAAACTTTCTCTAGGTTTTTATTTACAAGATGGAGCCTACCTGGATTTAGGAAGATGGTCTAATCTCTTTGCTAATTACTCTTCCTTTCTGTCTATAACAAAGCAGTTGAAAGTCATTAAAAAGTCCTTTCAACCAGCCATCAAAAGTAGATCATTTTTGTGTCAGGAAAGCTGAGACCATGAGAAAACTTGCATTTTATTTATTAGAATAGGAAACTTCTCTTCCTAGCCCTGAGGCAGGAACATTCTGAAACAGGCTGGGATTTGGGGAGCGGGGAAGGGGGTGAAGTCATCAATCCTTCTCCCAGGGGGGAAAAAGTCATTTAAAACATTTGGCAGGTGGATGATCATCTCCATGAACAAAATGAAGCTTTTTTTCCCCTTCAAGGCTATGTCCAGGTTACACTTGGTATGTCCAAAACCCAACTGGGAATCCACAGCACACATACGTAGGTTCAGGACGTGGATCCAGAGAACAGGCCTGCCCAGAAACTAGGTTCTGTGTGGAGCAGACCTGGGTTCCAGTCCCGGCATTTCCCAACTTCAGGTCTCTGGGCCTCAGTGTCCTCTGAAGACACTAGACTGAGTCATTTATAAAATCTCTTTTTAAACCTCTAAAATTTTTATTGTAAGTCTATACTCTTCCCATGGTCTGATACACACCATGATTCTGAAATAACCAAAGACGTTTTAATAAACACTGAAGTCTTTTACAGAGCGGTTCCAATGCTATTCAGCAGATTAGTCCAGTGCGTTCCCTTTCCTTTCCAGGACTGGTGTGGGCTCATCAGGGACGTCAGAATCTGAACTCCAACACTTACCAGCTGTGGAGCCACGAGCAAGGGGCCAAGGTATGGGCTTACCTAAACAACGTTTCCCCCCCATACATTCATCACTTCATCCTCTTTATTAAACTTTCTCTTGTCTGTCTTAACAGAGATTTTTGAGTGCTCTTATGTTCTTTTTGCCACTTACTAAACCCAGAAAAGAGAACAAAAGAAAGAAATGTCTTTTCTCTACAGTGTCAAGGGTCCCTTCTTCCATATGTCTTGCTAAGTACCTACATGTGCCTCGAATAGGAAGGCGATGACGGACAAGCTCTGTGCTTTAGAAGAGCGCACACTTTAGTGGCAGGGATCTAATTTAACAAGAGAACAAAACCAGTGATGTGAACGGGACTGAGGGTAGGGTGGGGAATGGGCTTAGAGCAGGCGCTCAGGAAAGGCCGCCCGTTCAGAGGCGACACATGAGTTGGGCCCCGGACTAAGAAAGGAACAGCAAATATGAAGATTTACAAAGGAAAAGCCTTCTGAGAAAAAGAAAAAGTTGTCAAGGTCCTGCGGTGAGCACGTATTCCAGGACCTGGAAGAAGAGTGCTGTCTTTGGAGAATGGTTGAAGATCAAGGCCAAGGTTGAGCTCCACGTGGCCATCAGGGTCCATGGGAAAGGAGGAAGAGTTTAGAGTTTACACTCAATACGGCATTGTGATTTGCTAGAGATTTTTCCAAAGATTACTTTGGCTGCTGGTGGAGCAGCATGGATGGTCGGAAGACCTAACAGAAGCAGGGTGACAAGTTGGGCGGCTCTCATGGGATTCCCGAGAGAGAGGATGGTCACCTGGGCCAGGGTGAAGGTGGTGGAGCCGGGATCAGTGGTTGAGTTCCAAGAGAGTGACATAGGGGACTATAGCTTGGCTTTTCCCCATGGTCACAAGATATTGCTTCAGGTGGACTTAAGATACCAAACAAGTGACATAAAGAGTAAACTTCGATTTTTGCCCCGTGGCTCTATCCTTCAGAATGAGTCACGTCTAGATCTACCTGAGCAGGCCGGGCCATCACTTCCACAGCTAATTGCGGAACCTCCCTCCCACCTTTGCTAACACAACAGCCTCCACCGGGCCGGTAACCAAGCCCTGGGTTCTGACCACTCACAGGGGCCACACCTTGATGGCGTCTGCATGACAGCACCCATTGACTCAAGGGAGCTGGCCAAGGGGCCAGATTCCAGAGCGTGATTCAAACCAGAGCGAAGAGCACAGCTGACAAGAACTTGTCAACAGCAATGTAAGTAAATGAAGAGTTATTAGGTTTCGAGTTGACATGAGGTAGCTGTTGTTGGTGTGGGCAGCAGTTTGTTGTTATTTGAGTGAGGTCTTTCCTTTCCTGTTGCCTCACAGAGCCAGCTTTGACCTAATTGGGAGACTGCAGAGAGCGAGCTGGTTTCCAGGAAAACTGAAAAATGAGAGCAGGTTTTGCAGATCTGGAACCATTCATGCCCTTTCTTTTCCTGATTGCCCCTGGGTCACGGAGCTCAGTCCTTAGCCTCCAGTGCAAAATGGTCCTCACCTCCAGCTTGTTAGAAACGAGCAAACGCCCCTGGTGCTTGTACCAGCCATGAGGAAAACCTCTCCTGCAGACCTGCTCTTTACCCTCTCCTTCTACACAACTGTAATTCAGTAATGAATTGTGTTTTGGGGGGTTTAGTGTCCATCTTCTCCTGTAGAACGCATTTCTAGCTCAGCAGCAGCAGCCAACGGGCCTATCCTGTTTGCTATGAAATCTCTAGCACCGAGTACAGTATCTTGTAATGGTAGCTGCTCATTACATGTTTGCAGACTAAATAAATAGATGAATGAATGATGACACAATTGCCTTTAGCATCTAAACAGTGATGACCATCTTTAGACGTCTGGACACATACTTCTCAGACCATGCTGGCTGTGAACCTCACTTCAGAAAGATCATTTCCGGTTCCCTTTTCCTATTCCAATGTGTCTTGGCCACTGGGACTTAGATTTCCCTTCAAACAACCTGGTAACATTACAGGCTCTGCTGAAAGTTGCCAAAAGGGAAACAGGACAATCCTAACAGTGGCAGGCGAGAAGGCCTGCTGATAATAAATACTTAAAGGGTGGGAGGAGTGGGGAGGGCAGATTTTAATGCTCTTACATTTGACTACCTGCCACTCAGAGGGTTAGGAAACCAGTGGTTCAGATCACCCAAAAGAAAATGAATCCACAGAGTAGGTTAGTTTTTTTTTTAAGCTAAAATATTTAGATATGAATAATTTGGAGAGGAAAAATAGCAGTGAAGGTTGGAGAGGGCGGACTGGTGGGGAAAGAAATAAGGCATATGAAAGGCAGCCTTGAGAGCTCAGGCAGATAGGAGAAGCGATAAGGACTCCGCTAAGTTAGTCACACCCTCCCACATACAATTCTCTTGGCAAAGGTTCTTTTACTAACAAAGCAGGCACATGTTTTAAACAAAACAGAGTGCAGTGTAACAGCTAGGGTGGCTTTCAATGTAGTTTAAAAAACATTTTTTAAAACATCAAAGGGGGCAAAATATAAGAAAACACGATGCATGGCTTGAGAATACTTAGATTACTAGGGTCCAGGCCACAGAGGAAACACAGATTTCCTCATTGTGCTCTAAATGATGCACAGTTTCTGAAGGGGGGAGTTTGGACCTGGAGTCACAGACAACAGAGCTGATAGTCATCCCAAAGCACTGCAAGGTGGGAAACAGACGGTGTTTCAAAGCAAGAATCAGAGGAAAAGGAAAAGTGGAGACGAGAAAGGAGCAATGGACATCAAGTAAACACATTCCCTTTTCTTCAGCTCTCCAGGCTAATCCAACACAACTGATTTCTTCTGCTCCATCTATAAAGACATCTCACCTAGGGGGCTCTGGTCCTGGAGGGTACTAATGCCACTGGCATTGCCATTGAAATTTAACCCTACCCCTAACTAACCCCAAGGAAGGGAGCCTTTCAGGATTTAAGAATAAAAGAACATTAAAAGACCTGTGCACAGAGGTAGAACAACCAAATTAACCTTTCAAACACAAGGCAAAGATAACATTCTAAACTCAGCTCAAATAAATAAAAGCAAGTTACCTCCAATACAACCTAGAGTTCCAGCCATGCCCTTTCTATCTCTTGGACCAAGATCTTTTTTCTCTTCCTATGTAGCTTCTGCTTACATGTCCTTTACTGGCCGTTATCTAGATTTCAAGATACTTTTTATTTATTTATTTATTTATTTATTTTTTATTATTATTATTTTTTTTTAGCTGAGCCATCCTGCTACCTATTGGCAGCTTAGCGGCTGCTCAGCTCGGGCTGGCCTCGAACCGCTGTTGCTCAGAGCTCAAACTCTTGAGCGAGCTCTTAACCAACTGAGCCATTCAGCCGGCCCCCAAGATACTTTTTAAATGCCCACTTTGTGTAATAAAGAAAATAGGATACTCAAGCTGATCTACTGATTGTGTCATGTCTGTGTTTAAAATCTTTGGAAGCCCCCCATTGTGGATATCATAAAATTCAAACAAAAGAGTAGAGAAACTAAAGAGCCCCATACCCAGCCCCAATTTGTCCCTCGAATGTCCTACACATCAATCAAACCAGACTGGGCACCATTTGTCCTCACTTAGATCATTCACACATTCTCAATCACTTCGGAATAACAGAATCTTAACCTCTCTTCAAAGCCTCAACTCAGCCACCACCTCTTCTATCAAGCATTACTACACTCGGGAATTAGAACTCAAATTTATTTTTGTGTACACAGCACTTCTACCTTAATGCTTATTTGCACATATATTTATTTTCCTTAATATCCAGCAAGCAACTGGCAAGCCCAGAGGACAAGACTTATCTTAGACACACACACACACACACACACACACACACACACACACACACACTCACCCATTATCTTATCTTGACTATAACAGATGTGTCTTTAGGAAGTAGGAATTCTCATCTTACTAGTCAAGTGTTTTGAGACTTTCAGTTTCAATTTCTCTCACCCCAAATCTTATTTTTGAAAGCTCAATTGTAATCTCTGATATTGTTCCCTATGCATTGGTGACTCTGAACAAATGAAAGTCAATTGTCCTTGAAATCCATGTTTCATAATATAACATCTTAACATTTTGATGAATCCTCTCATCAATTGCACTTTTAGTATGCATTACTCGGAAAATTATACAATGACAAAAGGCAACTACACATTCAGTAATTCTTTAAACTACAGTTGCATTTTATTAACCATAGTAGCATCTGCATATATTTGAAAAATAGAGATTGTGAAAGACTGGCTATTCCATACATAGCAAGGTTTGGCTTGGTCCATGTAGTGTTAATCCAGAGACATCCTGCAATAACTCCTTCCCTATCTTCAACCCCTCACATTCTGTGACCTACTGTTGTGAATGTCAATTAAGCAGCTCGTTTGACCTAACTTCAAGAAGCCAACTTCACTTCCAAACTTTCCCTTCAATGAGAAAAGAAAGAAAGCTCTATCTGAGACCAAACCCACAGTTCTGATTAGATGTTGCAGGATATAGAAAAAGTGGAATTGAAACTGGCCTTAAGGTTTCCAGACCAAATACCTAAGAGACTAGAGGCATTATAACTAAAATGGGGACTAGAGGAAGAAGAGTTGGTTTGGGAAGGACGGGCATGAGGTCAGTTAGGCAGTCGTTAAATCTGAGATAATCTGAATTGAGATGTTCAGGAAGCAATTGGAAATACAGGTCTGGAGGTCAGCATGAGCAGAGACAGAGGTTTGGAAAACATCTGCAAAGAGCGCAAGACTTACAGAAGTGCATGCACTGTAGCTTCAGAAGTTCAGGGAAGAATCTTGCAAACATACTTCAAAGGCAGTTGGAGAAAAAGAAATTAAAAAGGCAGGGTTAAAAGAACACAGAGTAAGAAGGCAGCTAGCATTTACTGACCACCACTGCAGACTTGGCCAGGTACGTCAAAGATGTGATCTCACTTCACCCTCGCCATTTGCTCTTGACGTGAACATGGCCAGCTATGCCCACTGTGTGGGTTAGGCACCTGAAAATTACAGTGACCACTGCCACAGATCAAAAGCTATATTCATCATGGAAGAACTATGAGAGTGCATGAAGAAAGCTAAAGATCATAATTTCAGCCGAAGAGGGTATCAAGGAGGATTAAACTGAGGAAGACACTTGGGTAGTCAATGTCAAAGACATTTGTAACCTTTGAGAACAGGACTAGGAGAGTTATGTAGGTGGGAGTTAAATTGTAGGTTTGATCCAATTGATAAATCACAATGAATCAAAAAGTTAGCTAATTATATCAATATCTACACAATGACCAATCTAGATATTATATAGACAAGAGACTGCTGTTACAACAAAGCTCATAATTACAGGGATTTTTTTTTTTTTTTTATAGCTGAGCCATCCTGCCACCTGTTGGCAGCTCAGCTCGGGCTGGGACTTGAACCACGGTTGCTCAGAGCTCACACTCTTGAGCGAACTCTTAACCAACTGAGCCACTCGGCCAGCCCCATTACAGGGATTTAAACCTAACAAGCATACCCAATAAACACCCGCCCCAGAACATGGTTCTAGAAGAGTTCTAGAAGAGTCCCATACTTCATTGGCTTGTGTGCCATTTTCATGCGGTTTAGTTTCTGAGAGTTCAATCATGTTCTTACTATCTTAACTTACAAGCCAATACCCCTTGCCTTAAATTGAAGATGATAACAAATATTAAATTCTAATTATTACAACTTTAACTGTCTATCACCACCCAGAATTTGAGAACCTTAGTATGCCTCCCACCCTTATGGAAACACTGGATGATAGTTTGGATGATACGAATAGCAAGTAGTTTATTTTATTACTTTAATTATTCCTTCCAACAATTCTAAGAAGTAGGGGCTATTATTATTTGACTAATTTATCCAACCAATATTTGTTGAGCATTAGAATGTGTCAGTCAGTGTTCTAGGGACAAATCAAAACCTCTTTCATTAAAATGACGTGGAGGAAAGGGGGAAGCAAAGAGAAACAAAAAACCAAGTATTTATAAAACACCAGGTGGTTGGCAGTGTGTTGAAAGGGGGTGAGGATAAGAAGATGTATTTCGATTGAGAAAACTGAGGCACCCAAATAATGGTTGACTTGCAGAGGGCAAGGACGTGTTTATTTTTTTGTTTGTTTATTTTTTATTTTTTTAGCTGAGCCATCCTGCTACCTGTTGGCAGCTCAGCGGCTGCTCAGCTCGGGCTGGGACTCGAACTGCTGTTGCTCAGAGCTCAAACTCTTGAGCGAGCTCTTAACCAACTGAGCCACTCGGCCGGCCCAAGGACGTGTTTATTAAGTGGTGGGCTGGACGTCAGATGCAGAGAGAATTCGGAGCAAAGACTTCTGACCACTCCTGTGTGCAGCCGGCCTCCTGTCAGATGCTAACCCTGCTCCTTAGCACCAGTACTCCACAACAGAGAAGTATTAAAGCCATCACATTCAGCCTGAGTGCACTTTAATGCCAGACTTCTAAACGAAAGAAAGAAAAGTGAATCTTAAAAAAGCATAATCACTTATGTACAATCAATAAGGCAAGCGGTAAGTTAAATGTATCTTACTATTCCTCCAGTGTCTGCCCATCTTTTCAGGCCTTTTTGTTAAAGAGGAGAATGAGAATGCAGAGCAATGGTTAACCCACGTTAAGTTGTGGTAGGTCTATAAGTAGTTAGGACACACCAAGTTAGCCTTATCACCAGTTTACCTGAGGGCGAATGTTACCTGGGTAGTACAGTTGTCATTTCCTAATGAAGGATGCCTCTGTCGAATGAAAAGGCAAGGAAGTATAGTTCTACGAAGTGATCTTTCAGAATTTCCCAAATGCTTAATCATCTACATAAATTTTAAACGTAGTTGAATGGCTTCACTTAAACCAGGAAAATACAACATATAAGAAATATGTGCTTGGGATTGCCTCATCCCGTGAAAACATTAAAATAACTAAACAATACAACAATCAACCTGGAGAACCACCTGAAGTCTAGCTGAACCAAAGTTTTATAACTAAGGACATAAAGAAGAAGCCATGTTGAGACTGGTAGGAGGGGAGGAGACACAAAACGGGTTGGCTCCAAACCTCCGTGTGGCGGGTGAAAATTGGGAGGAATATCTTGGTCACAGAGGTTCCCCAAGGAGGAACAAGAAACCCTGGCCCAACCCCAGGCTCCCCAGGCCGGAGTACTGGTGCTGGGAACAAGGGCCCCCGTAACATCTGGCTGTGCAAACAGTGGGGATTCAGACCACCCAGATGGGATCAAAAGCTGTGGAAAACCCAGGCATCCTCTTAAAGGGCTCATGTACAGACTCACTCGTAGGCACTCACCCTGGGTTCCAGTGGAGGGACAGTGACTCGGGGGCACAAGAGACATACAGCAGGCAGACGGAGGTATGTAATTTCGGTCAAGGGCTGAAAGGTAGTCACCATTTCCCCGGTGAGTAAGCCTCCCCTTGTGCAGGCAGCAGGTGAGTGCCATCTTTCCTCTGTTGAGCCCTCCCCCACAGGCCGAATCTGAATCTGATTAGCCTGATGAGCTCTGCTGCTCCACCCTGCTGACTCACTGAGACCCCACTCCATCCATTATGCTGCATGAAACTTACCATTTAGATGGATGTAAGCTCACACTAGACTCAATGTACAACATGTTTGCTAGGTTAAAAGGTTAATTTTCTGACTTGTGGTCTGGATATTAGAGTTGTGGAGGAAAACAAGTTAGGTATCATATGCTCCCTAAATTACCTTTCAGTGACACAAGATAAAGGAGGTGAGAAGGTAATAAGCCCTTTATTTAGCTTCATTAGTTCCAGCAGTGGGGATGCTCATGGTCACATCTTTCTTATGTTTCATCAGTGGAGGCAGAATGGCCCAATGGTTAGGCACACAATCAGAGGTCAGGCAGACTTGAATTAAATGATGGGGCTGCCACTTAACAGTGAGATGTGACACTTAACTCTGAGCTGCATCTTCCTCAGTGAAATAAGGACATCATTATGTGAGGAATAATAAGAAACTGCCCACAAGTACTGGGCATAGGACTCAAAATATATTGCCACTAGGCTGCCTTGAGGTCCTCACCAACTTACAGGCCCCCCACCTCCAACAACGGAGGTCCACATGGGTCTGCTCAACACTCAGGTGTGTTCAGAGCCTCGGAACCTGGAAGCCCACACTTTCTTAGGACCACCTTCTCAAACCCTGCAGAAGCATTCAACACAAAGATGACATGGATCAGTCCAGAAGATGTTAATGGCTTATATGCATCCCACAAGTCTTATGACGAAGGTATATTAACATTACACCATTTTACAGAAGAGGAAATTGAAGCACAAAAAGATGAAGGAACCTGCCTGTGACACAGCACGGTAACTGATGTGACATGGTTTAGACTGAGGCAATTGGACTCCAGAGCTCACCATGTAAACCCCTTCTTTTAATGCACCCCCTTCCCCCCCATTTCTGAGGCTCAAGAGCAGAGACAAAGGAATTCTTTCACATATTTAATGGTGTTTTAGGGCCGGACGAGTGACGCGATGGTTAAGAACTGGCTTGGGATGCCAGAGGGCCCCAGTTCGGATCCCACATGTGAGGGCCAGTGACACTGCCCTCTACAGCTAAGATGCTGAACAACAGCTCAACCTGGAGCTGGGCTGCCGTGACTCGCCAGCGACGGCGTAGGCTGCAGCCCCTGTGGCAGTGGGTTGCCATGGGCTACCGTGTGTAGCCAGAAGCCAGCGTGAGCGGCCATCCAGAAGCCGGCGACTGATCTGCCTCGCCCAGAAGAGCACAATGATGGTGCCAACTTGGGCCAGTGAAGCAACGTCCTCCACAACTAGACTGAAGAACAAAACGACAGCAACTTGTCTGTTCCCCTTCCCCCAATTCCCCACCACTGTTCCCATCCCCCCAATTCCCCAATAAAAATCTTTTAAAAGAAGGTGTTTTATTCATCTTTCCCAGGCTCCACCCCCACCCAGCTACTCCCCATTTCCCCTCCCTTCCCTTCTCCGCACACACAACACAAACCTTATCTGTTCTTTAAAACACAGAGCTATGCCTGTCCTGTTCACTCTTGTGTAAATGCAGCAAGATTCCTGATACGGAGGCCTGTAATCCCTGGTAAAAGTCTGATAACAGTCTCTTAGGTGAGAGAGCAAACATATTAGCTTTACAGAAGAATGTCCTCATTGAGTTAAAAATACACGAACAAAAAGAAGAAAGAGTGACCAGCACAAAATAGCAAATATAATCATCCTAATTCCAGATTGGATAACCAACTTCACAGAAAGTACACATGAACCATTAGGCACATTAACAACAGCAACAACAAAATCAAACAGCTAATTAACCATTTTACCTGCTCACCCACCTACAACTCCCAGCCACCTTTGTTCACTCTGTCCTTTCTTTGAATCACCATTACCAACTCTGAATACCTTTCTCATTATAATAATCTTGCCTGATTCTTGCAGTGCTTGTTTGCAAATCATCTGCATAAAGAATATCTCACTTCCTGAACTGAATCATCAGTACAACCCAGAAAAGTACTTCTCCCACTTCCCAGATTAGGAAACTGAGCTCCTGGGAGGTGACCAGCTAGCAGAGCAGGAACTTGATCTCTCAATCCAGTGCTGCTCCCTTTCCACTGAATTCAGTCCCTCAGAGGGCCACCTCCACACCCTTCCTTTTCTATTTTAGCCTTCTTTTTGTACATTTCTTTTTTTGTTTTTATTTTGTTGTTGTTGTTGTTTTTTTTAAGCTTATCCATCCTGCCACCTGTTGGCAGCTTAGTGGCTGCTCAGTTCGGGCTGGGAGTCGAACTGCTGTTGCTCAGAGCTCAAACTCTTGAGCGAGCTCTTAACCAACTGAGCCACTTGGCCGGCCCAAGCCTTCTTTTTTTAGGCTCTCCTGTGCCATCATCACATCTGCTACATTTTCAAGTGCTCACACAACTAAAGACATGATGTTAGCTTCTGTCAGATAGGCCCCTCTGATACAAACAGAGAAAGAATCGAATTAGCATTTGCAGTCTCAACTACGTTAAAAGCAGAGGCAGCATTAAAACAATATCTATCCGTATGGCAAAAAAAAAAAAAAGATGGAGAAAATGAAAAAAAAAATCTCAAAAATATACATAATATAGTAATAGTGGTTCTCCCTGAGTGATAGGATTGTGGGTAATTTTCTTCACTACAATACTCTATACTTTCTAAATTTTTCTATAATTACTATATATTACATGGTTTGACATGGGTAAAAAAATGATTTTTAAAAATGTTAAACAATGAAAACACTGAAAGGTCAAGTCTCCTGAGAAGAAATTCAGGAGACTTGTTTTGCCCACTGGAGACTTATTTTGCCCAGTCCTGAGGGGGGTGCTGTGGCAAAGGTGGGTGAAGGCGGCCCCACCATTGAGAGCACAGGGCAGAAACTGAGTGGATGGCTCCCCCTCTCCACCAGGAACAGTGACTTCTGGGAAGCAGCCACCCCTCCCTCAGGGCGGCTAAGCCTTTCCACATCTAAACACGCCGACTTGTAGGAACAGAGAATGCCTATCCTCTGAAACAAAGATGTTTTGGCTCTGGGCAGAGCTCATTCTTTTGACCTAATGCTTTGAGATCCCCCCTAGTATCAAATCTCTGACTCAAAATCATCTCAGAGAAGGTCATCACAAACTGTCTTGAAGCCCAGACTTAAAAGCAAAATTTGGGATGGGCATATTGAAGGGCACAGCCTCTAAATTCTCATGACTCTACAGTAACGTCACTCAACGTGGCCGATGAAAGTCAGCTCATCAACTGTAAAGGTTTCTGGGCGCGACACATGGAGCCTTTAGACCCAACTCAAACAACCTTTTTGTTCCTTCACTTGGGCAAACCCACCCATATATTTTTCTCAATGTGAAGACAGAATACTGGATACAGAAAAGGTATTTTAATGCAAGGGCTGTTTTCCTATGAGGAAATCCGACCTACCACAAAACCACTCCTGAAAAGGGAGAAAACGGATTCAGAAAGCGAAATGATTTCAAGTGTTATGTTAACTGAATATCAAAATAATAAACATTCAAAGCAAACAGGCCAGTAGGAGCAGGTAATAAATCAAAATGCTTGTGGGAATCGGACCTCATTAAGTTTGAAAAAAGGAACACTGTTGTACAAACTGGTTATTAGCACCAGGCTCTCTCTCCCTCCCTTTTTTTTTTTCCCCCTCTTAAAAAAAAAAAAAATTGGGACAAAGCCCAAATCCTTTAATATGGAAGTTCTTTCCTTATTGTACATGTCTCAGCAAGTCACCGTCAGCTGTTATTTGTTATTAAGGATTTTATAAACATCAAGGTGACGCGACTGACTCAGGTATCAGAGCAGGAAGAGAAAGGATGTGATGACACTGACTTTCAGTGGCCTTCCTGCTCAGAATGATGTGTTCTAGAGGAGCTGGCAGTTAACATTCTCTAACATGAACACATCCGGGCACAGCAGAAAGCAAATTCTAGAAAGCTATAACGGAGCGGCAGGTGGGCTGATGAATTTAGGGGCAGGCAAATACCCATGTCCAGCATTGGACTAGAGGTAGCTCTGCCACACAGCAGAGCTGTGGGGGTACCAGAGGTGGGGGTGGGGGCGTGGAAGCCTGGGCATCCCTCTCAAGGGCAGAGCAGCCTCCAGGAAAAGCTGCCCGGCTAGGAATCCTTAAATCTATGGGCTGAGGGCTCGGTGTGTATGATTTGGGAATGGGGGACGGGGCATTCTGTTCTCCAGCTCCACTGGATGTATCCATAGGCAGGAAGGGCAGAATTACAGCGGGGTAGTGCAGTCTGCAGGAAGGCGGTTATTTTTGTGGCCCAAAAAGGAGAGCATCCTATGCTCAGCCCAGATTCTACTACTCCCTTGTTGTTATGGTCAGTGTGGTTCTTTGAGCACCCTCCCACGCCCCAGGACCCTGAAAGTCCTTCAAATACTCTTTATATATATAAGTGGCTGAAGACACAACTGACACCTCAAAGGCCTGGGTATTAACTTATAAAGGATAAGCCAGAGTCGCATGACCGTCCCTGTGTACCCAGCTACAATCAAGTCAGGAAAAGAATCAGATGTTAACTAGACTTATTATTGTGGTGATCATTTTGCAATATATACACATACAAACTATTACAACTGAAACTAATATATCAATGATAGCTCAATAAAAATTATTGGGAAAAAAAAGAATTAGGGTACAAACTGTAGCAAATAAATATGTTCTAAGGGCACTTAGGAAGCAAGCTCAAGCAAGAATTATTACTAGAGAAGTCCAACAAGGGCTTCTAACCGTGCTTAGTATTGAAACTGCAAAATTAGAACCGTAATGTTAATTTCTCTGTGAGCTAAGCTCAGAACACTAAAACCTAGTTAGAAAATGTTTATACTGGGGATTTATTACTCCAGTATAGATTAATAGATTAACCACTTCAATGCCTCTGAAATGCTGATCATTTCTTACATTCTTCAAAGCATTAGACCTGTTTCTGCTTGCAAAAGCCATGTGTACTTTTTGAGCTTAAAGAGCTAGTATGCCTGGGACTCAAAAGCCTCTTTCAAAGAACTTTCGCTTTGTATGATTTTTACAAAATTCCTGGCAGTCCTCAGGCATGAATTTCATAGTAATCACAAGTGGAAGTAGAAAAACAAAAGATATTCTAATTCAAGACTGAACCATGATAGAAAGGAAAAAATATGCAAATTGACTTCCTATACAAATAAGCACACTTGCCTTCCAACTCGGGGCTGATTCCGGTGATATCCTTTTTCTTCATTGATGTATAAGAACAAAAGTAATATAAACAGCATAACTGTTAAATCCCTCTATCTGTATCAGACCTATCTATATCTGCTCCAAACAATTTCTATGTCTCTAGATAGAGACAAAAATATTTAATCTAGGTGTCTATTTTATTTTTATTTTTTACATTACAGCTATTCAAACCCAACCCAAATTTTGTATTTGTGCAAATTCCACGGTTTGATTTTCCACTCAGTAAAACAGAGACTTGGAAGACAAATGTTTGTTGAATCAAAGGAGGAATTAATGAGGAGATACCATGTGCAGAATTTCCCAATGAAAATGTGTCCAGAGCAAGCACCTCTAGCTGTTTTACTGACCCTTTTCCTTTATCAAGGGAGTGGCCGCTGCTTTCAAAAGGGGGCCCCATTGACACAAATCAAACACACTGGGCCATTTGCAAGGGAAATTTCAAACGTGTGATCAACTGTCACATAGATATTTGAATGTATCCTATTAAAAGATGAGAAAAACTGATCAGTTGAGATTTAACAATCTAGTGCTGACTGTTGGCCACTTTAACTTGCAAAGTAGACACATGAATCAACCAAAGTCCTTGTCATTATGAGGGCCGTTTACTAACTTCCAGTTCCTGCTCAAGGAACCAATATTCCTGAGCCATTTTATGAGCTTCCAGGAGACAAGAGGGAAAGTCAACAAAGTCATGTCAAAGTTGCCTATTACATCTCATGTGAGCCACACAAATAGCCTTGGAATGCCAACTATGAGAAAGGTACATTTAACAATGTACGTGTATGATAAACCCACTGTTTATCCTATCGGTTGGCAGCTCTGCATCTCCAAACGCTGGCGGTTTTTGGTTTGTTTGTTTTTTTCTCAGAATATGTTACAACAAATCATAAGCCTGCTCTATTCTTCTTTTGACTTGTTATTTGTGTTTTGGGCCCTCTGCTAATGTTTGAATGTGGAAATAGAGGCTGTGGTAGTAATCACCCCCTCCTCCTGCCCTGATGTGTATCAATAAAGCATAGAGAAGTGCTCTAGACTACGGGGTTGATGACTTTGAGGGAGGAGGAAAGCTGAGGTGTTCAAAGCATAAATTCAAAGGAGTGTCCCTCAGTGTTGAAGTCCTGGTCTCCACCTATCTGTGACTCCAAAAGTCAACACAGCTTCTGACACACAGGTTTTAAGCACACTGCACGAATTCTAGTTTACAGAGTTTCAAAAAATATGTAACAGTGATGGTTCTTGGGACTGGGCCTCTTCCGAAGAAATCAATATGATTTCAGACATCATGACATTTACTTTTTTTGTGACTACTCTGTTGAAAATATGCTTGTGAGGTAGGACTGGGCTTGTAAAGATGGAAGCGATAATCTCTCCCCTATGAAAATCAAAACAGCCTTTCCTACAGGGCTATTACATTCCAGCTTCCAGCTCTTTGTCAACTAGGGGCCATGCTGTGAGACAGACAGCAGAGCCACACAGAAGAGTGGGGCCAAAAGCCAGTTGGGAGGCCACCTGCTCCCACATCTGGGGGGAGGGGGATGGCATGTTTCATACCTAAGTAAATAAAATACACATATAAGAAAAGCCTTAGTCAGGGCACCCACTGCTCTCTACTGGTGATTATTCAGGTTGCCTAACCTGGATTGCAAAGGTCAATGCAACTACTGCTCTTGAAGGATAAGAGCAGGGAACCTTTTAAGTGATATCTTTATAAGGATAACTAAAAGGATGCTTTGAGAAAGGCCCACGAGGACGATAAACTGTACCTTGTTTACTAAAGAATGAATTTGTGCAAAAACAGACCTCTAATGAATAAACCAAGCACTGATGTTCTAGTTACCCAGGGATGGTTTTGGAAAATGTCTGCCCTGGTCCCAGCTCTGGTGCTGGCCCTGATTTTATTTCCTTTTGTTGATTTTCTTGGCTGATCCACATCTAGCCTTACTCTAAACAAGTTTTCTTTTTAACCAAAATGCTATGTTATAACTCCAGAACATTCTGAGACTCTGCAAATGCTCCAAGTTCTAACCTTGGCACCTAGGAAGGATCACCCTCCCTGAAAAGTGGCATCTTACGCTGCAGATGCCCGATAGCCTGAAACGGCCTCCTTCCTGGGCCTAGCGGCAGTGGGTGGATCATGTGAGCTTCCCTACCTTTCAGAGGGAAGACGACAAACAACTTCCAGACTGTGACTATCCTGAAACTCAAAATCAATCTGCTGGCGCTCTCTACAAATCTCAACAGTTAATAACTTTTTTTTTTTTTTTAAGATTTTTATTGGGGAATTGGGGGAGGGGAACAGACAAGTTGCTGTCCTTTTGTTCTTCAGTCTATTGTGGAGGAAGTTGCTCCACTGGCCCAAGTTGGCACCATCATTGCGCTCTTCCCGGGTGAGGCACATCAATCGCCGGCTTCTGGACGGCCGCTCACTGCGGCTGCTGGCCGCTCACGCTGGCTGCTGGCCACACACGGTAGCCCATGGCAACCCACTGCCACAGGGACTGCAGCCTATGCCATCCCCGGTGACTCATGGCAGCCCAGCTCCAGGTTGAGCTGTTGTTCAGCATCTTATCTGTAGAGGGCAGTGTCATTGGCCCGCATATGTGGGATCCGAACCAGGGCCCTCTGGCGTCCCAAGACAGCTCTTAACCATCACGCCACTCTGCCGGCCCTAGTTAATAACTTTTTGATTGGTTCGAAAAGTGTTCTAGTAGGGCTGCCACATTTACTGGATAATTTTAACCCTGTAACCAAAATGAACCACCTTTCACTTCTGTGCTACATTCCAACTACATTTTCCCCCAAGAAACAATTTTTGTAGAAAAGAGGTAAATAACACACCTTTCCAGGAGACAAAACTGCTCTTCACTGGAGGATGAACTTGCTCTAATTTTTTTTTTTTTACGGAAAAAAATATTATTCACAGCATTCAACCAAAACAAATGTGATATTGGCTAAATTCTGTCTATCTGAGGTTGACCTCATTGGTCCAGATGGCTGCAAGCAATGCATTTTCTCAGATCCACAGTATCTGAGATCCACCTATCAGGTTAAAAAGAGACAAGCAACACCATTATCTCTCTTTGATCTACTTAGCAAGGGAACCAGCAAATCACTACCAGTTCTGTGTCAACCAGTCAGTCTGAGTTCACAAAATGCTATCCCTCATCCTAAACTTACCAGAACCATCTAGGGGCTTGTTAAAAATTCAGATCACAAACTCAAAACTCTTGGGATGTGACCTTAAAAATATGCATTTGTAAAAAGCACCCCAAATGATTATAATATACAAAACTCATTTTTGGAACCACTGGGGTTTATCATCAGAGAGAAAAAGCCCAACAAAAGCAATCACCTTCCACAAACTTATATTAGACCATTCTTATACCTAAAAAAAATGAACAACCACCTGTTGACCTTCTAGAACAGTTCCAAATTCCAAATCTAAATAAACACTATCATCATTTATTTACCCTCCTAAATTACCCATCTACAAGGTAATAACCCATCAATCATGGCAAATCAAGGGCACTTTTTTTTTTTTTGCTCTTCAAACAACCGATTTGTAATTTTCCCCTTTATTTAAATAAATCCAATCATCCTTTAAATATAACCTTCAAGTCAACTTTACTCTGAGGCTTTCCTTATCTTTCTCCTGCATACCTAAAGTAGTAGAACAAAGGTGTGGGTAAACATTACAAGCCTTCAATCAATGAAACATTCCCTTTCGTTGAATGAAATATCTCGAATTTTCCAAGATCAAGGGCTCTCAATGGCCTGCACGCAGCAGGCCATCAATGACTACCTGATGAATGAGCCAACAGGGAGATACCAAACTCCTCCTCCGCCCTTCAAATCTTCCAAAATCCAGTGTCCTCAGCCCCAGGGCAAGACAGTTAACTCCCAGTTCTGGGCTCAGGAGGTATTCATTCCTCTTCTACCACCTTTATTTATCTACACTTTATCTAGTTTCTCTTCTCCTTAGGAGCCTTTCCAGATAACTCCAGTCAACATAGACTTTGTTTTTTTCTGATCTAAAGGGAAATAGCACCTATTATCCTATCACACATTTTAACACTTAAGAGCTAAAAGGCATCCTGCAGATGACCTATTCCAACTAATTATTTTCTAGATGAGGAAATTATGTGAGAAGCTAAGGAACTTGTCTATGATCAGATAATTGGATTCTTTCAGAACAGGAGGTTAGAAGCTCAGCCTGAAGTATTCTTTCTCAGGAAGACTGTAGGCCTTTGGGGAGCATGGGCTTTAGTTAAGAAATTATTTTTTAACACATGTCCTAGCGCTTAGTCTTTCACTAAAGGCTGACCTTCAGGCTACTTGCCTTGGGATGTTCTGCCGCAGACCCTTGACATTCTTGAAAGATATTTCCCCAAATCTCCATTAATTCCCCAATTAGAAAATCCTTCTATAGGACGCAATTGGGCCCGTTCCCCTATCTCTGAAAGGCAGAAGGGGATTATACTAGCCCCAGCTTAGTATGATTCAAAACAAAATGTGAGAACATGGATCAAATAAGAAAAACAAAGATGCACTGAAAGGAAGCACAGAATCTTGGTCATGAGTGTCAGACTTCTCAGGCTGAACCCAGACTCCTCATTTACCTGCTGCATGACTTTGGGCAAGTTGCTTCACTTCCCTGAGCCTTAGTTTCCTCATCTATGAAAAGGGGATAATGACAGTCACTACTTCACCAAGTGGTTGTGATGCTACAATGAAATACTGAAAGTAAAGTGCTTAGCACAGGAACCAGTCTCACCACATAAGTGCACAGCCAGCTTCAAAACAAATGACTTAAATGAATGCCAGGGGGAAAAAAAAAAAGATAAATCACTCTATGCCAGAGGCCTTTGAGTGCATGTGGAGCTGCTGTAACCATTCGTTCATGCATGCATTCACTCACTCCTTCATTCATTTCATTAGCAACTTCACTCCTTCATTCATTTCATTAGCAACTAAGTGTCAGGCTCAGGGAGAGGCTCTGAGGATGCAGCAGGGAAGAAAGTGGGCGGGCCTTTATGGAGATTGCATTGAAGTTGACAGCTAAGTCCAAGAACTTTGAAAAACCTACCACGTCCTGTATTCTACGCATGTCAACAATGCTCCGCATAGTTATTTTGAAGCTGCATTCAAAGCAAGTTAAAAGTTAATCATGAAAATAGTTTGTTACTTTGCAATCACTCATTGTTCTGGACTAAAACACAGTTATTTCACAGCATGATTCATCACATTTATCAACAACCTTGTCTACCTAAACTAGTTGACTCCCCCAAATTAAATCTTCCTTAAGGGACAAAATGGTCCAGGACTCAGCACACTCGAAAAGAGAGTATTACACATTTTGAAGAAGCCAGCTCCAAAACATTACTATATTACATTTAGTAATCCTGTAAAACCATCAAGGTGACCACTTTCAAGGATCCTTTGCATGAAAGTCTCTGTATTTGTTCTTTGAAAAAAATCATGTTGTACTTCAGAGTTACACAGACTTTTGTGTAATGGAATATAGACTTATGCTCAGCAACACTGAGGGCTGGGCATGTAGCGAGCACAACATGAGTAATTTATTGAATTGAACTAAGAGCCTAAAACATCCTGGACTGAAATAGATGTGTGAGTAGGGTGATAAGTCTTCTAGTCTAAGACACAGATGAAAATCTCCTTAGGGATATAGCTCTACCTGTAATTTATTTCGACATTACTCTTGTGTGTAATATTATTTTTGGCATGTTAATGTATTGTCAAAGAATTCCAATCTAGTGACATGACAAAAGCTGTATTTCATTTTGGAATGTAAAAAGTGTGAAAATCAATTGAATTATATATCAATGACATGCAATAAGGATAACCAGTATATTCTGATATTCTGGGTAATGTCACTTTTCTAGACTGATTAGCAGCCTCGAGCTATTAGATTAATTAATAGAGTTTTATTCTTCTTATTATAAGCAATTGGTTTTGCTGAAGGGAGATAAAGACTCAAAGCTCTTTTTCCATTTTTCCCCAAAAAGAAAGAGTGATTTGCCAGAATCCACATAATTCAGATGATTAACTTATTTTCTTGGCACTTGACTAAACCCATGAGTTTATGCTGGCAAATAAAATAAGTGCTGAAAGTTGAAGTCACTCTTTGATCTAGTAAATAAACCCACAGAAAATTCAGCCTGAATTATACTCTTTAAATTTATGACATACCCAGTATTGTAAAAGATGGTGACAGATGCTGGTTTCTTACTGAAAATACATGATACATTATATGAGTGTGCTTCAAAAATCAATGGGCTGCTTAGAGATAAACAAAACCACAGTGACATTTTTCTTTTTTCCACTTGTTTATTCATTCAACTCAGTGATCACAAATGGAGTGCCAGGACAGAATAAAACCCTGTACTACATTGTTTCTGGCACTACAGGGGATGCAAAGATACATGGAATATAGACTTAGTCTTGGAAAAGCATAGATTCTGGTACTCAACTGCCATATCCAGTTGTGTAGGTTGTTCACGGAACAAGGGTATCCCACTGAAGGGGAAAGTGGGGTCTAAAATCAGCTTTAACTCTTCTCACCAAGATCAGGGCCCTGACATGGGCCACAGCAACCCAATAGTAAGAGGAGAAATAAGAGCTAATATTTATGGAGTGATTACTATGCTCCAGGCATGGTTCATTTACAAGTATTTACATGTTTAATCTAACACAACTCCCGGATGGAGAAGGTATTATTACTATCTACATTTTATATACTAGTAAACTAAGCACAAACTAATTAACTTGTCTGATTTACAGCTAAAAGGGGTAGTGAGTTTACTCAACAAATACACTCTGTGCCCTGAAAGTAAGAAAATGTCCACAGAAAGTACAAGTGACATTAAGGAGTACAATGAAAATACTTGTGGAAATTCAAAGGAAGAAAAAGTGCTGCTTGAGAGGAACCTGGATTCTGACAGGCTGGAAGGCATGTGGGCCAGGTGGAGCGGTGGACAAAAGCCCAGCAGCTGCGTGCTGAGAGCAGTGAAGGAACACTGAAGAAAGAAAAAGCTTGGACCACGATGCAGGGCCATCTCTAAGAGCCAGGGTGGTTTCACAGTAGGACGGTCACGTGATCACCACGCAGGTTTAGAGATTTCTAATCCCAGCCTATTTACATGTGTATAGACTCTTAAATTATATAATCCAACCCATATTGTGAAGGCTGAACAGGTTTAGAAAAGAGGAACAGATAGAAGAGAGGAGGTTTGTCATTACGTCCAAATACTGCTTCATTGACTAGCACTCCATTTTTACAAGACAATTTTCTTAATTAGTTCAATAAATTTCTCCATTCAAAGCAAAATATCCAGATTGCTGCTCTTGTGATTCCTCAAGATTCCATGATGTGCAAAACAAAACAAACCCGCATCCAACTAGCCAGGCGCTGTAGCCAGTGAATCAAACCTCCTCCTCAGTTGTCCTAACATCTGACAGCCGTAAACGGGACCCATCGGAATTGAAATAATTTGGCCACTGCAATTTAAATGACCAAACAGGCCATTTTTGATCAATTTCTTCTTTTCCCTCCTTTTTATTGATATGACCTGTTTCAAGTTTGATTTTACATTTGATGGGCACACCCCAAAGCCTTCTGTACCAAACCATGCTGTCAGTACAGGGTTGGGGTCATAGCGAGTGACCAAGTTTTTATTGACTCTGAGTGGAAGGGGCAATTACTGTTAAGTTATAATAATCTTAAGATCATGCGGGACCAGAGCGGTGCTTCCAGTCCCTCTTTCCAGTGAGGGACGCTGCCTAGCTTCTCTTGCTCAATACTCCCTCTCGTTTCTGCTTAAACCTTTTCCATGGCATACAGCTTACTGCTTATCTTGGATGGGGTAGCTGGCCAGGCATGTCGAAACCTCACTGACACAGACAACGGAGGGAGACAGGAAGTAACTGGAATCCAGGGGACTGGAGCTACAGAAATGGACGTAGGGCCAAGTGAGTGCCCAAAATGTGGAGAACCAAGTCTTGATTTAAGACCACATCAAATTCTCAGGGCTTCCGACTAAAGGGCAGAGAACAGAAGCCGCTCGGGGTGTCCTAAGAAAGTCCCCCACTAGAAGTCAGGTCAGCGACCCGCATGCAAGTTCCTACTGATTCAGGACATGATTCCGTGGGATTGGGAAATAGGGTGCAGCCGCTTAGGGGCAGGGAAGGGCAAGTCCATTCACAGAGGGTTTCAGGGTGACAGCCAAAGATGCTGTTCCGGGTGGGAACTGGAATGCTGAGCTGGAAAGAGAGACACAGAAGTAGTTGTAGTTTCTGGGTCCGCCAAGTGTGTGGGAGCTGTCACACCATAGGCACGCAGATGCCAATACACATCTCGAGCAGGGCAGGAATGCAGGGTACAACACAAAACTGGTCCCTACCCGGCAAGCAGCGGATTCTGAGGTTACGGATGAAGAACCACATCCCTGGTCTGCACAGGTGGCGGAAAGCAAAAGGCTAGCCCCACCACGCAAGCAGAGTGAAACCATTCTGTGCTTAGGTATGTGGAGCATGAGGCCAAGATAGGTGCCATGATGTTCCCAAATGCGACTTCAGGTTCACTTTGTGTGCGACTGTGTTTCTTTCTCTGCATTTTCCCTATTGTCTACAATGAACAGAATAGCAAAAACAAAAATCAAAATAATAATATGGTTTTATTTTTCATACTGCGAAGAGATGAGTGGCTGAAGGTCGAGTGAATGTTTTAGGTTCCAGGAAATGCATCAAGCGTTTCACTGTACTTGGAGACTCTACCCTAGTTCTTGGAGACTCTACTCTAGTTCGAAGTGACATGGTCTTCGAAAGTAGAGCCAGGGTGGGCAGGATACTTGCACTGAAAAGGAGTGAGGGGAGGTGGGAATGAAAGGAGAAAGCATTTTTCCGTATTCTGTCCGTACACTTGGGAAAATAATTTGCAAGATGTTTAATTTATTTTTAAAAGGGAAAGGGTGCAAAAGCGAACTAGATAATTAATATTCCGTGGTGAATAAGTGGTCCTGGGAGATGAGTGCAGCTGGCACAGACCCCTAGTCTAAAGGTGTTAGAGCTCTGGAGGGTAACAATGAATTTTGAGGTCACAGAAACAATTGATTACATAGCAATCAATTCGTTTAACTCATAAAAGAGAATTAGCCAACCCTCCAGGGATTTGATGTCCTGGTTTCTGTGTGTGTTAAGTATTTTAAAGTTCATGCATAGTCCATGAAGTCATTTTCCCTTCCAGTTGGTGAAACCCTGAAGGCATTCTCTAAAACTGGAAGACACCACTAAGTGATTATATAAAAACAATCAGCCTCATCACGCTCACTTTAACAGTGTCTACTTGAAAAGCAGCATTGCTCCAGGTTTTGAGAGCAATGATGCGCCTTAGATGGGGGAGGGAAAACTTACAGTAGATTTAGAGGCAATAATTTACATCAGGTGACTGAACTACACGTATAATTCTTTATAGTAAAGGGTATCCTTTATACGACAGGCAAGCTGCCTACAGCTGTCACAGGTAGCCAAAAAATCCTACATTTGTTTAAAACAAGCATAAAAATTAATTGATTTTTAGAACGAAAAGAAAGGCTTTCCTGGCAAAACCCTTAAAAGAAGTTTTCTCACAGGCAAGTGCTAATGAGCAAAACTACCTCCACTTTGGAGCTCGCCTCGTTAATGAGCATTGCAGGAAATGAACACATAATATGTCACTAGAGGTGTGCTATTCCTCCGTGTTTCAGGCTTAGGTAAGCGTGTATCTCAAAACTGAGTATCAAAGCCTTTCAAATTGCTTATCTCTCAACACAACAATTATTTGAGAATAATGAAGGCGATATTTTAAGATTTTGCTGTGAGAATATTCAGGGTAGGATTAAAAGCACCCGAAACAACCGAAATGTCCAACATGAGGGGATAGCTGAAGAAGCTGAGGTACAGTGAAGCAACAGGATACCCTGTGCCATTAAAAATGATGTTATCGTTATATGTTTCTTGATCTGGAAAGATTTCAGGATCATGCTGCATGATCAATAACGGGGTGTGTGTGTGTGTGTGTGTGTGTGCGTGTGTGTGTGCGTGGGTGTATGTGTGTGTGTGTGCGTGTGTGTGTGCATGTGCGTGTATGTGTGTGTGTGTGTGCGCGTGTGTGTGTGCGCGTGCGTGTGTGTGTGCGTGTGCGCGTGCGTGTGTGTGCGTGTATGTGTGCATGTGCGTGTATGTGTGTGTGTGTGCGTGTGTGTGTGTGTACATCAAAGAGAATCTGGAAGTACAGAAAGCAAATGATAAGCATGGCTCTCGGTATGTGGTGATATTACAGATGGTTTTGCTTATCTTTTTACTTGCTTTATATTACCACGTATTTCTACAAACAACATGGATTTCTTGTTTTTGTTTTCTGTCAGTTGGATAACTTTGTGATTCGTCATTTCTCTTCAACATGGCTTAAAACCATATTTAGGTATGCTCATAAGTAGGGTTTCCCACGATCTACTTAGTAGATATGCACACAATAAAAGCAGGGTACAATTAATGAGAACTCTATGCTTTTTCGTCTAGCAAGTTAAGCATCAATCAGCTGAAATTTAAAAAATATTACACTATCTTCTTTAAGCAAAGACATAGCAAATGTATAAATAAGTCTAACATGTATATGACTCATATGAATTATACTGCAAAATGAGAAGTAATAGTATCTCCACGTCCGAGATGAAGAATACAAGGGATTAGTGATAAGACGGGTTAAGTAATATGTACAAATCCACATTTCCAGAAGGGCCCTGGTCACCAGGGTCCAAGCTCTAGGGCCCAGGCCACCAAGCCACACTGTCTTCATGAGAAACCCACACAGGCATAGATAGACAGATAAACAAAATGTTCCCGGAGACGTGAAGACAGAGACGTAATACAAAGGCTAACTAAGTCTTAACAAACTGCCACATGTTCACATAACTTACAAAACAAACAGAAAGGCCTTTTTCATCTTCTGTGATGGAATGAACTGTGTCCTCCTACAAATTCATATGCTAAAAACCAAGCTCCCAGTGTGACTGCATTTGGAGACAGGGCCTATGGGGAGGTTACACGCGTGGGGCCCTAACCCTGCAGGACTGCTGTGCTTATAAGAAGAGAGCAGAGATCTCTCACTCTCCGTGCACACGCAGAGAACAGGCCATGGGGACCCAGTGACAAGGCAACTATCTACACCCAGCAAAAGAACCTTCTCCAGAAACCAACCCTGACGACACTTGCATCTTGGACTTATGGCCTCCAGGACTGCAAGAAAATAAATTTCTGCTTAAGCCGTCCCATCCATGTTATGCTGGTACAGCAGCCCAAGTGGACTGAGAGATTTCCCAAACGGTATATCATACTAAAGCCTCTCAAGACTTATTTTTCTACAAAGTCAGTCCAGAATTAAAAAGTAAATAAAAATATATCCATCCTCCTTTCCTAGACTGCATCCACATCCATTCATATATTCTACATTTAGCAAGCATAAACTAATCCTTCTTCGCCCTGCCACGCCAAACCACCATCCCTTAAAAATTACCCCATCCTAAATCTAAGAATGGAATCACTATGTACTGATGGACCAAGCCTAAAACTTAGAAGTTACTAAAAACTTTCCTATTCACACATGCTCTAATCCCTCAGGCCACTGCACCCATTGGTGGGTTTTTATGTCATATTCATGTTTGCTTCCCCAGTGACTGGGCAAAGTAAATGCTTAAGAATTATTATTTACTGTTGAAATCAGCCATTTTTCAGTACTCTGCTAATTTTCCAAAAAAGCTTCCTTCCCATCTCATCCACAATGGGACTCAGCAAATCTCTCCTCCAGGTGCTCACCTGAGCTTACTTCACTTATCACGTTATAAACATTTTTACAGGGCTGTCCACTCCCTGAGGCTGCAAACTTTGCAAAGGGAACAGTGCATAGAAAGACATGAAGACCTCAGGATGTATTGATGTAGACAGAAAACGGCACAGTATATTCAGGGATGTCAAACCTATATGGGGGGAAAAGTTTATTGAAACCCTAAGGATTGCAATAAAGGACCAAGTTTGATCTCATTTCAGAAGCCTTAAATTGGGGAGTAGGCTTAGATATGTGGTTCTTCAAGGACAACCTCGAAGATATGCAGATACTACTCTGCCTTGGAGTCTCCCCCCCCCCCATTTTTTCTGGGCTTATCTTTCCTGTAGCATAACCAAGACAGGAAAACTAAAATTCCAGACTTCAGGTGCCAGCCTTTATTAATGTATTATGTACTTCATTAATTTAAGTCTCACTGTTTTCATCTGTTAAATGACAAGTACGAACCAAATAAAGGATTTCTAAGGTCCTTCCAGCTTGAATATTCTCCAGTTCTGAGAGATGTCCCACTTCAGGAGGCCACATATGGAAAGGAGGGTCCCCCTCTGCCTCTGTCAGCAACAGAACCCAAACTAGCCCATCTTGCCAGCAGGCTGAGAAGGGAGGACAAATAGCCTCCAAGATGTTTTCCATAGTTTATGGGACTTTAAAGAAACCTTTGGAAAGGGAACTACTCAGCCTGGGCAGACATATTGTTTCCTATGTGAACATTTGTGTACAGAAAACTAGTTTGCATGTTCAAGTATTTGCCAAGTAATGATCTCCTTTATTAATTAGGGTTGTGTTGCAATCAACAGAAAACCTGACTTTAAATGGTTTAGGCTTTAAAAAAAAAAAAAAAAGGAGGAATTTTTGTGACTAACATAATTTACCAATTCAGGAAGTAATTGGTTTTAGGTGCTGAAAGGTGAGCCATTTCCACTGAAGTTACAAGGTAGCAACACAATGGTGAAAGGATAGAATGGACGTGTGGGCGCCAAAGGAATGAACATATCCCATCATTTGCAATTGTTTACCCCATCTTTCTTCACTTTCCCCTGATTACATAAATGAATTGCCTTCCAAATTGTTTCATTGCCGGTTCCTTTTTTTTTTCTGCACACATTTGCAAACAACTCTAAGTGAATCAGCTTAAAAGCACCTACATAACACAAAGATTATTAAAAGTTAAGCCTTTTCAGATTGAGTTTCTTTCAAAATCGCCTTGCACTTTTTGCACAGCATTTGAAAAATCAAAAATTCTCATTTGGTTAGGCTGTCCTCCTGTTGGGATGAGCTGATGGTGTGTCTTTTGTAAACTTGGGTCGATGTGTGTAACCTCTCTCTCTGCTGTGATACAGAAGTCAAAATAAGAATAATTTGCTCAGTAATAACCTCTACGACAAGGTCTTCAGCCTTAACGATCTCGGAAAGTCACATTTTGCTCTTGGCAAGGCCATTAAGAATAATACAAAGGCAACCCACTGGCAGATGAGTGTTTGACAAATCGTGGAGTACACACAGGGCACTGTTTACATAATTCTGTAACTCAGGCCTTTTAAATATCTTTCTTACCTTGTAAGAATACAAGGTGGATTCCATATCGTTAGTTAACTTGGGGAGAGGTGTCTTTCTTTCTAACAGTTCTTCCCCTGAGGAAAGTATGGTATAGAGTTAGCAGCTGCGGAGGCTAGAGCCAGCCTATCAGGTTTCAAGTCATCTTGAGCAGTCACATGGCCTCAGGCACCTTTCTGTGCCTCAGCTTTCCCAACTGTAAAATGGGCTAATAACAGACCTGCCTTATTAAGCTGCTTTAGGACTAGAGAAAGTCAAGTCAGTAGAGCTTGGCTGATGGTTATCATTACAGTACTATAAAAGTATTATAAAACGTTCATCATTTCTTCCAAAAGACAGTCCCCATCTCCTTTAACTGGTGGCTATTGGGAAAACATGATATCAATTTTGAGATGCTATGGTGTACACTTAGATTTCAGGAAAATAAAGAGGTAAATAGCTGGGACTGTTTGAAGAACTTACCCATCTTTCTTTCTTATGCTACAAGATCCTAGACCTAGATGACCTACCCTACAGGAAACGTAAAATATTTAAAATAGGGTACCAAATACCCTACTATCTAGATAAAGTTGCAAGTAATCTTATAGTTTGTCTAGTCTAGAAATTTACAACTGAGATTAGGACCCATTCCTAAGGCATTGGGAAAAGTGAGGAGGGGGGTTGGCCTGTCATAGTGGCTGTTGGATGCTACAGGCGCTTAGTGCCCAGGGGACTAGTCAAGATACTCAGGGCATTAAATACCTTGCAGAGTGCATGCCTGCCATGCACAGGACAGACTCACAATACTTGGTAAATACTACTCAAGGAAGAACCATCCTGCCCAAAATGGCAAGGGTGCCCCTTTGGAGAAACACAGGGTATCTCATCTCTTCCTGCAGGGATACTGTTGAATGCCCTGGGGTCGTTGGCCAGGGTGAACGCTGGCTCCAAAGATGCAGACTCACCATCTCAAAAGCATTGCACTCCACTCATGTCTAGTTTAAAATACGAGATGGTTCTTCCTTATGCTGAGCAATACCTGTCCTCTGGTCTTCGTTCTGCCTATTATGACCCACAGAATAAGTTGAAACGAAAAATAAAACTTGCCAACCCTCAAAACCAATAGAAAACATTTACAAATTTTTATGTCGAAGTTGCAGCTCTAAGGAGCACCAGATGTTTCTACAACAGTGGAGCTGTCATTTCATGTTCTCTCTCTCTCAAAAAAAAAAAAGAGAGCAAAGCACCACAGTTCCGAGGGGCTCAATTCACATTCATTCTGTAGTGAACTGCAGCTTTCCCAAATGGGATATTAAATATTTTCTCAACTAGATTCTCATTAGCAGCCATGCTCATGATTAATGAATAGTTCAGTCATGCCTATGCGCTAACTCCGGGTTTAACCATCCCATTACCTTTAACTTATATGCTTAAGATCTACACAGGTACTGAGAAATCTCAATAATGTAATGATAGATGACAGTAACGTGGCATCTTTGCTTTTTACCTTAAAGTCAGTAGAGGCTGGGAAATCAAAGCCAAAGATCATGTCTACTATGCTGGACTGGAAAAGCCATTTTTGTGACTTGGAAAGCAACAGAACACAGTTCCAGGGCCAGTTTCCTTTCTGTGGTTGTTGCACTTTTTATTGAAGACTAGCAAACATACAGAAACGTGCCCAAATCGCAAGTGCACAGTCCAGAGCCAGTTTTAATGGTCAAATCTTTCAAATTTGCAGAGAAACATTAGTTCTCACGCACGTTAAATTCCTGCCGTGTTAATTTAAAAATAGAAAACTATCATAATTAAGTTTACAAATTGATTATCATACTAAAACTTGGTAAGAACAGGAAAGAGAGAAAGGGATAGAATTAGAAAGAAAAAGAGAGAATCTGTAGGCTAATATCACTTGGATATTTATAAAAGATTCAAAGTAAAATAATAAATACTTCTACATTTTGCTGAGCACTGAACAGATGCCACTTCTTAAGTGAGACTTACATGCATTATCTCATTTAAGCCTAAGTATACCCATGGGGTAGGTATCATTATTCTCATGTTACAGTGTAGAAAACCAAAGTACTATAAAGTTAAGTAACTAGCCCAGTCACATTGTAAGTGACAAAACTGAGATTAAAATTCAGTTTGTATTCCGAAGCTCTGGTTCTTAATTACTATTTTTCAATTAACAAATAGAATTCAAGAGTCTATCAAAATCCCCACCACCTTATAGGGCTCCCCCCACCCACCAAAGGCAAAGAGAGCTTGTGGTTTATTATCAGAAAAATCTACTAATAATTCAATGTCATAAAAACAATAAATCAAAAGTTCACATAAGTAAAAGAAATACTTGAAGTAATTTAACAAAATTCATATTCTATCTGAGAAATGTTTAAAACTCGGTAATATGATATTAAGAAAATATATCTCATAGCACACTTAAATAATGCCCACCAAAATTGGGCATAAAATAAAGATGCTCACAATCTACATTATTATTTGTTACTGGTCTAAAAATTCTGACCAATGTTGTAAGATAACAATCAGAAATAAGAGTTCTGATTTTTGGAAGGGAGAAAAAAAATAATTGCTTGCAGTCAAATGTATTAGTTCTCTAGAGAACCCTGGAGAATTAACTGAAAACCTATTAGTAGTCACAAGACAGTTCAATAAAGAGATTGGATGCAAGATAAACATACAAAAATCAATAGCTTCCCTGTAGTTCAGTGATAACCAGCTAGAAGATATAATGGAAAATATTGGAAAAACTCAATAGGTTTGTGTATTTCAATCATTATCTGTAGTAGAAATCAACAACCCATTTTTGGAAAGGGGGCTCTTTTTACTCCATCTACTTTTATAAAATTGCAACAATAGTTGTGATTTTTATAAGGTCAGACATTACCTTTCTTCAACAAATGACTTTATGTTTCTCTAGGAAAAGATCTAATGATGCACTTAAAAAAAAGTTTCAGTATAATTGCTAAAATCACACTGCAAGATTCTGGCCATATCAATTACCCATTTAAAAATTATTGGAATAGCTATGACTACAACATTTTGTGAATTAGGATCCCAGAATCCCTCATGGAGGTTAGAATAAATTATGTACTTGAGTTTATTTTAGCTAAGTACGGTAGCCATTTTAGCCCTGTGGAGGGTAACTTCCTAAAAGGAACACCACTTGAGACCCTCAGGTTGTGTGTTTCAAACCTTTTCTTAATGCTTTCTTTTCATTCATGTAAAGATAATGTTCTCACTTAGAAATCAACATGAGTTCCTTTCTTAAAAAAACAAAAACCCAGCTCACTTTTATATTGTTTTAATGTAGCCCCGCATTAATGCTAATTTTAAACTCTAGGATTCAAATAGAGAAACAGATAGTAGAGAAATTGCTAAAAATGGAAACCTGAATGTTCCAATATTATTTTCAGCTGCACTTCTTCACTGGCACCTCACTTAGAAACACAGAGTAATGAAATCTCAATTTCTCCCATTAGTTAATTAGCACCTTTGCATTTTAAGTACTGGAAGCATTACACTGTTAATTATTTACAAGTCCGCTCTCAAAAATCAGTGGCTGCTTATTTTGTTTTTCTTATGCATAGGCTTACACAACCCTTAAAAAAAAAAAACCTATAAAATATTCTTCTCTGCGCACAGGCTAAATGTTACAAAATGGAGTGCTCTAACAGCTAAAGGTGAGTTTAGTCAACGAGTGCCCTCGTATTGATCTTTTATTTCTCCCAACACTTTTCTTCTAATCCTCTCCATAATTACATGAACTGCAAGAGCTTTCCTGAAGCTGTCAATTCCTCTTGCATCCATTTTCGAATGGCCAGAGAAGAAGCAGTCTGGGCACTAGATCAAACTGTCAGTGTTCCCCACTCTAAAATCGACAAGCCTCTTGAAGTCTCCTGGCACATCTGTCAAGGGCCCCTCAGGTTCTTCAAAACTCTTCCCCCTTGGAAGAGAGCAGGAAGGGTGGAGGAGCCAGAAACGTATTGATCCATTCTTTTAACATGGTAATTTGCCTGGGGGCTGCTTCAGTCATTGCCAAGCTGGACACTTGTAAAGGAAACTGTTTTTCAAAGTGGGGATGTCTTTTTCAAACACTTAAAACTGAAAACAAATGAATCTAAGCATCAAGTTCATGGTGCACTGAGAAGGAGGTTGGCCAAATAGCAATGGGAGAGCGGATGTATTAAAAAGTGGCCTGAAATTAATTGATGGTAACAAGAAGTCTGAAAGTTTGAAAGACAGTTCAAACTTGTAAAGCCAATGTGTGCATCACAACCAATTAGAAAGTAGCCTATTGAGTTACATTAATCTTGGGAGAAAAATTAAGACTGATACAATTAAACCGATGTAAAACATTAATAAATTGATATTGATGAATGTTTGGACATCTCCATAAATGATGAGAATGGAAAATAACATTGATTGTTCGTTTAATTACACCATGAAGGCAAGACAGAAAAAGGGGAGGTGTGTTTGTGTGGGGGGGTAATAGCATTATTATTAAAGTGTCTTTGTTTTCTGCCTTTGTTATCAGTTTATTATTTCATCAATGAAACATACAGTACAGATAAGACTACATGACATAATTAACTGTGCAAAGATTGCAAAGTGTTACCATCTTAAGTTTGTAAAATGAATTACTCAAAAGAGGATTTGCTCATAATTTTCAGGTCGTGTATTTCTGGGGATATAGTGTCAGCTGTGAATAACAAAAGCCATATTAAAAAGAGAAGGCAGCGCTCATAATGAAGTATGTACTGTGAAAAACAAGGGCTGGGAAACTTGGAGTCTTAAATCAGGGACGTTCTTAAGGACAAAAGCCCCTGAGAAAGGCATTCCTGACTGAGCTGTGTCTTAACTGATCACGAGGTTGGCCCATATTTACCTGCCATGGTATTATGGGAGGAAATCAGTATTCTGTTAACCTCTGACCCGCGGGGATGTGAAGCAGACAAAGGACCAATCTGGAGCCCAGGGAGAACACAGCCAAATGTCAAACAGCGGGGAGGCGATTGTTAGGGAAACATTTGGCTTGGGTGCAGCAGGCTTCAGTGGGACAAACTGCTATTCACAGAAACAAGCCATGAAGAGATAACGCCATAAAATATGAACAAAATGGACCCTTTCTTGCCTGGCTTCTGAATTGTTGGCTTATGGGACTTCATGCTGAACAGTATGAAAAAAATCCAATTTGCTTTGAAGCGCATTAGTCTTTCTCACGTCCTAATTATTGTTTGCATTGCCATTTGCCTTCTATTAAGAATTGAATAATTACCCAGCACTTCATAGTTTAAAAATACAAGCAAACAGGATTATCTGGGTAATTAAGAAACTGTACCATAGCTTTGTACTGCTGCAGAAAATATCTGTGGCACAGAGGGGAGATGATAATTATCAATCAACTTACTTCAAATGGAATTTTAAGGATTTGGGGCAATTTGAGATCTGTAACTTATTAAGAAGAGGTTAGGAAGATCACCGTTGAGAAGTGTGGGTCTGTTTAAATCCATTCTTAGAAATGAGCCAGATAAGCAGCTGAATTTTCTCATCCACTAATGACACCAGAGAACACACCATGTACAGAGCCCTCTGCTGTTCTTTAATCCTAATAATCCATCCCAAATGGACTTCGAACAGCATCATCAAACTTTGTCAGACCATGTGGAGCTAAACCAAAGCTCTTCCACATTTAGATGTTGTCTTAGCTGACCCTGCCTCCACTTAATTACAGTGCGAAGTCTGGCTATGCCCATTTTCTGCCCTGTGAAATTAGCTTGAACTCAAAACTAATTGAACTTCAAAAACATTTCATGCAATGTCCTCTCTTCTAGGTTATAGAATCTGTAGGATCAGGGCCTTCTGAAGAGAGGGCTGGTTTCAAACAGAGTGACGTTCGCTGGGCAAAACATGCAGTGTGCTTGCCTTTCCATTCTAGAGGAATAAACAAAGGTTAAAGAAAATTTGGAGACAGGGAGTGGGTTGGCAAGACAGGAATCCAGGAGGCAATCTTCTACCCAAGGTGAGTACACATATCGGATAAGGAACAGAATTATAGTCGATGCACCTTTTAAAGAAACTTATCTGGGACACAAGTGATTCTAGGTATGACAGCTGATGTGTTCATTCGTAAATGTAGAAACACAGATGAACATAGCAACGGTGGTTTGTACATTATCCACTTTCAATATCTATTTGTTGGAGGAATGAATGGGCTCCAGCTGTGGAAGAAAAACGGGCCACATACTAAACATGACAAGCTAGCATGGCGGGCCCTACAAACTGAACAGACAGTAACCACATGGGATGTCTGAACATAAAAATTCCTAACTGAATGCGGGTTATGGCTGTAGTCATGTCCTAGGCCTGTAGTCTCCTAGACAAAGGTCAATCTTTACCTTAGGTGAGCCTGTCTAAGGTCCTTTTGCATCTAAGATAACATACCTTTGAAATGTCAGAGTAATCTCCTTTTCCAGACCCCTCAAGCACAACCACCACCACAGCACAGACCATAGAATCCCTCATTGTTATCTTACTCCTTTATTACCATCTCTCTATGTGCGGTAAATGTTAATTATTAACTATCCTGTGCCCACCAATGTAAAAAAAAGTATGTGTCTCTTCATTTTACTTTTAATCCAATCCCAGATATCCACCCCCCCACCCCACTTTCCATTCTCCCGCCCCCTTAATCTACCACCAATGGATTTCATGGAACCTTCCTCGTGTCGCCTTCTTTGACTCTCATGTATAGAATAAGCTGCAACACTGCCATTCTCTGGAGCGTTTTCTCAATCCGTTGATATTTTCTTTCCCAGCAACTGTTGTCAGTTTTCTCTATAGGTTTGGACATTTCTTATGTCGACACAGCTCACTAGTGACCTAAAGCCTATCTCTGGAACTTCCTGACATCTGACAATTCTTTTTCAAAGAATTTTATCTTTTTACTTTACAATTTGTCAAGCCCTGTGTTGGGACACTTCTGAACATTCCTAGCATAATCTGAATAGTGCCATCTCATCTCCTCCCACCTCCGAGTGTACAGCAAATTCCAGGTGAAGCTGTCACTAACCGGACAAGCCACAGGATTCGCCAACTGCAAGGTTTCTTTCCAAAGGTCAAAATAAAACGAGCAGCAGAAGCGTGGGTTGTTTTTCATGGAGCAAGGGGCCAGAGAGTGACAACTGGCCACATCATGGATGGATGGTGGGGTGGGGGTGGAAGGTGCACAAAAAGAGCCCTGTGCAAATAGTCCATTCTCCGCCTCCCACCCCCAACCTCTGGAAGCATTCAAATCAAAACCGAATTAATTTGCATGGCATCTAAATCATTGGGTTCTGCATAAACAGAAGGAGGTTTTGGCTGGAGTTTCCAAAGGAAGCCTGCATGGCCTTTGTGAAAGGGGGAAATGGGTGTGCTGTTTTGCAAGAGGGCAAATACAGAATATGCAAATGAAGAATCTGCTGCCTGGAAAAGCAACCCTAGGCAGACAGCTGACGACCCACACTCACCCAGAGAACACGCTCGGCGTCTCCAAAGGGAGTGGTAAGCAATACCAACAGGATGGTTTCCCAGGAAGCCAAAATAGACCCTGAATATTCATAAAATGTCCATTTAGTCATGGGGCTATTAATTACCCTCCAGATCGCAGAACCCAGTGACCTCACCTGCTCTCCTCCCCAAAACTGCTCAGAGGTACCAGCTGTAAGTGGATTCAATGAGAAAGGTTTTATGCCCTAAGTGAAAAAGATATGGTCTCTCAGGGTCTCAAGACAGCTGAGGCCTTCTTTAATCATTCCTTCTCACAAGGACAATGAAACTAAAGAGAGAACTGAGCCATGATATTGGACACAGATAAACAGTTTTTAAAAAGCCAAGAGCTATAAATTGCTGTCTAATTTTATAGAAACATCTAAAAATGTTGAATAAAGAAAATGCCATTCTCCTAAGCTAGTTAAGTCTCCCAGATGCTGAAACAGTTTTCAGAGCTTTCTGGCTTCAAGTTCTGAAGTGTCTGCAAGCCAGTAGCACACTCTGTACCTGCCACAGAAATTAACAGGCTGCAGTGGTTCTCAAACGTTTGCGTCTCGGAACCTCTTTACACTCAGAAATATTGAAGAGGCTGCAGTACTTTTGTTTGTGTGACTTACAACTATCGATATGTCCCACTGAAAACTGAAACTGAAAAATGTTTAAGTAATTATTCATTCATTTTAAAATGCCAATAATAAACCTATTATATATGAACCCAAATAAAATTTTAATGAAAAAATAACTATATTTCCTAGAACAAAAGAAATTAGTGAGAAGAGTGGTATTATTTGTATTTATTTGTTTATACTTATTTGCAAATCTCTTTAATGCCTGGCTTAACAGAGGACAGCTAGATTTTCATATGTGCTTCCGCATTCAATCTGATGAGGTATTACACATCAGGTAGCCTCTGGAAAACTCCACTCAGAAGAGAAGGACAGGGAAAGGACAGACAATATCTTAGTATCATTAAGAAAGTTTTAACCTTGCAGACTCCGTGGTGTTGGGAACCCCAGCTGGAACACACTTGGGGAGCCATTGTGCTAGTGCAGTAACTTGGGTAACAGAGGATTTGATCAATATAAAATAAACAAGATGAGCCATTTCATACCATCCCCTACCCTTGGTTATGTGTCATGTGACATCGCTGCCCCCACTCCCCCAAAAAAACCCCAAAACACCTCTACTGTGCACCTAAATTAACTGCTTTCCTTGTTGGACAGGGGCCAACTAGCTTCTATTGTCACCATTATTTCTATCTAACAACAAAAATAATTAACAATAACAATTTCCACTGATTTAAGTGTTTCATGATTTTAGGCAGTGTGCTAAATAAACTCTTTACATGCAAATGCATATACGCGTATGTGTGTGTCATACATAGTAACATCCTATTGCCATCAATTTGCAAACACGAATTTGAGATTAGAGGGGTTAAGTTAGTTTCCAGGATCACACATCTGGTTAACTAGCACAACTAGACACTAAACTCAAGTCTCAAACTTCAATGGCAGGGCTCAGCCATTTTGCACTACAGTAACGTGATGTTAACTCATGCGCTTAGGGATTTCTGAACATTCAGGCCCAGAGATGATGCATAAACATGAAGAAAATATTTAAGAACCAACTGAAGTTAAGAATTGTAAACAAGGCCCTCACTAATACATTAGTCTCATACAAAGATTTTGATATATCATGTTGACTCCATGCAACATTACTCCACCAAATAAATGTTTAATATGAAACAGGCTGCCATTCCTTATGTATTTATTTATTCATTCATTCAATGAACATTTAATGAGATCCCACCATGTTCCATAATCGTTGCTGGTGTTACTTGTCTGGTTATACTGGACTGCACTCCTCCACTTACGTTCTCATGATAAAGTAGTTTTACTAAATTCACTTGTCCAAGATAAAACCAGAAAAGTTACAAAGCAAGGTTAATCCAGTCATTGTTTAATAAAAATTTACATGTATGCTTTATAAATCAAAATGTTTATTGAAAAGTATTACCAGGAAAAACTAAGAACCTAAATATCTACTAAATATCTATTAAAGTAGGAGATAGTCATACTGCAGAATATGTGTCGTCAATTATGAAGAATGAAGAAAAGTTATTATCTTCACGATCAATAGTCAACTACCATAAAAACAAGATGACAATTAAGAGGATAATTCCATTTGTTATTTTTAAAAATGCATGTAGTAAAGATATATTTGAGTTACCTGCCAAATTGTAAAGAGTGGTAGCTCATGAAAAGTTAAGCACGCAGTTCTCTGGTAGTGTTCAAGACATCGATTGCGTGCTC
>NW_017731388.1:5415683-5419060 GCF_001890085.2 Hipposideros armiger
GTAAATGAAAAGCCATTTAATCAGTCTTTCTAAAGACTTACTTCTTAAAAGAATAATTATGTCTCAATTCATTTTTTGAAAGGTACAAGGAAGCTCAGTGTGACTAAAATAAGTCATCAAATCTAAAGTACCATATTTGAAAATCCCTAACTGAGATAATTCATATGTGATGCTTCGGTGAAGAACCCAAAGTAGACACCATTGCATCATTCACACTCAAAAAGAAGCCCGGTCGCACAAAGGAGAAATAAAAACGCATAACAGAAAAAGGACAATAATTAAACCCTGTTCTTCTCGTATATGAAGAATTGCATCTTTCTATGATCATAGCCACGCTTCAAAGCCGGAGATAAAAGCAGCCATGTGATTCCAGCAATTGAATCTTAATGACATGATTCAAAGGTAGAAGAAAATTTCAAAAGTGGAAAGGATATGAAACAGCATCTCTCTGAACTATATTTTAAATGCTTCCTTTCCAGTACTTCTTTCTCCTTAGGAAAACCAAGTAATTTTTTTTTAACAGCTCAGCCTCTCTTTTTAGAGCACAAACTTTAAACAATTCTGTTTTACAGCCATCAAAGTACTTCTGTCTTGTTCTTTCTCAAAAGAGCTTTTAATAAGATATGTTTTGCTGATATGAAGGCATCATCTATGTAATGATATATAAGTCCTAGATATATATGACCCCAGACAATTCATAGCAAAATTGTAAATTTCAGCAAGGCCTGATTTCTGTCTGGCTACATTCTGTCTGGCTACATATTCACAGGTGTGAATATTTACTTGGCCTGAAGAGTCAACTCTATAAGAATGTTTTCTTTTTATAAACTGTATTTTTCTCTACAGTCTCTGAACATATTACTCCTTAATATTTCACAAAGTAAATCTGTGAGTTTCCTTTCATTTCTCAGCTTTTTCATTATGCAAAACATAAGTTCATAAAGAATTTTTTCCTCTCTTCCTTCTGCTTAAGATTTTTCTGAGGTAATAAAAACAACCCTGTAAAACACCTGGAACATTTCCTCACGGTGTGTGTGTGGGGGGGAGGGGGTCTGAAGTGGGTTTTGTTTCCTTTCTCAGACAGTCTGAGGCCTCGTAACTAGACTAACTAGGAAAGTTTCTTATCCTCTGCACCCAATCACTAGGCAAGTGAGTGCTGTGACCTCTAGCCAGCCACTCTCCAGGGGAGGACAGCTGAGTGGCTCACACTCTTTGTTGTGCCCCCAACCTCCCCACCCCCAGACTGAGCCAAATAGGTTCAGAAAATGTTATTCAAGAGCAGAATGAACTTGCGGCTGCTTCAGAGGGCAAGCCCACCATCACCCTGCCCTTCTCCACACTTTTGACACAGCTCTCCATCCTTCGGTCTCCATTAGTATGTACTGCTTGGAAGCAAGAACTCCAAGAGGAAGTGTAGTTCTGTCCCCGAGGTCCCTTGAGGACTCCCGGCAGATGACCAGGGTTAAATTTAAACAACAGCACACCCCAGGCCCCCTCCCGCCCTGCCCATTTTTGCCTAGGGATCCTTTGTCAAACATTTAAGATCTTAATCAATCTTCACTCTGACCTCCCAGACCCCAAGGAAGATGGATGAGGAAGTAGGTGACCTTTCACCTGTTCTTCTATTTGTCCTGCCACAGTAGACCCATTGAAAAGACAATCGGGGAGGAGTCGGCTGCCACAGTTCTGAAGACTTGCCAGTTCTCCATTATATCCCTTCTTAAGCTCTCTTTACACCCCGGTCTTTCTTGTCCCACCCTCCAATCACTTTTCTCTCATTCAAAGGAAAGTTAGTTCTCTTTCCTAGAGGGGAGGGGGAAAAAAATGACACTCTCCAAATATCATTTGCAATATGAACTGTGAAAATAGACATTATTCTTCATTAAGGTAAGGCAATGTTTCTTATCTTTTGCCTTAACTTCCAAGAGTGCCTGGGAGATGGACCTCCCTTTTACTACTTCAACTCAACATCTTTAAAAGCCATTAGCTATGACCTTGGGAAGAGCACAGTGATAAAAGAAAGGCTAGCATTAACATCGGTTTCATGCTTTGTGATCTACAAGGTGACTTTTACCAATCTTATACCACCATGTCCTCATAGCGAGTCTGTAAGCTATAAGTACAATTATCAACTCATTTTATAGATGAACAAACTAAGGCTGAGGAGGGCTTAATAAACACGCTCAAGGGCATTTAGCTAAGTGACCAAACTAAGACACATTTCCTTGTCTTGATGTTCCTTCTGTTCCACTCGGATGCTTTTCTGATACCCTGGTAATGATGTCAAAGATGAAGACAACCATTTTAATTACTCCTACAATTTTTGCAGTCCAGTCATCTTTTAAAATTCTCACTCAAGTTTGGGATTTGAGAATCTTTTGTCATTCTAGATATTCCTTCCTTCCTAAATTCATCAGAGATTCTTACTTGGTAGCATTAAAAACAAAGTGCAAGGTTTTGTGGAAGAAGTGTCTTCTTGGAAGAGTTAATCATTTTATGAGTAGCAAAGAAAATACCTGGATAACAGGTGTGGAAACAAGAGTCTCAAAAATGGCTCAGCCAATCTTCACCTTCTATTCAACATCTAACCTCATGTTAGGAACAGTTCGCTCAGAAACGGGCTGGACCTAGAACATCGAGCCTCTCCCCTTCCATGAACCACATGATTAATTAGGTTCCGGAGACTATTTCCATAAAGCAAACCACTAATATGTTCAATTGCCTTTACACTCACTTCCCCCTCCATCTTTTTCTCTTTTCCTTCTAATTTGGGTTGTAAAACTGTCAAGGAGTTTCACACTGTAGCAATGTATGAGTTACTGAGCTCTGTGACAATTGAAAATCGATGACGCATTAGATAGATGTACTAATGCCAGATATGTGAACATTTGAGCAGGAAATGGAAGACAATGGTGTTTTTTAAAAGCTATATAAGAATCTTGACATGTGAAGATATGCAAGTACCTATTTTACGAAAATCAGAAAGGTAGAATACTTGACTCTAAAATGTGATGTGGTGTCAATTGCCCTGTTCGTGTCACTATTCCTTCTATGATTACTGTAATTTAGGTGCCAATAACAATGCACTCATATACTTTATGATATTTACACCAGAATACACTTCAGGGTTTAAATTTGGTCCAGTTTATCTAGTAGCTGCTAATTCAACAGCAAACAATATGGTAAGAATGTCCTTTAATTCCAACTTTTAAATTTCCAAGTTTATAAATGTACCTTGTTACTTTATGTCAGCGGACAAGGTAGGCAGCCTTTATTCTGTTTCATTTAACTTAATCAAGTTAAAAGACATTCATTGTTAGCTCCTCCTAGAAACAACTATAGCCAATCAGGAATTCAGGAATGACACTTGAGAAAAG
>NW_017731388.1:5419630-5454862 GCF_001890085.2 Hipposideros armiger
ATGATACATAGAAATTAACATGATAAAAACTCTTAGATTTCTTCCAAAACTCAATAACCAAAATGGATCACAATTTAGTATTGCCTCTGACCACAGATCAAATAAGAAGACTCTTACTAGCTCTTTATCACCTCCTTGGGGAAATAAAAGTCTTTCATCAAGATTAATTTCACTGAGGGTCCCTATCAGTGGGTGCTCAGCGGAACAAATGTATTTGAAACACTGTCAATCCATGTCTACACTGAATCATGTCTACACTTGCCCACAGGGAGGGGAAGGCTGGATTTTTTTTTTTCCACACAGTTCGAGGGAATTGGAACCACAAACAATCCTAATTTCACACGTAAATTGTTCATGCACATGCACATGTGATGGGAGAGTTTATCGTTTTACCATGTCTAGAGACAGGAACACTATGGTTTGAAAAAGTGTCCACCCTCTTTAGGGTAGGATCAATCCAGCCCGCTTTCTTCAGCTTGTTCATTTACATCCAGCCAGTTCAGAGCTAAGTGCCCGCTAAGCAAATGTGTTCGGCCTTTACTCATTACAAGCAGCATCATTCACTTTGTCAGTATTCGAACGGTCTTAGCCTTGCCACCTGGAGCGATAGCACTTCCTCATTAGACCCCTCTGTCCCACCACATCCCACAGGGGCTGCTAATTACTGGCTTGACTCCATTTAGTCTCATCTCTGATTTAATTACGTGCACTAAGCCCTAATGAAAAGCACAATATGGCTTGTCTTACCTTGGCATTCTCCATTCCGCTCTTCATGCCCAGCATTGCATAGGCAGTTGCCAATGGGTACCAGCCATTCGCCATCTGCCCCGCAGTACATTTTTGGCACATCTTTCTCTTCTGAGTTGTTGACACAGGAGCCTCGGACTTCCACCAGAGAAGACGTGTCGGCCCCCGTGATGGTGTCTGGAAACTGGGCCAGATTGCGAACCGTGAGCGGACACTTCTTATAGAACACGCGGACCGATACCAGGGCAATGCAGGCGCCCACATCCTGAAAAGCGAGGTAAAACCCCTTTTTGCTCAACGGCCCTACATCCCGGATCTCGGTGTTGAGCTTCATGATCCTGTCGCCAATGTCCACTTGGGTGAAGCTCTCGTCGGCGGCGATGGTGTCGATTTTGGCAAACTGGCTCTCTCGGATAAAACGCTCTTTGTCGTTGTCTGATTCGTAGTAGTACAGGTTAAACGTCTCCTTGCAAGTCCCCATGACACCGGGAAGACTATTGCAATCCCTCAAAGTGAACTTGATCTCAATGTACACCCTCTGAGCCCCCTCTCGTGTGATCCAATCAGTTCGGAGCCAGTTATTCTGGCTGGGCTCCATCACGTTACACACTTGATAGGTTCGGATGGGCGTGTTTTTTTCATCCATAATACTCACTTCCTCCCACTGCAAAATTCCAAAGGAAATGTATCAATTACAAAACGCCATCATGCAGTGCTCTGACAATCCTGCATTATTACTCTCATAAGACATTTGTAATTTTTGTTTCAGTAAGAAAACGACTGAGCACCAGTCCTCGCTAGTAAAGCCTCTTATGGAGATAAGACAGTATTTTACCGGGGAAGTGGTTTTTTGTTTGTTTGTTTGTTTGTTTTTTAATTGTTTCATTCTTTTGCCTAAAATCCAGAGGCCATGGTGGATTTATTGCTTATGAGTTCTCAGCAGTTCCTTGTGGTGGTCTAACAACCTGAAATTCACCTATTACGACAGCTACAATTTCAAGTGGCAACAGTTCAAACTTGCTCATCAATGAAAAACTAGAGTGCGTATTGTTTCAACAACAGAGCTGAGACCTGCAAATTAAGAGCAGGAAGAGTCGAGCTTGCCAAAGGAAGACAATTATCAGTTAATTAGTGGTGCTCCTGTCAGAACTTTGCTCTCTAATACCTAAAAAAATGTCAGTCGATTTTTTTTTTTCTTTTTCTTTTTGGCACTGTCACTACTCTTTAAAGGAGAAAAGAAAATCTCGCCATTCTGGTTTTGGTAATCCTGGGAAGGCAGAGAGTAAACTTTCTGGTTGGATTTCTCAATTACACTGTCATTTATAATGGTGGAACACTTTTCAAGAGCATTTATTCAATTAAATGTTTGTATATCGTTCCTACTTTTAAAACATATACACATAAGTAAACAAGAATGCACATATGCTTTGCTTCTAAACATTCTGAGGATGTTGAAAATAAAATGTTCAGAGGTATTTACGACTGGAAGCCCAAGAAAATTACAGAAGGATGGTAGAGTTTTCTTCACAATCTGCTTCCTAACATAAAGATTCCAATGGTGGGACAACCTGAATTCACTGTGACTACAGTAATAATTTCACTCTTGCATGGCTTTAAAAAATAGCCCTAAAAGCAGGAAGATTGTTTGAGGGCTCCTGCAAAACTGGTAGGCAGCCTCCAATTCTTCACTAATATCTACAGTAGTGTATTTACATAGACCTGATATAAATTAGCTTAAGTATCTAACACATGAATATAACTAGAAAAAAAAAGATAGTTTAAAAAAATTTGCATTCTATAATAGCTCCACTTAAAGTTCCATTCAATAAAATGAAGTACATAGAATCATAATGTATCTTTTAACAGGTTTTCCATCTGTACATTGGAAAACTATTAATGGATGGAAGTGCTACTATGTGAAGGGTGGTAATGCACAGTTTTGTATCCCTTTCATCTGCTACCGTTATGAATGTTGGAGCTGGGAGGGATAAGTGACCTGCGGTGATTAAAATTTCTTTTTCTTCACTAAGTAATAAATTACCAGTAATTTACTTATTTGGGGAAATTCCTGTAAATCCACAAATAGATCCCCACCTTCAAAAATTAAAAACCACTCAGCATTCTTCTCATCTCAAAACAAAGAGAATACAGAAAAACACATTTATCAATGTAAATGAAAGCACATAGGGATATCTCCACAGAGTTCATTCAGGATAATTCAGGTCTAATACGAATTTTCCAGCCTAAGCTTGATTGCCTAAACACACTGATCAATTCACCAGAACAATGACAAATCTCCCCTTGGTTTTGTATTTTACAATCCATGTCAGAAACTCAATATACTCCTTTAAATGAACACTGCCCAGAAATTAGGTTTTTGCTACAACGTTGCCATCAGGAGCCATCACTTTCTATTATTCTCATGTTATGCTTAGTTGTTCTGATGGAAAAACAAGAGAGCAGTGAGTTGTCTCTGACTATATTTTATTTTTTACTTGGTGGTATTGTCAAATAAGATTTGTCTTTTTTTAAAAAAATAATAACAACGACAAATAAATGTTATTATTGGGTAAAACTCTAATCCCAAATTTCCAGCCAAGAAAGATGTAATCTGTTCTAACTATAAGTAGAGATTTCAAAATAATCAAAAGACTCAAATATGCTTCACCCCTCAGTTAGAAAGAACTTTTGAAAGCCAGTTCATCCTTATTTGGTAGATGTCTAATTCATCCATCACTCTTAGCCTGAAAAAGTCCTCTTCAATTACACAATCCAGAGATTAATTAAACTTTATAATTTGGCACATAATTTCTCAATGGCTACTATGCATTTTGGAATGTCTGTTTCTCTTATGCACAAGTAAAATTTCACTTCTAACCCCTCACAATAATACTTAAAATGTTACACATAATATTTAAGGACAGGAAAACTCTGTCTACAGTCAGCCCATAAAAAGTTCTGGATTGTATACAACTATCAGTATGCATGGCTTTTTTTTTTTTTTTAAGAGACCTCAAGAGAGAGAGTTTTGTGTCTAGAAAACGTAGGTGCTTTTTCAGCAGTTTCAGGAAAGGGGTGGGGTGGACGTGGGGGAAGTCTGCAGCATATTAAATTGTAATAAAAGCTTTCTAGAAACTAGATAGACCATAGACTGTACTAGACAACGTATCACCCCTTGCTTTTAAATAGGTCCATGTATATTTAGTGTAACAAGTCAGATCCCAAATCATACATGATGCACTCTGTCTTCTAACTTGAGAGCAGCCAGTAAGAAAAATAAGGCTCATTAAAAATTTTAATGGAAGTACTGACACCTTCCATCCTCAATTTTGCGGACAGTTCTAATCCATTCAACCTACAGAGCAATGGCCGTGGTGTAGCATGGAAAAGCCTTCCCGAATCAGTGACCTTTCCAGGGTATAGGATTAACAAGAGTCTGACTCTCACAAGATAAAGCTGTGCCTTTCTTCACATTCAAAGGATGAGGGCAATTGCCTGCAATCAGTGGTGAATACAGCCTGTCTACACTGCCAGAGGCCTGCCAATCATTCTCCCTCCCTTGAAAAAAATGGTTTTGAGGGCAGACTGGAATTTTTTCAGCAGAGACCCATCCAAAGGCAGTCAAGTTCAGGCAGAAAAACAGGAAGGCAGGGCAATCTCCGTTTTCTTTCAAATGGATTACAAGACCTGCTTTGGAAAAATACAGCTTAAAATTCTCCATTTTCATGACTGTTTCTTGCCTTGTCTTTATTTTTGAAACCTGTCTTCTTTAACAGTTCTAATAGATGTTTATTTTTTTTTAATCTTTTATTGCTTATTCATTGGACAGGATGAAGCATCATACTGGGTGCTGGCATTACAATTTTTGCCTGGTTAAGACTCTTAATCTTTCTTTCATCCCTATTGTTTTTAAACACTTGACTCAGTCATAGACTATCAAGCGTGTAAAGGTAGGATGATATGCTTAATTTTTAAAGGATTTGAAAGTTATTTCAATTTGGCAGAAGCCAGAGATACACGTTGTACTGATTTCTTTCCAAAGCTGATTCATTCTGACCTGTTATTAAAGGGAGAGGATGGGGTAGGAGAATGTGGTCATTGACCTATTTCTATTCTCTCAATCTTCCAGGGGAGACAGTGATAACAAATTTGAGAAGAAATGAACAGCGAGGTGCTCTCTCATAACTTTATAATCCGGCCTCCCCATCACCAAAGAGCCAAGATTTCAGATCCTTGAACTTTTCAAATTTAACACCAACAATGCTCGAGCCTGTGCTGCTTTCTGCATTTACGGTGGCCCTGGCACAAGTTCGCGTTGCTTTCTCTCAGTGTGCAAGACACACAGCAGCTGCTTTAGGATGGTGGTGACAGCGAGGTAAGGTGTGTCTGCTGCCTCATCGGGTACAATTAGAAGTGTTTTCTCCCTGCCGTCTTTACTTATGTATGTTTCTCACTGGGAACAGAATGATTCCTTTAACATCAACGCTGTCAGGACTTCATGGCCATCGCAATAATAGACAGAAATTCTAATTTAGTCCCCAGATTGTGTTTCTTGTCAGTATATTCGTTTTAAATAGGCACCTAAGTCTATGCCTCTACCAATCTCCTAACTCTGAAAACCCTTTCTGCCCTTTTGGTTCCATGACAGACTTATCCAAGGGGAGTATAGGATTTCTGCAACAAAGCGTAATTCACTTCATAGGCCTTGGCGGAAATCTGACCCCTCACCACAATCAACAAGAATCAAGCCATTAGGACTCTCAGAAAGTTGCTAATCACTCCTTTTTACCCTTTGGAGCAGAGGAACTCGGAACTTACCCCGCCCTCCAGAGGGCTGGCTATCCACCCAAGTTCTCCCTGAACGGATCTGGAATCCAATAAGGTAACTGTAAAAAAAAAAAAAAAGAAAGAAAGAAAAGAAAAATAGATTAATTTCCAATCGCAAAAAGCCAATACTACGAAAACCATTTGCTTGAGCGTTTCCATATGTGCCGAGGCTGCACATATCCAACTCTGATCAAAACCTAAACTTGGTCTCACTTATGTAAATAATCATTACTCACTTGATCTTCTCCCCTCTTTAAATCTGCAAGTTCTTATTTATTTAACTTGCTTAGCCTTTAAAATTCCATCCCAGGACTCAGTTGATTCATTTTCTTAAAAGGATGAATAGAGAATCTCAAGTACAATTCAAAAAATAAATATATCTATGGAGGGCAGTTGCACTCCAGAGCAAAATCTGCATTCATCTTTGTCTGGTATCTACTGGAGTTATTTGTTTTTGCAAGTTTCAGATGACCACATAACTCATCATCATGGTGACAGAGCCACAAGTGAATTCTATCTGAGACTACTCAAAGGGTCATGAAAAGGCTCTCTCCCCTACCATTTCCCCTCCCCACACACCACCAAATAAATCGGCCCTGGATGTGGTATCCGCTGCCTTTTCAAATATCAAAGTTTCAGAAGGGGGCATGGCAGACGTGTAGAATTAGAATGCAAATGAATTGAAGTATTCTCTTTCCCAGGTCTTTTTGAGGACAATCGGAGACTCCTCCTCCACCCAAGAGGAAATCAAGGAGTTTGAATTTTAGGTCTGGAGTGCCACCTAATAGGTTTTGTAAGCTTGTGGTACACCTAAAAGCGTGCGTCAAAGCTTAGGGGGACCGGGAGAGAGGCTACCGAGCTGTTGTACCCTGCCCGGGCACCTAGAGCATTGAAAACGACGCAGTAAATTCCTAACCTCTCCACGTTCCCTTTCCCACCGAGATCTGCAGGCCTGGAGGTCGAAAGGCCCATCTCAAAGGAACCACTGAGTTATTAATTTGACCAGCGAGGCTGGCTCTTCAGGCTGGGGGAGGGGTGGGAATGGGAAGCTTTCATCCTTGCTCCTGCGCACCCCGACTCTCAAGCTCGCCCCAAGCCCCTGAATTCTGACCATTTCCCCTCTCATTTCTCCTCGAAGTCAGAGGAGTTAAAAACCAGCCTTTTTCTCCGGGATTTCCCGAGAAACCTGAATTCCTAGGGTCTGTTAATTATTTTAAAATGTAGAGCCTTCCCTGGGTTGCTCCCGCCCGGAGTTGCGCCCCCACCCCTGGCCTCATTCTCTCTTCTGGGTCCCTAGAGAAAAGCCCGCTACATCCATTTGGATTTATGTAAGGTGGATTAGGGACACAAAGGGAACAATAAGACCCAATTTACAAAAAAAGGGACGGAGTAGAATGGGAGGGTAAAAAGGAGAAAAGAAAACGTGATGGGAATAAAAAGCAACAAAATGAATTAATTTTTAAGGGGGAGGAGGGGTCTGAGAAAGGGGCAACTTATCCCCGCTTCTTTCTACCTCAGCCTACGGCTCCATCAGCGCCTTTTTGTGTCTAGGGCTCCCAACTTTTATTTAAAAAAAAAAAAAGAGTTGGGTAAAAAAAAAAAAAAAATCTGTGCGTCTGGTGCGGTGAGGTCTTGGGGACTTCCCAACAAGTGTGTGAAGTAGTCAGGAAACACGGTTATCCACGATTCCGCTTAGAGAAATGACCCTGGGGACCGAGGGGCGGCAATGGGCGAGATGGCACCTGGAGCCACGTCGGAAAAAGGGAAGAGATAGGGAGAGTGGGAGAGCGCCCCTTTCCTCCCACGCAGTGTCTGACGGCAGGTGTGTGAATCTCCAAGCTTCAGTCTGGCGAGCTCTGGGTACCGGCTGCCAGGCTAAGGCTAAGTTGGTTTTTGGCTCCCTCCTTCGGAACAGGGAAAATGATAGATTGTATAGGGATGGATGGACGGATCCTGGAGAGATGGACGGAAGGATGGAAGGAAGGAAGGACGGACGGACGGACGGACGGATGGATGGATGGATGGATGGATGGATAGATGGATGGATGGATAAGTAGGGAGGGGCAAAAGAGTAGGTGAGACGGATGCAAGGCAAGATGCACGGAGACTCGAGCACGAGCATTCGCCGGAACACTAGCGCACACAAGGCATTTGCGCACACACAATCGTCCGCGTCCACGCGGGTACCACGCACCCCATACACGCATTTGCGCGCGCGCGCACACAGACACACACACACACAGACACACACACACACACACACACACATACACACGCACTCAACTCGCCTTTCTCTGAGATCATCAGAAACTAAATGATTAACCCCCATCTCCTCGACATAGACACAGACACAGTCCCTTCCAGCATGTGCGAACCGACGCACAGAACACTGGGCACAGAGACGGGTCCAGTCGGCTCCGCACGTTCCCTCCAAACTAACCCGTGTACAGTTCTGAGGCAAAAAGCAAAAACTCGAGGACGTTCAACTTGCCGGTGGGTTCCCCAGGTCTGACGGATGCTATGAGGAGCGTGAGGCCCCTTAGACCAGTGATCGCACCCCCGGGCGCGGAGCCCAGCGGGGAGAAAGGTTTCCGACGCCCCGTGCTAGAAATCAGGTCACCGGCGACAGGCGAGAGGCACCACGACCGCTGCGCGGCGGAGGCCCGGCAGCCGGGTCCCGGGAAGCGCAGGGTCGTGAAACTTTGCAGAAACCAGAGCTTGCAAAGCTTTCACAAGAACCCGGGAGCACCAAGCCCTCACTCGGCTCCAGGTTTCCATTCCCCCCTAGACCCGGGTTGGAGTTAGCGAGGACTAGGGAGGGCTACAGAATTATTGTTTTAAATCCTGGGGTTGGCTCCGTGAATTCCACCGAGACGCCTCGAGCTGGCCTCGCTGGCGGATGCTGATAAACTTTGTCCTTTCGCTACAAACTTGGGCACCCTCGCCGCAAGCACGGGTGACCGACTCCGGGCAAGCTACTCCGCTGTCCCCCGCCTCCCCTTCGCCGACCCCCTCGCCCCGGCCCCTTTCTCCGCAGTCGGGGCGCACCGCTCACGCCGGGGTACCCCTACACCCGCTGGCCTCGCGCTCCCGTGGACTATTCGCCCGCGGATTGTCCCCTCTCGGTCCCCAACAGCAGAAAGGCTGCCCGCTCTTACCTTCATTCGCGGGGTACACCCTGGAACCCGTGACAGCGTCGCAAATCCCAAAGAGAAACGAAAAGAGGACGAAATAGAATATCCCAGCCATGGTTCGCCGGTGCCAACGCTGCTCCTGCCGCTTCTATCCCAGTGGAATAAATGCTTAAGTTAGGAGTGCAGCAGGCTGAAGACATTGCCAAGGGGGTGGGCCCGGCCCGTGACGTGCACCCGCCAGTCCGGGGCCCGCGGCCAATGGTTGTACAGACGGGGAGGCCTGGCCCCCGCCCCTACTGAGCAGAGCCAGTCTTGAGGCCCCGCCCCCCGGTCTTGGCGGGGCGCGAGGTCCCGGCTGGCTCGAGAGGGCGAACTCCGCGGGGGTCCTCGCCCCCGCCCGAGGAGGCGGCGGGGTCCCCAGACGTCACCTCAGGGGTCCAGCCCTTGGGCGGTGGAAGGAGCTTCGAAAGACTCTGAATTGATTGAGGGGGGGAGCTCGAGGAACGGTTAGTAAATCCTTTTTACCCTCACGGACGGTGTGAGGTGGAGGAAAAGGCTCTTTTATTACAATAAAATAAAGACAAAGTTGACCTGCCTCTTTGCTTTTGCCCTTTTCTGAGGGTAGAAGCGTTCGTGCCTCGCGCGCCCGGGCTGGGGCTGCACACTCCTGCGCACGTCCACAGCTGCCCTCTGCTACCTTGCCCTGTTTTGTGTCTTTACGGCGCATCTCCACATGAAATGCCCTTCGAAGGGAGTTGTGTGGCTTGACTACTCCTTTCTTCACAGGCTCCCCAGCTGCCTGGAGAGAGGGGACCTAATCGGTCCCCAACGTCGAGTGCAACGCCTGGCCGGAAGCAGGGCTCAGCCACTGTCTCCAAAGAATGGCTTTCTAGCAACAGAGAAGCCGCCTTTCGCCCCATCTTGGCTCTCACGCTGTGGGTATTTCATCCCGGTCCAGGGACAGAACTCCCCACCGCGGCAAGACGCCCCCGAAATAGTCCTGGCTGCAGGGAACCAACTGTGTGTGTGTGTGTGTGTGTGTGTGTGTGTGTGTGTGTGTGTGTGTGTGTGTTTCCCAGGGGAGTCCCTGGAACCCGGCCTAGCAAATCTGGGGTGCGGAGGATAGAAGCGAAGGGCATAAGGTAGGGGATGGGGACCTGCAGCTGCCCCTGGGGACGTCGCAAATGGGAACTCGAAGATGTCCGGAGCGGTGCCGCCGCTCTGCTGTCCGATCGCAGCCCGCGCTGGTCGGGACAGCTGTCCCTGCCTCAGGAGACGGTGGTGAAAAGCAGGAGCCGCATACATTTGCGCAGCTGCCCCTGCTGAGGTGCCGCGGGAGTCACGGCCGACACCCTGGGGCGCTGACACCCCCCCCCCGGGGCCGTGGTCCATCCCCCAATGCTCCGGCCGCGGGCGCAGCCACCTGAGCTCTGTCCCGCCACCGCATCGCAGCCAGAGATGGAGGGACCGGCCCCCGACGCGACTCGGTGCATTTCTGCGGAAGTTTGCTGGGGCCTCGATTCCCGACGAGGCCTCCCTCTTTAACCTCCTCCTAGGCTGCTCCTCCTCGTGCTCCCTCTGGGGTTGGGCCGGGTTTTCCTCGGGAGCCTGGGTCCCAGCGGGAGGGCGATCTCCGCGAGTTGGAAGCGCCGTTTGGTCTTTGGCAGCGGCTCTCGTGAACCAACTCCGCCACCTGCCGGTCACAGGCGGGAGTGCGCGACCCGGGCGGAAGGGCAAGCGGACAAAGACCGCCAACGCGCAGCCCGCAGCCCGCAGAGAGGTGTGTTGGTGAGGTATCTTTTCATCCACCCGCCCATGTCCCGCGCACCCAGGCAACCCCTGCTGTGTGGTGGCGGGAGGCTGTGGAGAAGACCTGGAGTCCTGTCACGCTCCTCGCCAGCTAAATTACGTAAAATGGGATCGAAAAGCGTTTCAAGGAGAAACTCCTAAGTCAACATCCCAGGGGTTGCCCGAGTAGTCGGTGTCCCTGAAAAAGGAATCCTAGATCAAGCGGGAGGGGTGCAGGGCGCTGGGGAGGAGAGAGCCGATCGCTGCCACCGTTCCAGGTCATTGGCCTCCGCCGCACATCGTGTCTTCTCCGTGGCTGGACAGCTGCACCCGTGCAAACTCAGACCCGGGGTAGGAAGGTGGGCAACGTTTCACTCAGGCGCACTTGGCAAGACGCTGGGCAGCAGCTGTGAGTCGGTGGGCAAGAGGGACAGCTTATGCGGCTCCGGGCTTTTGGAATTCTCAGTGCGAGACCTGCTGAAATGTCAGATTGAGGAAGTGGATTTCCGCGATTGTAGCTACTGATTTCACACAAGTGAAAAGGGGGTAAAATGCACCCGGGGGGATACAGTATATGTCTGCGTGTATAAATTATTTAAAATAACTGCACGAAGTTCCTTTAAGGAATGCATTTCTAGGCTCCTTCATGTGTCCTCCTGAGTTTGGTACGAAAAGAAGATGCGTTTCGGTCCCTGTCATTTGGCACACAGTATCAAGAAGGAAAGAGCCATCCGAATTCTGCTTAAAACATTTTAAACGGTAGTTGCTGGCTGCCTCTCGGCACGAGCTTGCGTTTTGCATGTATGTGATTGAAATGGGAAATGGGAAACTGCCTCCTTAAAAACAGTAAAATTTCTGAAAAGTGTACCATTTTTTTCTCCTGGTATACACATTCTGAATATTAAACGAAGTCTTTCCAGCCACAGCTGCCTGAAAGCGAGGCTTAATTTGCTAGGGTACCTTCAGTGACTTCCCCTTTTTCTTCCTCTTTTCCCTTTTTAGGCCTCAGAACAGCCCAATAATCTGGAGATCCAAGGGACAGGAAATGCTAACTGGGAAAAACTGAACTATAACTTCCGCTTGAAAGCAGTGCTGGGTGGAAGACCAGAAGTGAGCTGCTGAAAATTCCTCTGTCCACTCTGACTACCTAAAGGGAAAGTGTTCTAATCCAACAGACATTATTCCTCCTAAAAATAGGGCAACATGGAAAAAATGATGGTGACCATGGTCCACCATCATTGCAGAACCCCCCCCACCTGCCGTCCCCCCCCCACTTTATTGGAAAACACCCAGGAATTTTCAAACACTTGAGAGCATTTATAACAAATCAATTATCGGAATCACAAGCATGCACTAGAATGCCACACTTTCAAAAAGTACAGTAGCTTGACTCTTGAGTAAAAGTCCCCCAACTGCTATAAGAATTTGAGGGTGTTTTGAATCCATTAAGAGATATGTCAAAATATATATGCCTCTAAGCTTAAGGAACACAGTAATTAAATAATTTGAAAATTTCAAAATACTTTTCCCTTTTTGTACCTACAACAAAGACTTGAGCTGCAAAGTATATTTTAAATGGTGAGTTGAATTGAGGTTGAATTTCAAAGGTATTTCTAATTTCTAAAGACATTTTAAAATAGCACCAAGTCTCCCAGTGTTTCCACCTCTACGTGGACAGCCAATTTCACCAAAATAATGAGAAAAGGGCCTTTGACCTGTGGACAAATTAGCAATGATAAAGAGAATGCATGGAAGCCTAGAGAGAGAGTTAGTATGAGAAGGTGAATGCCCTCTGCCTTTTACTATACATTCTGCCAGGTTTTTTTTAGCTAGTATAGCAGGACCTCCCTGTATATCCGCCTTGTTATCAATAAAATGGAGCCTCCAACAACGCTGCAGTGACTCTGTCATTGCCAGAACCAGAGTTTTCAAGACAGACGCATCCCCAGTTAACTTGTATCTTGTCTTCTATTAGCTGTGTGCCTTTAGGTAAGTTACTTAACTTCTCTGAGATATGGTTTCCTCGTCCGCAAATTGTAGTTATGATGTGATTCTTCTAAAAACGGAATGAATTTTGGAGAGCATGGAGTGCAGTATCTGGCACGTGGTAGGCAGTTTTTATTCCTGTCAAATAATATTTCATCAAGAACTCTTTAATAGTTAATACTTTAATATTAATAATTTAATATTATTAAATGCAAAATCATTTATTCAGCTTAAATCTTCCCTTCCACGAGGAAACAAGGCACTGTGATTTACCTTTTGGTCCCCCTGAGAGGAGAATGCTTAATTTCACCAACATCTGCAGTAGCAAAGAAAAATAAATTCTAAATCATGCCCTTCTTTCGTTGTTCATTTGTGACAGCTCACCCTCAACTTATACTCCTCAAGGATTCCACTGGATTTGAACCTAAGGAATGTACCTGCCTCCAAATATAATAGTTTCAAAAAGAATGAAGTGAAACATGATGTGAGAAATCAAGTCTCCTAACCAAATCAAAAGACTGTAAATAATGAATAACCAAAACTCTGCCTGATGAAACGTTCACCTTGTCAGAACAACACTCCTTATCCCAAGCTAGCACCTGAACTCTAGTAACCTGGAACATTTGGGGGGTTTCCTCTGAGCTGTAGATTTCATCTTTTGATCTCTAGGCTTTGATGCTATTTCTTATGCAAAGAAGCAGCAGGACTCTTGTTAGCCCTTTAAATCAGAGTGGGAAAGACAGGAACAGAACTCAGGTCTAGTCAGAAGGGTGAGAGAGCAAGACATAGGAAAAGTCTTTTGGGGTCACCGAGATGGAAAAGGACAAGAAAGAAAGGTTGGGTTTGCAAAAGGCTAAGACTGTTTTGAAACTTTATTTGGTGCTGTCCCTAAATTTTCGTTCTGTTGTAACAAACGTTACTCAGGCTCCTATTAGGTGCCAAATACCACCTATTTAAGATGTCAAAAGTTTCTTCTGAGCTCTGACCATTCATGACGCCCACCATGAGGGGATGTGGGTCCTGAGTAGAAACTTTCATTCTCCTGGGGGCTGCAGGGAGGGAGGTGGAGAGAGAGGAAGATGATCCCTTCAGTACTGCAAAAACTCTAGATCCCTAGAACTACATATTTTGTGGAGATGATGAATCTTTCACCAGGAGAATTCAGGGGAGATCGCGCGCATGCATCTGCTTTTGGCTGTATTGGGAACATGAATTAAATATCAAAACGATTTAATTTGTAGGCATAAAAGCCATTCCCCCAAAGAAATATAAAAAGCTTTTTACTTGGAAGCCCTCAATACAACATCTATGAAATGGTCTTCACTCATTCTAACTCCAAATGCCAACATAAACCTTCAAGTTACAGCCATAAAATATTTTAGCTATTAAATACTTGAATATTTAATAGCTATGTTGATTTATGATCATTAAAAGAGCTTTCAGAATTATAGCTGTTTTATAATGAAAAAACTAAAGATAATATATATGTGAATAACATAAACTGGTATGGTTTCTTTAGCCATTTTTAAAAGAGAAATAATGATCTGGTTAGAGAACCAATTTATGTAAATACTGCAACAGCTCCTCCTTTTTTTTTCTTTCTGAAAAACAATGTGTAATTGCAGTGACATGCTGTACGTAAGAAAAAAATATATATGACCATGAACATAATTTATGATTTAATACATAATGAGAAGGTAAGTTTGGAAACCTAACTTTTTTTCCCTCCTCACAGTCCAAAGCAAAGTACTATGTTACCGAGGATTTATGTCTCAAGCATTTATTTTGTACTTTCAAAAGAACTTTGAATATTCTAAAGATGTCTACAATGACAGATAATGTACTTTTATGTAAAATATAAATCCTTTACATGCTTTTTTAGATAATGGAACTTTATAAGCGCACTTATAGAGCAAATGTTACTTTCAAAATTATATATATATATATTGTATTTCTTTGACCTAATCATTTATGCCAATTGGTAAATTAAAAAAAAGAAAAAAAAGCCTGCAAAAAGCCTGTTATGCTCCTTGACTGTTTATTCAAAAGAGCTAAAGAGGAAACTCAGTCAAAACTCCAAGAAACACAGTATAGGCTTTTTCTTGAATAATATTCTACTTGAGCTCTACTGTAAATTAAAGAAACCTTATTAAAATCAATTGAACATTAACTCCCTATGTAAAGAAATACAAAAGGGAGATTTATAAACATGGTTAGAACTGGAATTATTTGGGGACTTTCTGGACATGTGATGTTTAAAAACAATGAGGAATTCATATAAAATAAATGTTAACTCAAGAGTCTATACACACACATACATCATACAACTTTAAAATGTACTCTGTAAGCAGCTTTCTTCTACTGAGTTATATGTGGAATCACTTTTTCTTAGACCTTGACTATCTCTGCACAAATAAACTGGCTTAAATTCAGGCAGACAATGAGTTATTTGAAGTAGGAATGTAAAAAGAAATTCGGTTAGTAACGGATCATTTGACTCAAACTGACATTTAAAGTATATCAACTCAATCATTTGTTTTTCTTGTTATTCAATTCTATGCGTACACACCCCAGGTTTTCTTTTGGCTGGGAAATGAGAGAATGAGTTAGAAAATTAGCCAGTAAAACACAGAGAATGGTATTCTGATGAGATTTATTATTTAAATTGGTGACTGTGTGTGAAAGTAGCCCTCCAAGAAGGATATCCTTAACTGTTTCTATCTGGATTAGAGACCAAGTTACCTCAGTTTGTGATAAACCTTTTTTCTATGTGGAACATTTCTACATCGTAAATATTATAGGTGGGGTTTACTTGACACTGAGGCTTAACTGAGGATAATATATATGTCATCACTTTTAAGCCTCAATCCCCTTTATCTCCTGCAGCTCTGAATTAAAACAAATTTGAACTCAAACACGCACAGGTGATTATGAGAGGGATTCCAACATACGGTAACTTGAAGAGCAAGGTCCCATCTTTGCAGCCCAACCTGCCTATTTGCGCTCCATTAGATACCTATCAGAGGTAATTGAACATCGGTAGGACATTAATTAAGTCTGTTCCATTAAGTGGTCAGTTTACTGCAGCTCAGTAAAGCTGGGCCTCCTTTCCTCCGTGTGTCTCATTATGTTCTCAACTGAAACTTTTATAGTTTTCACTTGGATTGCTATCATTTCAAATACTTTGCTACATGCCTAGTTGTGCCCATTCTGCTTAGCCAACCACCCTGGTCAAGTTACTCCAAGAATGACATTTGCAATGCGGAAATCACTTCAAAGGTTGAACTGAAAAGGCACTGAGGAAATGCAGGATGCTTTGCGACTTTCCACTGACCGTTTTCTTTAGCAATGCACTTCTCGTGCCACTTTACAATGTGTATTTATGTGTTACAGATATCCATCTATTTATAAACTTGAGTACTTGTTTTAAAACCCTGGCTTTGATTAAAAATAAGATTAGCCAGCTCTAAGGCTCCCAAAGCCTTCTAAGTCTGGGAAGGTCTGTGATTTAGAACGTTCCTCTTGCTGTCCTCTGATTTCATCTGCTCAGCTCTCTGTTTTTCCATGTCCACCTACACACAGCTGTCCATCTCCCTGCAACCTTTCTACTGTCAGTCAAGTGACAGCCTTGGATAGAAGCTTTGTGTCCACAGGCCTCCTGAGCCCAGCACTACATTTAGATGGAAAGAGTAGGGGGCCATCACCAATTCTTTCAAAGCTGGGGGTGGGAGACTACTGGTGGGAGGGTTTTGGTTCATGGCCCTTCAGAAGCTGCTTTTTTCCAACATAGGCAAAAATGCAAACGCATGTGCCAACCCCCCACATCTGTAACCCAGGGCCAATGTAACGTGAAATTACCCTGGGACAGTAAGCATTCCAAGGCTAGTTGATGCAAAGCATAAAGCACCCTTGCTGAAATTTATCAGGGATTGGCGCCCAAGAATAGTCCTAGTTTCTCTCCTAGTGTGAATGAACAGATGTGTCTAGCTTCCCCTTTCTTGGATTGACTGATTCTTAGCTGACATGTAAGTACTAACATCTCTTCATAAAATTACTTGAGAGTATTTGTTCTTGCTAATTGGAGAGTAGCTGGAGGAATGTTCTACTTATGACTTGTACAGATTGCATCCTAGATAATTTAATGTCTTAATATCAGAGGGAGGCTGCATCCTGTAATACGAAGCCACACTATTGCGACATTTCTATTTGTACAGCAGATCACTTCCCTGAAAAGTCAGATAGGTCATTAGTACAAATTCAAATTTTGATCTCTAGAAAGAGAGCCTGAATGAAGACACAGGCCTTATTTTAATGACTTTGTTTTTATTTGGTGCCATCTGCATTCTAATTATAAGAGTCTCTTAAATTTGACACCGTATTCTTGATCAGCTAAGGTTGTTGGATCTTTCAACAAATTTATGCTAAAATCACTAGGAGCCCTGATATCCTCTAAAAAGGTTAATTTTCACCTTCTCACAGGAAATGAACTATATTTGCCTCTGTTTTAGTTAAGGTACATGTCACTTAACATATAGAATACATTATAACATAGTAACCCATTATATTTTACTTTTTGTATTAGCTAGCTATACTCACGTTTCACTTTCATTCTGTTTCTACTTTTAGTTTTGTTGTACTGGAGAGAAGAACATATAAAAAAGTGTGACTGATACAAATCTGAGTATTACCGTTCATCGTCCTGTACACATGGTCTGTTTTGCTGTCTCTCTGGGGGCACTGTCACTTGTCACAATTGGGTTTCTCATCTACCAAGCAAAAGGCAGCAGTTGTTCAGGGGCAAGGGTATAACCAATAAACCAGAGTAAATAATTTTATAACCCTGGAGTTTATCTGGGATGTTAATACAGATGCTTGGCAAATCCACTGGGAATGTTTCACAAATGTTTGATTCACCAGCACCTTAAAGCTGTTGAGCGTAAAGCTAATAATTACCAAGAAAATAATTTTATGATTTTTCTTTTTTTCTGACCCTGGCTAACCTTCAAAAACAGTGCTTCTTCTGGTACGCAGTATTAAAAAAAAATAGAACAATTCTAAATGTAAAGAATCCTGAAAAATTATACAAACACTACACACACACACACCTCTGAAGAACAACAGAGATAGTTTTAAGCCTTTAAATTTTAAAGTTAAAGCCATATTATTGATTATTCTCAGTTTACATAGAATCGTCTTCAAAGATTATTTGCCTCTTTATTATTCCATAATATGTTTTGCTCTTCACATTTTGATAAAACACACATGCATAATTTAAATTTAATATCGCTTAGAGATCAACTTTTTTGACAGCTGATTAATTTTCAAAATGATAAAATTGGTGAGAACAAATGAAGTAGTACTTGGAATTAATATTTTAAAGCTCTGGAAACTTTCCACCCCCCCCCATAAATTACACTTACTTGTGGATAGAAATAGGCTTTTAGTAAACTGTCTCCTTAGTAAGATAATGCCAAGAATAATATTGGTCCTTAGATTTCAATTTAAGTTGGTTTGGTGTATTTCAGTACAAAGTGTACCTGGGGATTATCTGTACAAATTTCACACACACACATATGCACACACATAGGAACAAACTCACACAAATCTAGAAATACTCCTGGTAAGCCATGGGGGTTCATTATCTCTAAAGAATATTACTTGGAGTAATACCATCTTGCCTTCTAACTCAGAATAAAAGCAATTTATGTGGGGAAAAAAGAAAAGGGTGGTTGACGGTTAAAGAAAAAATAAACTCCTTAAAAGTTGGGATCTGTATAAAATTGCCTCTTTAAACCTCAAAATAAGTTATTGATTTTTGCTTTTAGGTCCATATTATTGAATTTCTTCTTAATTCTTTCTTCACCATGGAAAAATACATTTTCCATTTATGTCTGTGTATTTAATTTGGTAAATAATAACCAGAAAACTGAATTTCAGTAGGTAGTCATTCTGTGTGTGGAGAGGTTTTCCTGTATATGTATTCCAAAAAACTTAGGTTGTGATTAATCTAGTCAATAAAATAAAATGGAACTAGCTGATGGTGAAAATTTCCCCAAAACTTTGGAAGGTTTACTTCTTTTCTGTGACCAGATAGGATTTGCATTGACTCTCCTCATGGGGCACCTCCATTATAGCCATTTGGGGAATAAATTCAGATTTTCACACAATTACTTGCTTGCTGTCAAACCAAAATGAATGGCCTTGTGTTATATCATATTGCACAAATATGCCCACCTCTCTAAACAGAGTACCTAATTACATCCTCCACTGTCTCTGCAGTGGATTTTGATTTCAGGAGCTTAAGGATTGTCCCCCAAAGCCACCGAACTTTGCTTCTTCTTTTAGTTGATTATTTGCTCCCAACAAGGACAGGACTAAAACCCCAAACAAACACAAATAACCTAGCTCATTGTCAGCAACTGTGCTTAAAAGATAGATGGTGTAGAAGGTCCAAATTGATGATTAAAATGTGGTGTAGAGAAACAAATGCTTTTAAATTTTTATCTGGGTCTCGCATTTTTTCAGGGATCAAGGATAATTTAGAACTGGCTGACCTTTGAAAAATATGGTCAGAGTCAAGCATTGTGTAAAAACCTATTTCTTCATGGTTATAGTGTAGTGACCCAATTACAGGTTTAGTGCTGAAGGTTTTTACCATTTGAGCATGACTTCAATTGTCCTTGATATGTAATTTGTCACTTCACTGAGATCCAAATTCAAGTTTCGCGTTTTATGGACAAAGCAAGAGGGGGAGTCACTTAATTAAAGGATCCTAACTGTCCATCTAATATTCATCCTCATCTAAGCCCTCACTTTTTCTGCTCTTCATCTCACACACAGTAATTTTCATTGTGCCTCAGTTTCTTTATCTGTAAACGGGGTTAATAATTGTGCCTCCTCAGGATTGTTATAGGAATTAATTAAGATATATACAGCCATAAACAGAATGCCTGACACAAAATCATTGTTTGCCGTTAGTTATTGTACCCTACTTTGGTGATCAGTGGGTGAGGCACTAGGTAATTGTGGCAAACCATTTTTTAAAAAATTGAACCATATGTTTCTGTTATTTAATATAATTGTCTGAAATGTTTTTAAAGAGCCGCACGAGTACTTTTCTGCCAAAGATTACTGTTTCTATTGTCATGAGTCTTAACTTCAGAGGCGGACTTCGTCCATAGGGAGCTATCTTCTTCCCATGTACCATATCTTGCAGAGACTAATCTGCTTTTATATCTATAGATTCTATATGTTAGGCTTCATCTGTTTCACAATGTGTGTGTGTACGTGTGTGTGCATGCGTGCACGCACACACTTTTTTGTTTGGCTATCACAAAGTGTGAGCCATAGCTTCTTTCTTATGCTTGAAATTTGTATTGAAATATAGATGTCAGTCAAAATTGCTCTCTCCCAAGCACAGATGACAAAATCTTAATTAATGGAATGTGGATTCTGTTTATAATGTAACAAAGCAGAGCAGGGAAATTAAATCATTTAGCTCAGGGTGCCACATAAACTCATTAAACAATGAAAGGAATGTCATATTAGAAAGCAAGAGTCCTGGATTCTGAATTGTTTGATGTTGGACTAGTAATCACATCTCGGTAAGCCTCAGTTTCCAATCTCTGGCTTATTTTAACTCTAATATAATATAATCTTAATCCTAGTGATTGCCACACTTTTTTCCTTAGGGGGGAATAAAGCTTCATATTCAATCACTTCAAAGTAACTCCCTGCTGTTCATAAACAAAGCAAACACTGACTGCATCTTTTTTTGTATGTAAAATCTCCTTGCGTTCTGTAAACATTCTATAAGGAGAATAGCTAAAACTTATTTTGCATTTTCTATTGAAAAGCTCTGTTTTTCAAAATCACATTAAAAACTCAAACCTATTAAAGAAATATGAAATGCTTCATATATTTAACTTTTGTTGTAATGCTAACCTTTATTGTGTTTATGAATGCAAGCTTATGAATTCATAACTCACAGTTAGAGGGTCTTCGTAACTAAAACCCACTTAGATCTGCATGTTTCAAATAGCAAGACAAGCTACCAACAGATGGGTGCATTTTTAATTAGTCAATCCATTGCTATGTTTTGGTTAGAAAAACTTCTTACGGGTTGTAATAAAATTATTGCGTGCAAAAATAAGGACTATCTGAGAATCACAACTTTCCTAAAAGAATTATTTATTTCAATACTTTGATTACTTATTCAGATTTTGTATAATGATAAATTAAACTAAATTATTGGTGGAAAAACAAATCAAGAAAAATACTTTGAGGTTATTGTAAATCTGAGGTGTGAATAAAATTGCGATCAGTATCTACTTGCATTTATGTTTACTGCTTTTTTTAACTGAGTTAAGTAAGCCAGTATGATCCAAATCAATTCAAGGCTGATTTTTGCAATATTGTAAGGAAAAAAATCTACAATATTATGCTACAATTTCTAACTTGCATTATTCTGACAAATAACTTTTTAAAAAGATAGTTTGTTTTGGAAAAATTGCTGTAAAAATGAGGAGATAATGTTTATCAAAAGAAGCCAGATGCAAAATTGTGAAAGGTTTTCAGAGATTATATTGGGTGGTTCCCAATTTTAAATGACTGTCTTTTTCTAAAAAGAAGGGAAAAAACAGTCTATCAGATTATCTCTTCATATGCACAAAGCAAAGGGAATGGAGAAATGAAGTAATTATTTCCATAATTCAGGCACTTAAATTTTTCTTTTGAAATATACAAATGATTGATATGATAATTTTGACTGAATTAGACAAATTACTCTTTCACAGTTTGCCTTCTCATTACATGAGTAGATACAATCTAAGTGTGCATGTAACATTTATAAATGCAGAACACCAAACCCTTGCTTATAGTACTTTTCAAGATTCATTCAATTATTTATAATCACTTCCCTTTGGCAACATGGATAATAAGAATTTATCATCCTCTTTTTCAAAAGCACCTGTTTAGAACTTTCCCTCTGGGACCCTGTAGCATTGCTATACAAAAGATTTCAATGTGTGACACAAGACTAATATAACCACACAACTATTGCTGATCACTGTGGCATATACAAATGCAAACATTGAGCTTAGAATTAAATAAATAATGAGATTAACAATATTTTATTAGTCCATTTTATAAATTGTGTCAATGGAAAGATAGTGTATGTTTCTGCAGAAGCTACCCCAAACAAAAAAAAGATCAGCCCCAAATTGGAAATTAATGGATTGTTTCTATAGAAAATCTGATGACAATTTGTATACATTTTTCATTTTAAATGATTACATCTTTACGAATTAGAAAAATGGCACAGAAAAGAAAAGTAAGTATTCAAAGCCTTCAAATTATCTACTAGGAAACCCAGGTATAGAACCCAAGAGAGCCTCATGGAACCTATCTCGTTGTTTTGATAAAAATTGTGTATATATAGTTAGGAGCGCCTTTTGCTTTCAGTAAATGAATAAGGAGCAGATTTGTTGATCGTGCCTGAGGAGAGATGCTTTACTAGTAATAATAAAAGGGAGAAGCTAGAAGACCTATTTAACTTAACGTTCCTTCTTTTTCACAGAGATGAAGAGATAGGCTTTCAAACCGGGAAAGCAAGGGAAAAAGATGGAAAATTTAAGCAGTCAGCAATTAGGTCCAGTGTTAGATGCCAGACTATACTGGTATCCAAGACAGAAACAGTTTCCCCAGGATGGAGAGTAGAGAGCAACTCTAAAAAACTATAAATCTCCCAGTACAGTTGAACTCTTTCCTAGGAAAAAAAAACACAAAACTGCTACAATTGAGAAATCATGGTTGATAATCTTAAAGACACCCTGAGAATTAACAGGTTGTGGAAAAACTGGCAAGTGACAAATGGCATCCTGTTATTTGAAAAGTGTAAAGGTTGGACTACAGAAATTAGAAACTGGGAAGATTAATAAGGCTTTCTGGTAAAATGTCCTAGTCGCCCTCACAGGTTATTAAAGACATAGCTTGGGAACACATACAGGGCATCAGTTAGCATCAGAGTTGTTTCTCCAAGTTTAAGTCGTACCTCAGTACTTAAAAAATTTCTGGCACGTAGTAGGCACAACAATAAATAGTTACCAAATGTTATTTTTTCTAGTAGAGTAGTTAGACCATAGAGTATCTTGATTTTAGAAAGACAGTTGAGAAAGTCTCTCATGTTTTAATGGACAAGATGACTCTGTCTAGTTCAGCACATTTATCAGTGACTAAGATGACATCAAAAACGAGTTAATAGTGTCTTTGGTACACAACTGACAAGAGTAGCTAATTTACTGAGCAAGAACCAGACTTATACACGTGAACAGTAGAATAAAGCCCCAAAGTAAAATTTTATTAAGAGAAACATTAAGTCTTGGGTTTCAATTTTAAAAAGATTAATTATGTAAGTCTGAGACAAAGAAGCTAGGACTTTATACCAGTTTATAGAAAAAAAAAAAAGATCTGTTAGGTTTAGTGGACAAAAAGCTCCAATGTGTCCACAATGGGATATAGGAGATAAGAAAACAAAAGCAATCTTAGGCTAAATAAACCAAACTCTACAGTCCAGATGAAAAGATGGAATGCTCTTATCATCTTTTACTCAATGTGCACCACATCTGGAATTGGGTTTCTTTTCTGGGTTCCACATTTTTACAGGGACATTGACAAATGGCAAAAATCCGGAAGGGGGCAACAAGGAGAGTTGGGCCTCAAGGCCATGACTTATGAGAAATTGTTGAGGGGAGTGGGTCGTGTTTAACAAAAAGAAGCTTAGTGTAGCCGACCATGACAGCTGTCTTCAAGTAAATGGAGGGCTGTCACGAGGAAGAGGAACACCCTTGCTCTATTTTGTTCCAAGGGCAGAACTAAAATCATTGGGAGCTTTTATAAGGAAGCAGATTTCTTGTCAATGTAAGGAAACGCTTTCTTACAAGTTGACTTTTTTCTCTATCTGCTGTTCTGTAAAGTGGTGGCCCCAAGGAGAGTCTCAAGTAAAACCTAGTTAAGCATCTATCAGCCATGCTTTCAGAGGAAATTCCCCTCTTGATGGGAAAATTGAATTTCTTAACCTCTAAGAATTTTTATGAAATTATGGCTCCAACAAGCAAATTGGTAGGCAATCCAGAAAGAATTAGCTGTGGAATTTCTGCATGGGATAACATCTACTATAAATTCTATAAGGATTAAAAAGGCAGTACTGATCAGAGGGGAGATTTGGAAGAGGAATCCATCATCCTGGACAGTGCTGCCCATAAAAATACAATACAGAACGTACATATGAACCACATATTTAATTTTAATTGTTTTAGTCGCCATAATTGAAAACAAAAAGAGCTAGGTGAAATTAACATCAATAATGTATTTTATATAGTCCCATTTGTCTGAAATATTTCCATTTCAGCATACACTCAAAATTAAGAAAATTATTGAGATCATTTACACTCTTTGTTTTCATACTGTCTTTGAGGACCTTTGTGTATATTATTACACTTACAGCACACCTCAATTCCTACTAATCCCATTTCAAGGGCTCCATAGCCCCATGTGGCAACAGGCTACTGTGTTGGACAACACAGACGAAAGTCCCCAGTATGGCTAGTTAAAATAAAAGGAGTTATTAGTAAAATCAGGCAGAACTGCACAGGTTACCAAGAAATTCCAGAGACACAGCCAAAGCAAAGAGGGTAAAGCTGTGGATTGTTTTCATTCTGGCAACCAAAGAGTGGTAAAACCCAGGAATCCAGGTGGAGTTTGACCAAACAGCCGAGAAGCCAGTTGAGGCTGAACTGCACCTGCCCCACTCCTGGTTGCTCTGGCAACCAGACTCCCTCCCCCATGTTAATGACATTATAATGAGAACATCCACATGCAAATGAATTAAGCATTAATTACAGGCAGATCTTCACTTGTCTACTAGCTCAACTTAAGGGGTTGCTGGTTGAGAGAGGACTTTGGGAGAGTTTGCTACTGCACAGAGGAGGTCACAAAAGGAATAGATTTGAGTCACGAAGTAAAATGGTATCCAGAGCCTGTACACCAGGCAGTAAGATGGTACCCGGGGCCTGTGCATTGGTAGTGAAGTCATGTATTACACACCCGCTTTGTCCCATCTGTTCGACTTTCCTCACTTTCACCTTCTCTCAGAGGGAGAGGGACCACACAGGTGAAAGAGGGCAAAAAACAGGGAGACACAGCAATTCTGCAAAGAAGGTGCAGGTTCAGGGAGAAATGCTGACCCCCACCTTCCACACACATACTCCAACAATGTCAAAATAAGCTACAAATTGCTCCACTTCCCAACCCACCTATGGGGAACTACGGTGAAAAATACCGAACCTCTAGCAAAAGAAAAAAAGCCAGTCCTCTATTCTTGGGTCTGTTTTGCTTTTAATTGCTTTTTACAATTTTCCCAAGTAGATCAGAGCCACATATTAATTCAGAGTGAACAAGTTAGATATGGAACTTCAGAAACTTGATAACCCTGGCAACCAGGAGATCTTTGCTGAGGGAATAGTGAGTATGCCGAGGCTTTTGCATCATGTAAGAATTTTTAGGTTTCCAGAATCTTTTAGGGCCTCTCAGAAAAAAAAATATATATACATACATATACATATACACATATATATATATGTATATTTGTTCTAAAAACATATATGTTCTAAAAACATACACACACATGTATATGAGAGAGAGAGGAGAGAGAGAGAGAGAGAGAGAGAGAGAGAGAGAGAGAGAGAGTGAGAGAGACAGAGAGAGATTGAAAAAAATTTGGTTGATGATATTTTCAGAAAATATTCAGCAACTGATCAAACAATTAGTGCATTTTGGCTACCACAGCACTAGGCACAAGAGCATTACTAACACTCCACATCAATAATGACCTTCAGATGAGAGTTTATAAAGAAAATAATATAGCACTCTTTCCTTTTGGAATTATAGTGAATACTACATTGCTTACTATATGCTGGGGACAATTTTGAGTTACACAGTAACCTTGTGAAGTAATTATTATTGGGGAGATAAAGTAACTTCTCTAAGCTAGTAAGTGGCAGAGAAAAGAACTGATTCTAATTAGCTTGGCCCCAGAGTCCTCAGATGTGGAGGATAAAATCTTCTGACAATTAACCAATTTTTGTTAATGGTTAACTAATCAATCATTTTGCTATTGACTAGGACTACTAACATAGAATTATTTCATTGCTTATTACATTTAAAACAAAAATAATGGAATAATGAGTAGGCCAGTTTGGCCGGAATAGAAAGTTTGTACAGGGCATAAGAGGAAGGTGGTAGTAAGAGCCCAACTGTCAAGGAATCCTAAAATAGGGAGGTTCCAGAAATGTGTCATTGACATTTTTTGATGTGGGGAAAAGAGTATTTGAGGGAATTTAATTTAGCAGGAAAGTATACGGACAGGAGGGGGAGCGACTGGAGGTATTGAGACCCATGAAAGTATAATTTTTTACCCCAGTGCATGCGTGCAGTGATGGTGGTAAGTAGGAATGAAGAAAATAATCGATGACCAGACATTTCCAAGGAAAAAACCCAGCTGAAACTTTGGGTATTGAATGGAGTAGGAAACATGCGGAAAACAGAAACGAAGGATAAAAACTCAGGATTAAATCCAGGACTTTTGGCCAAAGTGACCAGGTGACAGAAATGGGGACATTTAACTGGCAATTGGGTGAGGGCCGGGTTTCAGCCTGGACACTATGTATTAATATATTGGGGCCAGATCATTCCTTGTTGGGGGGGTGGTGAGGGGAGGCTACCCTGTACACTGCAGGATATTCCATATCACCCTTGGTCTCTACCTACTCGCTGCCAGTAACACCCCTCCCCAATGTGACAACGTCTCCAGACATGCTTTAACGTCCCCAAGAGGCAGGGTCAGGGGCAACAGCAAAATATCCCTCAATCGAAAACTACTGGTGTAGGGAAATAAAGTGTGAGAAGGAAGCCAGGTCGGGCAGTGTGATCATCCCCAAGCCGGGTAAAGCCTGAGGTCCCTGGGGTGACTGAGCTGCCAGTATGAAGGGAGCCGTTGGTTAGGATGATGAGTACGTCTCGGTGATCCTGGAAAGAGAAATTACATTAAAGTGTGTGTGTGTGTGTGTGTGTGTGTGTGTGTGTGTTGGGAGGAGGTTCATGGCGGTGATGGTGTAGAAATGAGACTTCACAATGTTAAGGATTGAGTAGAGGATGATGAAGAGCTGGTGGGAATGAGTCCGGATTATTCTTTGAAGAACTTTGGCACTGATCAGTACAGGAGGACTAGGGCACCTTGGCAAATGGCAAGGTCGGTAGAAGAATGTTCCTTTTTAAGATATGAGATTATAGAGAAAGTTTTCAGTCAGTTAGGCAGGCAGGAGCCATGGAGAGAGAAGGGAGAGGCTAGGATATTGGAGAGAGATCGAGGGCCCTGGTTTGATCCTTTGAACCAGAAGGCAGAACTTCTAGAATGGACACCACGCTATAAACACCTCACCCTAGAAGTTCCCAAGAACAAGATGTAGGACAGAAAACAAAGAGGCAAATTGATTTCTCGGTGACACGGGGAAACCAACTCCAAAAAACTTTGCAATGGAAGAGGGCTTTTCACTTTTGTATTTTTTGATGTTTGTCTCATGTAAATGTATATTAACTTTAGCAAAAAAAATGAAACAATTTTGTTTAAAGAAAGGCAGGAGGTAGAAAATAAAATATGCTCTTTTTGGTTTTCTCCCAAAGAGAATTCTAGAATGACATTGTGCACAATTTTTAAAACACATTATCCGTGAGTTTGGGACTATGTAAAATTGGTCTTCAGCCAATTGTCTGAGTCAGTTGTTTGGATGGTAAAGCCAGGCCACCATGGTCATGAGTGCCTCTGAAGGGGACTATCTTAGACAAGTGGTAATTTTTAAGATCTTTAAGTTTTTGGAATCATCCAGATTTTTTTTCATGTGTCCAAAGTATAATCTCAAGTCCCCTAGAGGAAAGAATTTTCAACACTAAAATCTCTCGTTATGAAATTTACTTTCTGTTTTATCAATGTTTCCATCTGTCTATGCATTCAGAGCTAACTAGAATTAAATGTGTTTACTACGTAGACAAATTTCAGATTGTTTTTAGTTCATTATCAGTTATACTACAGTTACACATATTCAAGGAAACTTTAAAAATAGTGCACATACTAGTGTCTATGATCACGACAATCTCCCCATTTATCGCTGTAGTTGTTCACCATCAGGAAATCTAATGTAGGCATAAATAATGCATCCTTTATGGCAAACACAAACATTATCTAAAATTCAGAAAATCTAAGTATTGACTACAACATGCTGAACTTGGTTTCATTTAATTGATTTTACAAGCCTTTATTTCTTGAGTCTTGGAATAATACCTTGAGGATTTCAGAGATTTTAATCATGAAGCTCTATTATGTTTTATCTGTAACCTTCTTTCATACTCCCTTTTCAATTGCTCAGTGGAAAAGTACTTATTGAAAATGATTTATTGAAAAAGATTATTTGTGGGATGCATACTAAAATATTCTGTAAAACACTTAATTTGAATGAAATACTTCATATTACAACTGACGTTATAAGATCATAATTACACACATGCGAAGCCTTCCTGGTGTTCTTCTTTTATCTGTTCCCAAAAGAACACATGTTCCATATATATATATATATATATATATATATATATATATTCAAATATCCACACATAGTTTTTGAGTGTCAGGCAATATGTGAAGTGCTAGAAATGCGATAAGGACCAAGCTAGCAAAGTCCCCATCCTCCTGGAGGTGAACTTCTAATGGAGGAGAGGGGCAATAAAGCAAATGAGCAAGTCACACAATGTAATAAATGATAAAGGTTACCGCAACAGAAAGTGAAGGAACGATGCTGCTACAGGAACAAGATGTCAGAGAAGCCCACTCAGATGAGGTGACACATGCATATATGGACTATGTTCTCTGGTGTGTCCTCAGTGTTTATATATGTAATGTGTTTATATATGTAATATGTTTATATATGTTATATATATTATATATAATATGTATATAATATATAATATATAATATATAATATATAATATATAATATATAATATAATATATATATATATATATATATATATGCGCACATGGTGGAAAGTTCCCAAACTTAACTGTCTGACCAATACACACATATATGTCTCTACGCTGAGTTAAAACAAAGCTTTACTCCTCAAAGGTAAAATGTCAGTCTCCAAGTGCCTGACCTGAACAGATACTTAAAATATTAATTTAATTTAGCATAATCTCTTGCTTTCAGTTAATATGTTTATTTAAATTATGGTTTAATTCTAACAAGAAAACATTGTTTATAGGCAGTATACATTGAATAAATTCTTACTGTCCTTAGGTTCATTTTTTTTTTTGAGTTTGAAAAGCAGGTTAGATATATTATCTTCACTGTGTCTTAAATGACATGAATTTGTTCTTAATAATTACTACTAATTATGTGCTTGATTTTGTTTTGTTGCTTCTCCCAACCCAGATTTTGGTCCACAGTTTATAAATTGAAACTATATGTGAATTTTCCATCAAATACAATTAAGAAATTGTCATTTTCACCAGACCATCTCTGCCATTTTTATAAATGTATAAATATAAAATATTTTTATTGCATCAATGCCAAAAATAAAAGTTGTTTCAGGGTGAAATACAGTATTGAAATTGTACCAACTTTTGGAACTCAAACAAAAGAATGGATACGATAACCTGACCAGAATATAAATTACATCTCTTCCAGTGTGTGGTTAAGATGCATAACATATCAGAAGAAACAAGAATAATTAAGATCTAAGAAGAAGGTATTAATATGGACATATACAAAGGCTATTGGAATAGAGATGAAAACACAAAGCCTAGCTTACATGGGGTTTATTTCCTATATAAGTGGCAACTTTAGTATATGGCTAGTATTTTCGTAGAGCTGTTTAAAAACCCTACCGCTCAGGTCAGCGAGAGTCCCAGTTACCGGACACTCAGACAAGTTACTGCTCTGGAAAACTGTCCTTTGTTTGTAGTTTTTATGGCTTCCTATGAGTTAGTAACACATAGACGGAGATGCACAGGCAAGTGGGCTATTTACAATGGGATATAAACAAGCCTAAAACAAAGCATTGACATAATTTTTAGGATATCAACCTGGAAAAACATTCTGAGCAATCATAGGGACCTCAGGCTACTAATATCTTCAATTCAAGAGATGAAATTTAACTGCTTAGCTGTATATTTCTTTACTAAGGTCTATATCAATGGTGTCGAACCTTGGTTTTTTTCACTCTATATATTGTCTTTAGTTTTGTTATCCAGTCTTTGGAAATATGAAAAACAAAAACCCTTTTAAAATCAGCTGTTTAGCCATGAAGCAATTACTATGTGTTCAATATTGAATTAGGTCCTGTGAGAGCCAAAGGGACAGCCCTACTCATGACCCCTGCATTTGGAGAGCTTGGGAAGAGGAGCTAAAAACAAGTATTATACAGAAGTTAAAGCAAAAGACTATAATACAGATTTAATTATAACTCATTCTAATAGGGTGTGTGTGTGTGTGTGTGTGTGTGTGTGTGTGTGTGCGCGCGCGCGCGCGTGCGCACGCACAGGCGTGCGCATGCCTGTCTGGCACGTGGTACTTTAAAATTAAATGAACACCACTTGGATATAAGTGACAGGTTGCTATCACACAGTGATATGAAAACATAGCTTATATATATTTTACTTGCTCATCTTAACCTAATCTGAATTTTAAATTTGGAGATAATTAGCTAAAAGGAAGACCTGTAAGGAAAGCTGAAAGAAATGGATGGAAGCCTCTGCCTAATCTGTATCTGAGAGCAGCTGTCTGCCCGAGAGCTCCTGAGTGGCCATGTGTCCTTCCCTGGCCCACATTGTTCTGACCCTCTTGGAACAGTGTGGTTGTGCTAACCGAATTTATGAGGGCCAACGACATCTGGTGGCACTGGCATCCTTGTTCAGCTGATTGTCACTCCCTGTCACGGGATGAATGTGTCCTGACTGCCAGTTGGGGTGTGTGATAATAAAGCCCGCATTAGCAAACGTTGGGGCGGGGGTGGGCAGAGGCATTCTTGGGCCTCCCTGTGCACTGTAGCAAGTGGGTGACAAAGGGGAGGTGGCAGGATGCACAAAAGTGCTGATGCCAGAAGGCCTGACACGCTGCAGGCGGTACGTGACATCTCGTGGCTTTTGGCTGTTGTTGGGTGTGATGTATGTCTCACACATGATGGATGACTTTCAGATCGTTCCCATTATATCATATCTGTAAGAAATTCCCTTTCCTCAAATGCCTTTTTGTTCCCTCACCCCTGAGCTGCAGATGGCATCTACCCACGCATTCCCATTGTGCGAAGCCTACAGAGAACTTCACCATTCTTCTGGGGACCCTGCTCAGGGCTGAATTGCTAGCATTTCAATTAAGACTTGAAATTATGGCTTTGGGCAGTTTAACCTCTTTTAACACACAGTAATGGTAGTTTGTGGCCATTTAGGAATTTCCAGAGGTGCCACAGATATATTTCATTAAAATCTGGAAGAACAGAATCAGTGGATATAATAAAGGCGATTGTTTTTTTCTATCCTCCTCAGAATTAAATTACTCTTTAGAAAGAAAAGATATTCTCTTTGTGAATAAAGCCAGTTGTATACATACCTGAACTCCTAACAAAATGTGAGGTGTTTTCTCAACTGCAAAACTCAGCCTAACAGCATCCATAGAGGTATAGAGGTTAAAAATGCATGTGTTGATAGTAGGCCAAAGAAACATATTTTTTGCTCTCTCTTTAGCTCAAAGACATAGATTTTACACATTTGATTTATGCAGCAAATATTTTTTTCCTTAGGAAAAGCTGCAATGATGAGTAATATGGAAAGGAGCACAGCGATTACACACACCCTTTCCTGCTCCTTTTTTAGGATTGTTCCAAGCGTTACATAAAAGAGAATATGATCTGTAATGATGGATAAGTAAGTGAATGGGCATAAGGATTTCTACTGAATTATAGAAAAAAAGGTCAAAACGTCACATGGGTGCTCCCAGGTTGAATGTTCTCATATCTTCCCTGATATGTGCAATGTGTGGGTGTGTTAGACTACTCAAATGGAACACTCCAAACTAATGTTTAAATATTTGTGTATTGAAGTAACATTAGTTATAGAGGGTGAAACCTACACAGATCCATGGAAATCTCAGATTTATTTTAAATAATCAGCCTCAGACTCCAGGCTATCTATGGGTTAACTGGGCTTAGAGAGTATGATAAAGGCATACCTTGATGGTTATCAATGGAACGTTCGAATTCCCAAGAAGGGCTCTTTGTGTGCACAGATAAAAATTTAAATGACTGTTGGAAAAGTCAGTATCAGGAGGAATACTCAGTTAAAAGTAGGGATAAGATAGCAATCAAAATAGGAGAGTTAATGAAAAAGAGATAGGAATTTGGTCAAACGCTTGAGTAAAAGGAAGACAGGAGCCACGGATGTAATAAATACAATGTCAGGGCCACTGACTGTGAAGGCTAATGGTTTTTGAAAGCTGACCTGGTGAAATGATAATTCTTATCTACACTGAGTATGACAATGGAAAACAATAATATCGAACATTTATTAAGAGCTTACTAAGTGCCAGACACTTTTCTAAGTACTCTCTATGTACCAAACAACCTTTTGGTCTTGATCAAGCTACCCAATCTGTTAATAGTTTAATATGGAGTTATTTGTTTTCTTCCATATATGTGCATTCTTCTAAGGCATTGTTTCCCAAAGTACCAAATCATCTGACTCTCTGGGCATCTATTTAAAAATACAGATTTCTAGTACCCTCCTACAGAGGCTTTAGTTGGGCTAAGAGACTTTTCTTTTAATAAGTAATGCAGACAATGCTTATGCTCAGGACATTTTGGAAAACTACTGACTTTAGAAAAAAAAGTTTCCTAGATTCCTTTTTTTTCACTTTTTATAATAATATTTCCACATTCAGAAGTAAGCGTACCAAAAATTTGTACTTTACCTACCTATTAGGCAGTGAATACCCAATATATATCATTGAATGAATCTATGAAAACCTTGGGTTATAAAATATGACTAAAGAAATGTAGCCTAAACTTCAAGAGTAGCTTGACAATGAATAAAAGGAATTTTCAAGTAAAAGTCTTGCCTGATCTGCTTTAATCAGAATCCTTAGAAATAAATGACTTGCAATGAGTACATTGCTTGTTACTATTGACTGCATGACTTCCTGTCCAGTGGGTCCTGTCATAATGTGTGGGTCAAGGCTGGTTTCTGAGACCATAATGGTGTCAATTGCATATCTTTCACTGAGCTATGAAACTTCTACCGGAGGGTGTTGCATTTGAATCAGATGCTACATTAAACGACACAGGCAAGGTCAGCCTCCTGCCCATCAAATCCAAATCGTCTAGAATTCTGACTTGAACTAGCAGGACTTTATGAGTCAAAAAGACTAGAAAAGAAGATATTATTATTTGTTTATTTTTTGGCAATTCCTACCACAGCAAGTCTTTTATTCAAAAAAATGCATTTGAGTTTTCTGAGAAAATCACCAGAAATCTGCCTTTGTGTCATAGGAGAAAATGGGGTACAAGGTGGTGGAAAATCACTTCTCTTTTGTAAAAGCCATAATTTGTAAAAAAAAAAAAAATGTCCAAAGTAAAAACATTACCTGTAGTATGCCTGGCTTTCAAGAAGTCCTCACACAAAGAAAAGTGTGGAAGTACAATAAGCAGATCTGCCAAGCCAGTGTGGGCATCAGACCCCTAATCATGAGAGGGATGCAAAAGTGAAACAATGGTGTGGAGAATTACTTCATCCCAACAAAAGGTTTGGGCTTAAGCCCAGTTACTAAAGTCTGAATCCAAAAATCAAGATGAATATTTATAAAACTTTAAATTTTCAATACATGAATCCAAGGCATCCCAAACATCATTGCTGTAAATGGATTATGAATATGTGATTGTTACCTAAGAAAAGTTGTGATTTGATTATCCTTAAAAATATATATAACCTTTATCTAGAAATCAAAGAGTAAGTGAAGGGGAGATCCAAGATGGCAGAGTAGATAAACATTGTGCCTGCTTCTTTCTGTGAACACTTTAAAATTACAACTAAATTATAGAACAGTCAACCTGAAGAACCACCTGAAGTCTGCCTGAGCAGAAGTTTTATATCTAAGGATATAAAGAAGCCACGGCAAATTTGGTAGGAAGGGTGGAGATGAGAAACGGGCTGACCCCAAACCACAGTGTGGCAGTTGAGAACCAAGAGGGATACCTTGGCTGTGAAGGTTCCCCCCACCCAGAGAAGTGAGAGACCCCAGCCCCACACTGGCCTACCCAGCCCAGAGTACTGGTGCTGGGAAGAGAAGCCCCCACAACATCTGGCTGTGAAAAACAGCAGGGATTCCAATCATCCAGTGGGATGGAAGGCTGTGGGAAACCCAGACATCCTCTTAAATGGCCCTCACACAGACTCTCTCATCCACAGGCTCCATGGAGAGACAGTGACTGGGGGGACATCAGAGGCATATGCAGGCAGACTGAGGTGTGTGGCTTTGAGGCCAGGGCTGGAGGACAGTTGCCACTCTCCATTTCGGGCCCTACTCCCTTGCAGCTGGCAGATGGCCACCATGTTTCCTATGTTGAGCCTTCCATCACAGGCCAAAACTGAATCTGATTGACCTGGTGAGCTCCACTGCTCCACCCTGCTGACTCACTGGGACCCCGCCACACCAAACTCACCCAACACCAGAGGCACTTTCTCTGAAAGCAGCTAGCCTCACCCACACTCCACTCTTTGAAAAGCTATCAGAGTCCACAGGACCCAGGAAGGCAGCAGCTGGCCTCTGTGTGCTCTGAGACTTTTGCTGAGTAGCTCCAGGCTCAGCCACTGGCACCAAACCAGTCTATATTAACCTGGTGACCACGACTCTTCCCACTCTAGTGACTCCTTAAGACCCTGACTCATCCAACTTGTGTGTGACAAAAGGCTTTATCAGGGGCTGAACCTTAAGGGAGCCAGCAGGTGACAGCAGGCCTCAGGATATCCTGACTTTTTGTAGATACTCCAAGCCCAGTACTGGTGGCAGCCATCCTCAGTTCACAGTGTGGCCTCTCCCATGTGCCTCCAGGTTTAGCACAGGCAGCAAGCAACCCTGGATCACTTTGTAGCTCCTACCAAGTAGTCCTCAGCCAATCACACGCAGTGGGTAACCTGGCCTGAACCAGAATCCCTCCCAAGAGGTCCCAAAACCAACATATTTAGAGATGGCTTCAGACTACAGCAGAGGATCACCCAATAGCTCCATAAGTGGCACAACCAAAGGGCAGTCTTAACAGGCACCAGAGCTTGCTGGGGCAAATTGCACTCGGTGAGGTAAGCCCCCACACACACAGCTGTCCACAAGCTGTGGGCATGGCCAAATCCCAAAGCCAATCAGCCTGATTGTCAATCCCATCTAGATGTGCCAATAGCAATCAAGACTCAACTATAATAGGAGGGCACACACAACTCACACAAGGGACACTCCTGGAGCACCTGGAACAGGTGATTAGGGAAACTGTGCCAGGGCCCCACAGGGCACCTACTACATAAGGCCACCAGACAAGACTGGGAGACATTGCAGAACTACCTAATACATAGAAACAAACAGACAGGCAGCCAAAATGAGGACACAAAT
>NW_017731388.1:5456417-5457576 GCF_001890085.2 Hipposideros armiger
CACAAAATATTCAACATGATGAAAAGCAAGGACCTACAACCAAGACAACTCTACCCAGCAAGGCTAGCATTTAAAATCAAAGGACAGAAAGAGCTTTCCAGAGAAGGAAAAGCTAAAGGACTTCATCACCGCTGAACCAATATTACAAGGAATGTTAGAGGGACTTCTTTAAGATGAAAAAAAAAAGATCAAAATTACGAATAATAAAATAACAATAGGTACATTTCTATCAACAATTACTTTCAATGTAAAAGGATTAAATGCTCCACTCAAAAGACATAGGAGAGCTGAATGGATAAGAAAACAAAAACCTTACATATGCTGCCTACAAGAGACTCACTTCAGATTGAAATACACACAGAGACAGAAAGTAAAAAAAAGAAAAAAGATCGTTCATGAAAATGGAAATGGAAAAAAACCCCAAAAATCAAAAAAAGCTGGAGTAGCAATACTTATACCAGACAAAATAGACTTTAAAACAAAGGCTATAACAAGAGACAAAGAAGAACACAGTAATCCCACTTCTGGGTACTTACCTGAAGAAACCCAAAGGCTGTTTTTAGGGGACATGTACATCTATGTGTTCATATGCAGTACTGTTTAGAATGGCCAAGATGTGGAGGTAGCCTGGGTGAGTGTTGATGGAGGAATGGATAAAATGGAAGCAGTACATATATACAATGGAATATTGCTTGGCCATGGAAGGGAATGGGTTCTTGCCTTCTGTGGTGGCATGGATGGACCTGGAGGGTACTGTGCTGAGTGGAATGCAAGACAGAGAAAAGCAGATGCCATGTGATTTTGCTTACATGTGGAATCTAAAGAACAAAATATGCAAACAAACAAAACAGAAACAAATTCATAGATACAGAGAACATTTTGATGGTTGTCAGATGGGAGGGGAATTGGGGGTGAGTGAAAAATGGGAAGGGATTAAAAGTACAAATAGGTTGTTACACAGTAATCATGGGGGTGTAGGGTATAGCATAAGGAATACAGTCAATAATATTGTAATAACTATGTATAGTGTCAGATGGGTATTAGAATTATTGTAGTGATAGATGGGAGGGGGCTGGGAGCTGGGTGAAAAAGGTGAAGGGATTAAGAAATACAAACTGGTAGTTATGAAATAGTCATGGGGCTGTAAAGTAAAGCACAG
>NW_017731730.1:0-767 GCF_001890085.2 Hipposideros armiger
TACAAATTTTCCTCTAAGTACTGCTTTAGCTACTACATTCCATAAACTTTGATATGTTGTGTTTTCTTTTTTTATTACTATAAAAGTATTTTCTAATTCCTCTTGTGAGTTCTCATTTGACTTATTACTTATTTAGGAGTGTGTTGTTTAATTAACACATATTTTTCTTTCCCAAATATCTTTCTGTTTTTGATTTCTAATTTTATTCTCTTGTTGTTGAAGAACATACTTTGTAAAATTTTAGTTCTTTTAAACTTATTGAGGCTTGTTTTATGAGATACCTTATGGTCTATGCTAGAGAGTGTTCCATGTGCTCTTAAGAAAAATGTGTGCTCTGCTATTGTTGGGTAGTGTTGTATATATGGCTGTAAGGTCTGGATGGTTTATGGTGTTTAAGTCTTCTATTTCCATGTTCATCTTCTGCTTAGTTGTTTTATCTCTTATTTAAAATGGAGGTATTGAAGTCTCCAACCATTACTGTTGAATTGTCAATTTTTCCTTTCAATCTTGTCAGTTTTTGCTTTATGTATTTTGTTAGATACATGTGTGTTTATAATTATAATGTCTCTCTGATGGATTGACTTTTTTTTTTTAAGATTTTATTGGGGGAATTGGAGAAGGGGAACAGCCAAGTTGTTGTCCTCCAATTTTAGTTGTGGAGGGCAGAGCTAGCTCAGCTCCAAGTCCAGTTGCCATCCGGCTGCCCGTTGACAGCTCACAGCAGCTCAGCTAAAGGTGCTGTGTTCAATCTTAGTTGCAGGTGGGTG
>NW_017731730.1:967-2468 GCF_001890085.2 Hipposideros armiger
TTAGGAACATGTGCTCTCACCAGCTGAGCCATCCTGCCACCTGTTGGCAGCTCAGCGGCAGCTCAGCTTGGGTGTAGCTCACTGGCCCATGTGGGAATTGAACCAACGACGCTGTTGCTCAGAGTTCGTGCTCTAACCAACTGTGCCACTCAGCTGGCCCCTGGATTGACTTTTTTATAATTATAAATATCCTTCTTTGTAGGAACAATTTTTGTCTTAAAGTCTCTTTTATCTCAAATTAATATAGCTACTATAGCTCTCTTGGGGTACTGTTTGCATGGTACATTTTTTTCCCATTCTTTTACTGTCAACCTAATCTGTGTGCATATCCCTCCACCAATAGCACAGTAGCTTGATTACTGTAGCTATATAGTAAGTGGTAACATCCAGTAGAGTGATTTTCCACTTTATCCTTCTTTTTAAAAATTGTTTTAGTCATTCTGTCCTTTGTCTTTCCATATATATAAATTTTATAATCAGCTTGTCTGTACACAAATTTTTGCTGGGAGTTTGACAAGGATTGTGTTAAATTTATAGATCAATTTGGGGAGAATTTACATCTTTACCATGTTGACTCTGCTAATCCATGAACATGGTATGTTCCTCCATTTATTAAGTCTTCTTTCATCAATGTTTTGTAGTTTTCAGCACACAATTTCTATACATGATTTATTAGATTTATACCTAAATCTTTACATTTTTGAGCAATTATAAATGGTATTGTATTTTAAATTTCTGTTTCCACATGTTCATTGTTTTTTGTTTTGTTTTTTTAATTGGGGAATTGGGGCAAGGGAACAGTGTTGGGGAATTGGGGAGGGGGACCAGCCACGTTGTTGTTCTTCAATCTTAGTTATGGAGGGTGCCAGTTGCCATCTGGCTGGCTCATGGCCTCTAAGCTCAAGGTGCTGTGTTACAATCTTAGTTGCATGTGGTCGTAACCACCATCTCATGTGAGAGTCGAACCAGCAGCCTTGTTGTTAAGAGCACACACTCTATCCACCAAGCCATCCGAGCGGCAGCTCAGCTCAAGGTGCTGAGTTCAGTCTTAGTTGCGGGCAGGCCTAGCCCACCATTGAACAGGCATTCTTGTTAGGAGCACGTGCTCTTACCAGCTGAGCCATCCTGCCACCTGTTGGCAGCTCATCGGCAGCTCAGATTGGGAGCAGCTCACTGGCCCATGTGGGAATCAAACTGGCGGCCCTTTCAGAGCTTGCACTCTTAAGCTAACTCTTAACCAACGGAGCCACTCAGCTGGCCCTCCACATGTTCATTGTTAACATATAAAAGTGTGATTTTTTTTTTATAAAGAAAATATTGAAAGGAAGACTTTTTTTTTAAAGATTTTTATTGGGGAATTGGGGGATGGGAATAGGGCTGGGGAATTGGAAACAGACAAGTTGCTGTCCTTTTTTTCTTCAGTCTAGTTGTGGAGGATGTTGCTTCACTGGCCCAAGTTGGCACCATCATTGCGCTCTTCCCAGGCAAGGCAGATCAGTCG
>NW_017731730.1:2805-26626 GCF_001890085.2 Hipposideros armiger
ATGTGGGATCCAAACCGGGGTCCTCTGGCATCCCAAGTCAGCTCTTAACCAATGCGCCACTCGGCCGGCCCTGATTTGTTTTTGTATGTTGATTTTGTACCCTATCACTTTGCTGACTCATTAGGTCTAGGAGTTGTTAGAAAATAGATTGCTTGGAATTTTCTACATAGACCATCATGTCATCTACAAATAGGGACAGTTTTATTTCTTGTTTTCTGATCAGCATGCCTTTCATTTCATTGTGCCCCAGCTACCTCCCAGTGTATGCCGAGGTACAGGAGCCCCACGTGTACCTGCAGAGCAGCCAGGTGGAGCTCAGCAATCTCTACCTGGGCGTGCCCATGAAGGCAACCATCACACTCATCAACGGCACACTCCTGCCCACCCAGTTCCACTGGGGCATGGTGAGTGTGCCCGCACTGTCGGCACCAAGTCTGCAGCCCTCAGCACCAGAGGCCCATGTGGAGGGGGACATTGCCCTGAAGGCGCCCCCCAGAACAGATGCTCAGCCTCCCTCTGTCCCACAGTGCCCAGAAAAGCTGGGCTCCTCCAAGGAGCCGCACATCTGGTCTGGCTTTTCCTTGCCGTGCTTTCAGAGAATCTCAGTTCCCCTCCTGAGAAGGAGTCTGTGGTGCACACAGCTAGACCTCCCACCCAGCATGGCCCGTGACAAGTCCATGCAGCTGTTGGGAGCCCAGCTGGGGCTCTGGCCCTGGGGCTGACTGGAGCCTGCTCTGCATGCCATGGGAGATGGGCCGACATTCCTGTGTAGCAGAGGCAGCTGCCTTCTCTCCATCACCCTGGGCCTCCCAGGGCAGTTTGTTTAGTCCAGGCAACCTTCGACAGGTGTGAAGTCCATGTGGGGTCAGGGAGGACTGGTGAGGGGACCTGTGGTTTATCCCCATCCTGCTGGTGGTCCTGCTCTGGGCCCCCAGTCTTCCAACCTCCAGCAGAGCATGCAGCAGTGCTGAGCACTCGTCCTGGACCCCGGGTCCATCCTGGGAGCCCAGCACATGATAATAGGCCCATCCATATGTCCTCCAGCTCCTGGGGCACCAAGCAAGCTTCTGCACAGCAAAAGTCTCCCCCAGATGTGGCACCCTGGGCCCCAATGAGGAGTTCCAGCTCAGTCTGGAGTTGACTGCTCATACCCAGGTGAGTAGGGGTGTGAGGGGGCCTGAGGGACTGGGAAGACACCCTGCAACTGTCTGTGTCCTTGCCGGCAGGGAGGTCTGCCTCCAGGCCCACTCCTGGTTTTTGTGACTGGGGAAGAGTTTTCTTGCACTTGGATATGGGGTCCCCATTCCTGTGAGGCCCGTTCTTTAGGGACACAAAGTCAGGAAGCCTGGAGCAGGCCTGAAACCCATTGGCCACATCTAGACTTTGGCACCAACTGTAACCTTCCCCAGGCCATTTTCTGTGGCCAAAGGTGGGCCCATCTTTCCAGTTTGCCCAGAGATCCTGAGCAGAGCTGCTGCTTACGGCAGGCCCTGTGCTGGGTGCTGCTGGGGTGGCCAACTGGCAGCCAGGTTCCTCCTAAGCAGGGCACAACTTCTCCGTGGTGCCGCCCACAGGAAGGCATGTGAAGAAGAAACTTCTTCCTATGGAGACTTGCAGACCCAGGTCCCAGTTCCTCACTGGCAAACATGGGGACAGTGGGCTTTCTTACATAGCTTAGCCTGAGCTCTAGGGTGACAGACAGATGGGCCCAGGCCTGGCACGGAGCAGACCTCACTCAGGAGGGTTTGACTTCTGTGGTAGCAGCTTCATCAGAATAAATGTGTGGCTCTTCCAGAGGCCCACGGTGAGGGTCTCCCTTCACATGGGAGTGCCGAGGTATTTGGATCAGACACAGCCAGGAGTCCTGAGGAAGGGGCCAAGGCTCCTGGGGCAGGGTGCGGGCCGACAGGCTGGGCCTGTGGGTGGTGGCTCACTGGAGGGACTGGGGAGCCCTTCCACAGAGAGCCTGGACAGAAGTCAAGAACTACAGCAACCACCTGTGCTGGGGAAGACCGTCTGAGGCCCATCTTCTGAGGCTCAGCCCTGGGACTTACCTGTGCTAATGTGCCCCTGATGGGCTTTCTTATAGGAAGAGCTGACCGATCTGGCCCTCCCTTGTACCGTGTCAGGCATGAAGGAGCCACTGGTTCTGGGCATTTCTGGGAAACCCCAGGGACTGCAAGTGGCCATCGCCATCTTGGAAGAGGGCCCTGATAGAAGGTGAGCCCAGGGCTGGGGCCAGGACCTGAGTGCTGAGGTGACCATATGAAGGACCAGCATTGCCCTGTGGTACCAGCCCCCTTCCAGCTGATTCCTACAACCAGGAAGCAGCCACAGAGTTATTGTGGTTTCTCGCCACCTCTGTGGGAACAGATCCCTCTACCCCGTCCTTACCCTCTGTGTGGGCTTTCCCCCAACACTTGGAGGCATGGTGTCCAGGCAGGTAGGGGATGACTAGGGACAGGGCTGTAGGGACCTTGGACTTTTCCTCACGAGCCCCAGCAACTGGGAGACAAGCCAGTCTGCCCCTGGCCAGGGAGAGTTTGTGAAGTTTGAGGCCAGTTATGGGCTGACAAGAAGGGTGCACCTGTGGGGTGGCAGCTTGATGAGGCTTGAGCCCGAGGATGAAGGCTGGTTTCTAGTCAGCTCTCACACCCCCACCGAAGGTGGCTCACTGGGCAAGACCAAGGGTGGCTTGTAACCTAGTGTCCATGGGCACCGGGCAGTGTTCCCAGCACAGAGCTGTGGCCAGGCCACAAGGAGGAGCTCAACCTGGACTTTGGCTCAACGGTGCCACTGAGGACCTGCGTGAATCGCCAGCTCATCCTGACCAATCACTCCCCGATACAGACCCTTTTCACCCTCAAGTTTGAGTACTTCGGGAGCCCTCAAAATAGCCGGCGCCAAAAACCATGCCTGTAAGTCTGGTTTCTTTCAGAGGCAGCAACCGGGGAGGACGTGACCAGGAGGGGTTTGCCCCATTGGGCCTGTGTGGCTTAGGTGGCCAGAGGCTGGTGGGCGTGGGGAGTGGGGGGATGTGTTTTCATAGGAGACATGGGGAAAGGCGGAGAGGGAGTGGTTCCTGCTGCCCTCCTCCAAGACCCTGAGAGGCCTGGGATTGTGGCCCCTTCTCCTCGGCCTGGCCTGCTTGGATGGAGGGCTTCTGACAGACCAGGCAGTATTTAGGACCGTGGATGAGGGAGAAGCTATTGGAGGTGAGGGGACTGTGGGGACAGAGATGTGGCGGTGAGGCATTTTGCAAAGCTGTAACTTGAAATCAGCCATAGGGAAAGTATTTACACCACTGAAATTGACAGTTTAGCAGCGCACCACTACAAACACCTTACCGCCAAATTGCCTAACACGGGGGGCCCACCTTAAAAACCACCGTTGTGGGTAGTGGGGAGCCCCTAACAGTTTCTAAGCTATAAACTTTCCAGTCCAGAAAAGTTAATGTGCACTCGCTGCTGGACAGATCTCAGCAGGAAAGATTGGAAACGGGCCTGTTGCAGAAATCTGGGCAAGAGACGGGGAGTCCGGGTGGGCTTGCATCCCGGGGTCACCCAGGAACAGAGCCTGAGGGTAGGGGGAGGCAATCTGTGGGGCTGGTGAGTGGCTTTGGGTGGCGGGTGATGTAGCAAGAGTGAAGATCAGAGAAGGAGGTGGAGACCTGACCAGCTCACCCTTGGGAGGATCAGGCCGGGCCACCTTCCTCCGCTGGGCATCTGCTGGGATGCTGGTTGCCAGGGGAGGTGGCTCAGGTCTGAGGGAAGGCCCAGATGGCTTGATGCTATTTCTCTGTCCCACCTGGTAAAGCCCCGACGTGTCTCCTGCCCTGCTGAAGACAGCGAGGATTCGTAAGCAGTTGGCCAGGCGAGAGCAGCTGGGTAAGAGCACCAGGGCGGGCACTGAGCCCAGACCTGGCCAGAGTGGGATTTTCCGTGGCCTTCTGAGGATGTGGGACACCTGCTGCAGGGAGGGGACCCTGACCACCTCAGTGTCTTTTCTAGCAAGGTCCCTGAGGTGGCCGTGGCTCTCCACCTGACAGCACATTTCTTTTAAATGAGGCCACCTCCTTGCTAGGGCATAAGGCGCATGCACAGGACCTGGATTTGATTTGGGATGGGCAGCGGCTCAGGAAGGAGGGCTTCCACTGGGGCCTGGCTCCACGGGCTGGAGCTGAGGGAGGCTGGTCCCTGGACTCTGGGCTCCCAGGAAGAGGGTTTGTTTCACTGGACCTAGGAGAGGCTGTAGGGTGGCTTGTCTACAGTGCCTTGCTGACTCCTGAAGGTCCTGAAACCCCCTTTTTGGCTTTCCCCCCAGATTTTATGGAAAGCATGTTGTCTCATGGGAAAGGAGCAGCCTTCTTTCCCCACCTTTCCCAGGGCGTGTTGGGGCCCCACCAGCAGCTACGTGTCAACATCACAGGATGTGCGAACATGTGGGGCGAGTACTGGGACAACCTCATCTGCACGGTAAGGGCTTCCCTGTGGGGAATGGCCTGGGGTGCAGGGAAACCTGACCCTGGCCCTCACCTTCAGGCTCTCCCTTCCCCAACACCTGGCCCCCAGCCTCTCAAATCTCACTGAGTAGAAAGATGATGCCCAAGGAGCTGGGGACGGGCATTCTCATATGCAGCCACCGCTGGGATTTAGGCAGGAAGCAACCTCACAAACAGTGGAACCGCCCACACCTTTTCCTGTGAGGCCCTGTGAGGCTGGGACCACACTGAGGAGGACAGAGGAATCAGAGAGGCTGCCTACCTGGGCTAGGACCCCAGGACCTGGGGGCGGGGATGGGGGAATGGGGGTGGTGGTAGGGGCAGGGGGGCCGGGTAAGTGTGGAGAGACAGTAACATCCCCCCAGAGCCAAATCCTCATCTAGCCCTCAGTGCATTCATTCGTTCTCCCATCAGTCATTCATTTACTCACTATTCAGCATGAATTGAGCACCTACTGTGTATGGGTTGTTGTGTGGTCCACTGAATTGTGGAGGATACAGGGATGAATAAGATAACAGATGATACCAACAAGGAGCTCCCGGTTTAATATGGAGGGGTGAGACATGTATATTCTGCACTATTTAGTTATGGCACAGAAGATTTTCATGAGCTATTTAGCATACCGGACAGGTTAATTATAGCAGATGTTTGCTTTCTATTGTTTGTATTACGTATGACAAAGGGTTGAGCACCTTAATGTACCAAGAGTGCTTAACTCACAATAAGCTGGGGGGGTGGGGGCAAAGCACCCAGGGCAGGCAAAGGATTTGAACAGGTAATTCAGGAATGACAGATTCAGGTGACCGGTGAACATATAAAATATGTCACCATTACGGGTAACTAAACTCACACTGAAATACCAGGTTTGGTAAGAGTCACAAGGTTTAAAAGTTGTGCGTGGAGGTGCGGGGGGAAGCGTGCTCTCCTGCACTGCAGACACGGGGTGGGAAGTGTGTGCCGCCCCGTGCAGGCCCTTTTGCCACGTGCTGGGCACACACATTTAAAGTTTCCCCAAGGAAAGACGTGGATATGTGAACAAATACCTTCGTACCAGGTCTCCTTTTCTTCTCAGCATAGTTTACAGTGGGGCAGGGGGAGGGGAGGAGCGGGGGAGCACAACCTAAGCATCCATGTCCATCAGTAGAAGAGTTGATAAAAATATGGGCTTGGATATTTCGCACAGCCCTTTAAATGACACTGTAAACCTTCATTAGTAAAATTATCATTATGTTGTGAAAAGAAAAGATTACCAAAACAAAAGCATGCCTCGGATGCTCCTCATTTATGTCTCTGTTTTATGTACAGAAGTCTATCTAGACATTTGCACACGAAAATATTGACAGTGAGTCATGCTGCAGGGTGTAGGATTATTGGTGATTATCACACTCTATATTTTAATTTAAAAAAACCACCATGTATTACTTTTTATTAGCAGAGAGAAATAATAAAGTTCTTTCCATTTCAAAGCTACAGAAATGTGATCAGAAGGGCCAGAAGAGGCCAAAGATGGTCGGGCTGGGAGACCTGTGCAGGTCTCGGGCTGGGCAGGAGAGCCGAGACACAGGGAAGGGTAGGGACGCCAGGGCTGGGAGGCCAGGCAGCCCCATGCCTTTGGGGTATCTGGGGTGAGCATCAGACAGTGGGGAGTGAGTCTGGGCTCAGCTCGGACCAAGCTGTGGAGAGCTTGGGCTGGCTGGAGAAGGAAGGGACTTGCATAGAGGAAATGAGCCAGGGAAGGTGGTGGCAGCTGGTGACAAGAGTGACAGAGGTTTGGCGTGTTTGCAGGTGGGAGACTTGCCTCCATCAGTCATCCCGGTGCACATGGCAGTGGTGGGCTGCCCCATCAGCTCCATGAGGACCAACTACACCACTGACCCGTTCCAGAAGGAGCCTGTCATCAGGTGCCCCACCCCCAGCTTCCTCCTCTGCCCCCTTGAAACCCTCTGGCGGCCTTGTTGCTCTTCAACTGACCCAGGGCTACTTGGTGCCACCCAGCAAGAAAGCCACAGGACAGGGTTGCCCTGGAGGGGAGAGGCCTCAGGGGACATGGCTGCTACCTGCACACCTCAGAAGGCTTTTGGGGGACAGAAGTAGCAAGTAGTCAGTGTGGCCTGAGGTTCGTGCCAGGCCTGGGACCCCTCACACCAACTGAGGTGGGATCTGTCGGGTGCTCAGTGTGGTTGTAGGGTGGGGGGAAGGGTGTTACCAGGGCAGTGAGCAGCCCTGGGTCACAGTTCACCAGGCACTACGTGGGGAAGGCCTCCAAGCCCTGGGCCTTGGGGACTCCAGGATGAAGACAGACCACTGTGGCGCCTCCTCCCTGCCTGAGTCCCAGCCCCAGCCATCCTATCTGAAGTAACCCTCCCTGCCTGCAAGGTGTGTGCTGGCTGTGGCTGAGCTCAGCCTGCTCTCCTGCCTCCAGGTTCAGCACCCAGGTCTCTGGAGGAGATAGAGTTACCCGGATCCTTCGCCTGCATAACTCCAGCCCCTGTGGTGAGATGCTCACGGGATAAATTTGGGCTCTCACTACAGGCTGTGCCATGGGTAGGCCAGGCTGGGAGGGAAGATGGGGCTGGGGAATCTGATGGCCCATGACCAGGACCCAGGAGTCCAGGTGGCCTGTGATTACTGAGGGAGGCCCCTGAGGGCCAAGGTGGGGAGTGACTAAGCCAGATGGGTGTTTTCAGAGACAGCCACTTATATCCTTGAGGACAGGACTTGGCCTTGCCCAACCCAGGGTCTCCCAGTGTCCCTGGGGCCACAGATGCCCTGCTCTTATCGAGGACAGACACTTGCAGGGGACACCGTTTCTCATTCCTTTAGCCAGCAGCATCTGAGCTACATGCCTGGCGCTGTGCATGTTGCTGGGGATACAGAGGGAACAGGACAGCTAGGCGTCTGCTGAGTGGCTTCTGTCCTGATGGGCAGGACAGACTGTGGGCTGCTAGCGTGTTGAGTGCGTTGAGGGTAACCACAGGGGAAGGCCAGACTACTGGGGACTGTATCAAGGGGCCCAGGCTCCCCTGTGGAGGCGCTCAGGCTGAGTACAGGTGGAAGGGCCAGCCCACTGGGCCGGGGGGAGCCTATAGGGATGAAAAGTGTCTGGGCCATAGGAAGAGTTGTGGCCAGCGCAGAACCAGTCAGAGCTTCCCAGTGAGGGCCAAGGCTGGGCCGCCTCAGACCAACTGAACCAGAGTCTCTAGGGGCAGGGCCTGGGCACTGGGGTTTTTAAGCTCTTCTGGTGATTTTCAGGAATGTATAGCTGGGCAAGAGAACTGCCATTCTGTGAGATCTTGCTGATTTTTGTCTACTAGATCTGTGCAATTATATCTTTATCACATGCCATAATTTGATGTCTTTATCAAGCTCTCCTGGCATTTCCAGTAGTTTTATGTTTTTAGCTGTTCTGTTGTTAGGTGCACTTGAGAACAACATCTTCATAAATGATGCCTTTTTTCATCCTGTAATGTTCCTCGTTGTCCCCGTCAGTGCTTAAATCCCCCCTCGCCTTATATTAACGTTGCTACCCTGGTCGCGTGTTGGCATCGGCCTGGTATCTCTTCACCCACCCCTCTGTTTTCACCCTTTGTGACTGTGATGTGTGTTTCTTTGTAAACAGCAGAGAGCTGAGCTTTCTAAAAACACAACCTGCCTTGCCAACAGGTGGCGGGATGGCTCAGCTAAAAAAAAAAAAAAAACACAACCTGCCATCCTCTGTCTTTTAAGAGGAAAAGTCAATAAATCTATATATTTCTTTCTTCTTGTTTTATCATTTATTTTAATTTTTCTACTTTTTTTTCATTTTGCTTTTTGTGACTTGATTCTGTTTTCCCTTTGTTTCATTGGGAATTTCTCTTCTACTTTCCTTTAGTGGGTGCCTTCCCTACCTTGGGGCTCATCATCACATGTACATTTCTCTGTCTTTACTTGAAAGTGAGATTGTCCACTGAATTTCAGGGTATAGAGGTCATGGGTGGCCTTCGGTGGGAGTGATTTGGTGGCTGTAAGAGGCAGGTGCCAGGTAATAATCCTAAGAAATGCAAGACCGGGAACCTTGGGTGTGTGTCCCTCAGGGCGGAGCCTGTGACTCAGAAGTTAACTGGGGAGTGGATAAGAGCTGAGGAGGGGAGGTGACGATGGACAATTTGTCCTAGGATCTTGCCATGAAAGGGAGAGAGGAGGCGGTCCTAGAAAGGTCAACTGGCAGAGGGACGCTTGTTTAAGGTGGGGGGAACCTCACCTTGTAATAAGTGCTGTTGGGAAGCAGCTATGAGGGAGGGGAGACTGGACATGTCTGGTCCCAGAAAAGAGGGGCGGGGAAGAGATTGAAGGCAGGAGGGAGATGGGATCAGTGCAGACAGATGTGGGGGTGGGGGTGGGACAGGACTTCCGGGACTTCCTGATTTGGGGCCTTCTGGGAGGGGAGATGGGGCCACCAGCTGAGTGTCAGGGAAGCAGTGGTGTCAGAGGGGAAAAGCAGGGAAGATGTGACAGTCATGGTGCAGGTTGGCAAGGAGAGCTTAGTACAAAATGGAGGGATGGACAGAGCGGGGGCACAGTTTATATGGGGGGCAGTTTTATGGGTGTGGCAAGCTGTTTGGAAAGTGGGGCGCTTTATCCAATGGGGTCCAGAGAGTCAGTTCAGTTCATTAAGGGTTAGGTTTTGCCAGGTGGGCAGAAGGATGGGGGCAAAGGGAGATTTGAGAATCCTGGTAAGACAAGTTGACATGGTGGCCCCCAAAGACTAACCTGGCTGGGGAAGGAAGTGAATGCAGACAGGGGCTGATGGAGGGGGAGAAGGTAGGGAATACAGGAGTTGGAGGGCCCAAGGAGCTGGGGAGAGCATGGAGTGCCTGGATTCGTGCGTTTGGACCTGGAGGGCTGAGGGTAATAGAGCCAGATGGCATAGAACTGTGGATTTTTTTTTTAAAAAAACAAGAATTGCCTGGAAGTGGCATTAGAGAGGAAGTGAGGCCCCCCTCCACACTGAGTATGGGAGAACCGGCAGCCTCTAAGGGCCTGCAGGGAGGTGGGGGTGTTGGGAAGATCCATCTGCTGCTTCCTTATTCCTCGCCTTTCTCCCCCCACATCTGCCCCAGACATCCGCCTGGACTGGAAGACCTATGCTCTGGATGACAGGGAGGACCGGCTGGTGGATCTGCTGGTGTTTTATGGGCCACCTTTCCCGCTGCAGGACCGAGCAGGAAATGACCTGTGCTCTGAGACCTCCGAGGGCAGCAGCTCCTTCCAGCCCCCAAGGCTCTCTAACGAGTCGGTGTCCAGCCATGAAGCTGCCCAGTCTGTGAGAAGGGGGGCCAGGGTGGGCTGGCAGACCAGCTGTAGCCAGTGGGCCTTGAGCCTGTATGAGCCTCGGTGACATCTTGATGACAGGTGGAGAGCAGCTCCAGTAACTCAAAGATCATCTCGGTCATCCTGCAGGGGCATGAGGGAGTGCCCTGTGACCATCTGTACCGTGTCAGCCCCAAGCAGGTGGTGAGTTGGGGCAGGCAGAGCTGGGAGCTGCCTCGCAGAGTCCCCACTGGCCTGGGGCAGTGCTGAGGCTACTGTGCCTGTGCCAGGAGGTCCCTGCAGGGGGCAGCAGCACCATCTCCATCTCCTTCACACCCATGGTCCTTGGCCCCGACATCCTGCACAAGGTGAAGTGTATTGGCTACGCCCTGGGCTTCATGAGCTTGGACAACGAGGTGAGCCCTCCTGGCCTAGGGTAGAGCCACAGCCACTGCCTCTCTCCTGGGTAGCACACTGCCTGCCCATCCCAAAGACCGCCACTAATCAGGCTTGGGCTTGGTAGGTGGAAAGGGAGCTTCCAGGGAGGAGGCGGCGCCTGCAGGACTTTGCGGTGGGACCCCTGAGGCTGGACCTGCATAGCTACGTGAGGCATGCACAGTGAGTTGGCTGGGCTGCCTGGCCTCCCTCCTCCATCGCCCTGTGGGGAGTACCCTTACTGGGCACTAGTGGGGACCAGACAGGGTTCTGGGAGCAAGATGACAGGAATGGGATAGAGGAGAAGCCAGCAAGTGAGCCCAGGGAAAGGCTGGCCAGGACCAGATAAGCAGAGTGGGCACAACCAAGAGGCCCCAGAAGCCCAGCCTGACCCCCTGATGCCCGTTGCTGGCAGCCTAAGTGTGGAGCTGGACTACGACGGCGGCATGGACTTCTGGCTCCAGGCCAGTGACCTCATCCCTGAGCAGCCCTGTTCTGGGGTGAGTGTGCTGTACCCCCTGGCCCCGCCAATGTGCCTGGACCTCAGATGTCCCTATAGGCCCTTCTGGGGCACATGTCTTATAGTCTGAGTCCCCTTCCCCAACACCAAGAGCCATGGGCTTGAGGAGAGGGGAGATATGTACCCTCAGCCTCCCCCATCTCTGTGGCCACCCAGGTGCTGAGTGAGCTGGTGACCACCCACCACCTGAAGCTGACCAACACCACGGACATCCCACACTACTTCCGGCTCCTGGTCTCCAGGCCCTTCTCTGTTTCTCAAGATGAAACTAGCTGCAGCCACCGAGCTGGCCCCGGCAGGGAGCAGGAGTGTGAGGAGTCGGCAGCAGGGGCCAAGCAGCTGGTGCTCCACCCGCAGGACAACATGCTGGTCAGTGGAGGGTTCTGTGGGCCTCACCCTGGATGGCCCACTCCCCTGCAGCCACCTTCCTCTTACATACATACACACACGTGTAAGGACTACATACTTCATACCACCCTCACGTTGCTATGCACACACAGATATGTGTACCCAAACTGCACGTTTGAACCCCCCCCCCACGCCCTGTGCATTTACGGGCAGTCAGGAGCAAACTCATTAGACACCCCATTTCCAGCAAACACCAGCCCCCTGCACAGGTGGCTTACACATGCAGATAGGACCAAACATATCAGTGTGAGCACACATGAGTCCCAGACACAGCAGACCCCTCTCCTCTGCCAAGGTCCTGGTCATGGCCGAGGCATTCCCATGAGCACCTCCATTTTGCACACAGACGTGCCCTCACGCAGGGTTTGTGCCCGGCTCGGGTGAGTTCAAGGTTTGATTGCCATCTTTCCATCAACGTAAGGCACCCCAGGTGCCACAGTGACTTTCCCTCTGCTGATGGGGGTCTCAGTGGGAACATGAATGTCTGCCTCGTTTGGTTTCTGAGGCATCTGGAATGAGGACAGGTCACAGGCCATGTGGGTGGTTGGCTGTGTGCACCTCCATGTCTGCACTGTGGGCTCTTGGATGTGCACAGTCAGGCCCAGGTCAGCCAGCCATGCTGGGTCCCCCACCCCCTCCTAACCCTGTCCTGCTTCCTTGTCTCCTCCCTCCTCTCTGAAGGGCTTGCCTTTATGCTGCTGTTCCTTAGAGCTCCGCTAGGCCCTCGCCCCTCTCTGCACACTCCGGGGTCATCTCAGCTACTTCCAGAGCTTCACTGAGAAGTCTCTTTCAAAATGTTCACTTCGGTATAGGTGTACTGAGTGCCTGCCATGTGCCAGTGCCAGGGCCTCTGACTCCTGACCCGAACTCTCTCCCAAACAAATTCCCAGTCTCCCTCCCCACCCAGTCCTGCCCACACCTGCGCCTCCTTTTAGTGGTGGCATTTTATCTCAGCAAATAACACCACCCTCCCCCTTGGCCAACCCGGACCTCTGGCACGCCTCGTCCTTGGCTCCTCTGACCAGCCAGCCACCAAGCCGTCTGCTGCAGGCTGAGGTGGGGCAGGGCTGAGCCGGGACCTTGTCGGGCCTGCTGGGGCCGTCCGAGGGCAGGAGGATGCAGCTCCAGGTGGGAAAGCTACCGCCTGCCTTTAGTGGCCTGAGGTGATGGCTTGTCCACATCTGCTCAGGTGAACGTGTCCTTCTCGCTATCCCTGGAGCTGCTCTCCTATCAGAGGCTCCCAGCTGACCAGATGCTGCCCGGAGTAGACATTCAACAGAGCGCGAGTGGAGAGAGAGAGATGGTGTTTACCCAGAATCTGCTCCTGGAGTACGCCAACCAGACCACTCAGGTGAGTCCTGGGACTGCTGCACATGCTGAGGGTGGTGGAACTCTGTTCTGGTGGGGTGAAAGGACAAGCCCTGGCAGGGCCCTTAGAATAAGAGGAGCCCCAGCCCCTGCCCTGAGGGCCATCTGCCATGGAAGAGGCCTTGCACATGGAGAGATGAGAGTCCTCCATCCTTGTCTTAGGAGCTCAGAGCAGGTAAGGGGCTATACAGTGAAAAGTCAGGGAAGGCTTCCTGGAAGAGGTGGCATGTGAAGCCTTCTATTTAATCAGTTTAATGAAGAGAGAAGGGAAACTACATTCAAAGTCAGGAAGAGGGAATGGCCTGATGTGTGGGGACAGTAGCACCTGAGGCAGCTGAGGGATGACTCTTGGGCTCGTGTGGGGCTTTGGGCACCAGGGTGAGCACCCCAGGCCTAGTTCTGTGGACTGTGGCAGACCACAGGACTGTGGTGTGGAGCTGAGCTGGAGAGGCCAAGGCAGGCAGGGGCCCAGCCGGAAGGTGCAGGTGAAGAATGGGAAGGAATGGCCTAGGGGTCGGATTCCAGAGGCCAAAAGGATTTGAGCACTGGAGCCAGGCGGGCCCTCCAGCTTGGTACTTGGGCTGCTGCTGTACAAATATGTACAAATATGGCAGTGCCTGAGGGTGACGTGGGGGTGGGGGAGGGGTGCTGCCAGGAGCTAGGGCAGTCAGGGCACAGGTGGGGTCTGTCAAGAGAAGGTGAGATGGCCCAGAGCCCATCTGGGAGGGGGAAGGCAGGGCGCCCAACCAGGCAGCAGAGACCAGAGCCTAATCAGGGCAGGGGTGGCAGGGGGCCTTCCTGGCCCTTTACCTGCTCAGAATCCCACCAGCAGCCTCTGGCTTTAGATGGTGGCGCCCCTTCCACCCACCATGGTGCTGCCTGTGTGCTCCTTAGGAGTGTCAGTGCTTGCAGTCCGCAGGGCCTATGTGTCCCTGAGACCTTGGCTCACAGCCTAGCAGGAATGGGCAAGACCACCTGGTCCCCGCCAAGTTAAAGGCTCTGTCCCCGTAGGTGGTGCCCCTGCGGGCCACTGTGGCCATGCCCGAGCTGCAGCTCTCCACTAGCTGGGTGGACTTCGGGACCTGCTTTGTGAACCAGGGGCGGGTCCGGGACGTCTACCTGATGAACCTGAGCAGCTGCCGGAGCTACTGGGCTGTGCTGATGGGTATGTCATGCCCTCCTGTCTGCCCACTGCTCCTGTGTGGCTGGGCTAGGACCTCCAGGAAGGGGCCAGTGTTCCCTATCCATCTAAGCTAGCTCCCCAGGGCTAGTGCCACCTGGGAACCCCTACAGAGATGGCTAGCTCCCCAATCCCAGGCGACCTGCAGGGTTGCCCACCAGAGATTGGGGCGAGGAGACTTGCTGGGGCAGAGCATGGAACTGCGTGCCTTCATGTGTGCTCCCTTACCCTCGGCGCAGGCCAGCAGGAGCCAGACAAGGACCAAGTGGCCTTCAGCGTCTCCCCAAGCAGTGGACTGCTGGAAGCACGACCAGTCAATGCACCTCCACCCTTCATCACCCTGCAGGTTCTCTTCACGGCCAGGTACGGCCAGTCCCTCTGAGCCGCCCCATCACTGCCCGCCGGCCCAGAGCTGCTTCCTAACCTCAGCTCCCTGTGGCCCACAGGAGCAGTGAGCTGTATGAGTCCACGCTGGTGGTAGAAGGTGTGCTCGGTGAGAAGACCTGCACCCTGCAGCTCCGGGGCCAAGGCTCTTACGACGAGAGATATGTATTACCTGCCAGTTCTGAGGCTCTGCCCTCAGATCCCCAGCGTTGGCAATAAACATGGCCCAGAGCTACAGAACAGGGGCACACACTGGAGAACCTCTGGGCGGCTCCTGGGATGGAGGGACCCCCTACCATGGCATTGGTCAGCCTAGACCCTGCGTTTACATCCTCAGAGCTAATATAAAGCATAGGCCATGTCACCGGGGAGACCACGGCAGTTAAGAATCAGCACTCAGGTTGCGCAGAGGCAAGACCAAGACCAGCACAGCAAGAAACGGCGCTTGGGGTAAAGCGCGGCCACCAAGATAAGCTGACACGCATTTATTGTGTCCACTGCACTCATCATCCAGGAGGCCTGTTTCCCAGGAATTACACAGTAGCCTTTGTGGCCTGGGTGACCCAGTGCCTCACCCACTCCCGTACTGTATCATCAATGTTCACATTTTCCAAATTAGCTGAAGTGCCTTGATTTGCCCATTGCTGCCCCCAGTGCTGAATTTTCCCATATGGCATCGTATCTGTAGTGTTGCTTTCTAGCCTCCAGGGCAGGACTGTCTGGGAAGCGCCTCAGTCAGTTTCCAGTGTATTCAAAGACAGCAGCAGCTCCCATTCCAGTCCCGATGCACATGGACACCACCCCGTATGCCCTGCGGAAGCAACACTGTGTTGGCTGGGTGAAAGCACAAAGGAGGGAGGCCCCACCACCAAGCTCTCCCCAGACCAGGCTGAGCTGGGTGGACCAAGGCCTTCATGGGCACAGAGGATGCAAATCTACAGACATGCGGTTGGTTCCCTGACTGCCCGCCTGGAGCACACACATGGTGGCAGATGCCTGTGTAGGCCAGGGTGCCCTTCACAGCTGGCCCTCAGAGAAAACGGAAGCCACACCCCTGCATCCTCAGAGAGCGTGTGTGTATGCATCTCCCACGACACCCCCATAGGGAGCCAGCCTCACCTCTTCTTGCGGCGCCTCAGCTCATTAAGCAGCGTGATCACCTGTCGAGCCCCAGTGCAGCCCAGTGGGTGGCCCAAGGCCACAGCACCCCCCAAAGGGTTGACCTTCTCAGGGGGGAGTCCTAGCTTCTCCACACAGTAGACGGCCTGAAAGGAGGCAGAGCATCAGCTACAGCTCCTTCCCTGGTCCCCTGCACCACCGGCTCCAACTGGGCTGCCTAGGGCCCAGGCAACGTAGAGAAACAAAGGCTCACCTGACTTGCAAAGGCCTCGTTGATCTCAAAGATGTCCACGTCATGTATTGTCAGCCCTGCAGGCAGGGGGCAAAGACCTGAGCTGACCCCGTGGCCCCTTACCTCTGCCTGTTCCACATGAATGAGCGGGTGTTGGCTGTGGGGTCAGGAAGGGCTTGGGGTAGGGGTGCTAGTCTGCTCCCCCTTCACTCTGCAGCACCCACAGGACCACCCCCTTCTGGCAACAACAGCATGACAGGCAGAAGTTAAGACCCAGATGGGATCCAGATCTAGGCTGTGAAGCAGCCACCTTACCTGCTTTTTCCAAAGCTACAGGGATGGCATAGGCAGGTCCAATGCCCATGATGTCAGGCGGGACCCCAACCACTGCATAGGACCTCAGGACCCCAATGATGGGAAGACCCAGCTCTTCTGCCTTGGACCTCCGGGCCAGCAGGATAGCAGCTGCCCCATCACTCACCTGGCTAGAGTTTCCTAGAGGCAAATCACAGGGGTAAGGAGGCCTCCCATGTCCACCTTGCCTGGGGCGGGGGGTCCAAGCTCCCAGAGAGCACTTAGCATGGACACGGCCCCTTCCTTTCCCCTACCCCCAGCCTAGTCTTACCAGCTGTGGTAGTGCCGCCCTTCTTGAAGGAAGGCTTCAGTTTGGCCAGGCCCTCCATGGTGGTACTTGGGCGGATACCCTCATCCTGGACCACGGTGATAGTCCTCTCGGTGCCCTTGTCATCATTGACCGTGGTGGTCACAGGCACAATCTCAGCTTGGAAACAGCCCTTGCTCTGGGCTCTGGCTGCCCTGCCAGCACCATGGACAGCCAGGCTCAGGCTCCCTTCCTTTCTGGGGCCCCTCCACTGCCTCCACCCCCTGCCTGCGGGGGCAGACACGCAAGCTCAGACTGCTAAATGCTGGGATACGCTCACCTCGGAGCTGAGGGACGGATGTGGGTTCCCCACCATCCCCACCTGACCCTGGGAGGCCCAAAGCCTCCTGGTGTCTTCTTTGCCATCAGCCTCAGATCCTGACCAATCCCAACCTTGAAGGGAGGAGGAGGCAGAGAGGTGGTGGCTCCCCCCTGAGCCTGTCACCAAACAGGGACTAAGCCTGCTTGGTTCTCTATGCCAAACTGATGATGGAAGCCCTGGGATATTTATTCTGGGTTCTGCCAACTTTTCTATTTGATCCCAATGGCTCAATTGCATCCGTTCCCCAGTGTTTGCTTATTTAAAATAACATACTAAACTACCAGATGAATCTTAGTATTGAAACAGTGTAAAAGCACAAAGCATTTTCAGGTGATCTTGTAATAATCATTATATGCATTTCCATGGGAGGAACCCACAGCTTTCACCAAATTCTCAAGGGTTACTTGACCCTAGTGCATCAGAGAAGCCTACCTGGCTGGATACTACGTCCTCTCTGGGCAGCTGGGGCTTGTCCAGAGGCCTGAACCCCTGGGGTTCTTCTGATGTAATCCCCAGCCCCTGCCTCAGGATGCTACCCCAGACCAAGGAGTGGTTCAGAAGCTGGGGTGCCAGGGTCCCCAGCAATGCTGGCCCCAAACTCCAGGCTATCCAGAGGAGGCCCTGCCTTCCACTGTCTAACTACCAAACCACAGCAATTAGAGACAACACCTAGCCTTCATTACACCCCGCAATGAGTAGATGGGGAAACTGAGGTCCACCAGGGAGAAGACACTCAGGGTGAACAGAGAGGAGTAGGGCATGGAAGTATTAACAAGGCACAGCAGCCCTGGCCCCTGTTCACCTCTCCCTCCTGGGACGCTTGGAAAGCTTTCGCTGCTTCTCTGTGGCCTGAGGACAGCTCAAAAGTCAGCCTCAAAACCTCACTCTCCGCCTGTTAAACGCCCCGCCCCAAACAGCACTCACTTTTGCTGGGAAGCCAGTGCAAAGGCATCCTGCTTCTCCCGCGAAATACTGAACCGCTCCGCTACGTTCTCCGAGGTTATCCTAGAAGATAAACAGCAACAGTGTGGGTGAGGGAACCGGCCAGTCTGCGAGCCATGCTATGGTCTGGGCCCCAGGGCTGTAGGCAGGGGTGGGCAGGAAAGCCAGTCCATGCCACAGAGACAGTAGTGACGACTCAGGGTGGAATGCAGGGGCACAGACAGGGAGCCACCCAGAACCTGGGAAGCTCATCCACCAGAGACTAGAAACGAGACAGATGAGGGTATGGGTGGGGCACTAACTGGCCAGCTTCTATGCCTCAGGAAAGCTGCTTTAATGTGGGAGCTGAGGACTTGAATCCCCTCTGGGAAGGCCTCACCTAGGCTTTCTGCTCACCATGGTTGGCACCTACGCTCATCTCGGGAACCCAGAGCCGCGGCTAGGCCTTCCAGCCTGGGCTTCCGGCTTTATAGGCTACCCTTGGAGGTATGGTCGCTGGATGTGGAGGCAGCCAGGGCACTGCCCCTCTCTGAACCTCAAGTGGAGCCAGGACTCCTTGCCCACGGACCCTGGGAGCTCAGTGACGCTCACAGGAGCGCTACGGTACTGTGCGAACACAACACACTTTTGATGCTGCATCTCACGGGGCCAAGTTCCCTTAGCAGCATGTCCGGTAACCGAAAGCTTCCCATTTCCCCAACTTTCCAGGCCTCCAAGGCTTTGGGGTACAGCTGCCATCATCCCTGTGTGACTGAGCCCCTCAGGGTAGGCGTGACAGGCTGGGCCACGGTTGGGAAGTCAGGGGCAGCATCAAGTCCCATCCCCAGAGTCCCTGCAGAGCAGACCAAGCCCGAAAGCAGGAGGCCTGGGTTGGCACCGCCCATCACAAGATGGTCCAAGTTCCCATGCCCCTGCTCCAGGCCAGGCAGGGAGCTGAGGGGCCACAGGCACACCGAGCTACAGGACACTCACCCCATAGGAATCAGGCAATCTCTGGCACTGTCCTTCTCCACCAGGCGCGAAGTAATATTTCCAGGGTTCCCTCTGTCAGCCAGGGACATGGACTCCACCCTGAGGAGGAGGTAATCACTAGCAAGACCCCCCCCCCCCAGGGAAAGCTGTGCATCTGGCAAGTGCTGCTTAATAGCCAGGGAGCCCAGGGCAGGGCACTGGCCAGCAAGGTGGAGCTGGGGGTGCAGGGCTGCTGAGCTCTGCCTCTGCCTCCACCCCCACCCCACACTCCGGGGCAGGGCCATGCATCCCTAAGGTAGCTGCGCCTGCAGCCCGTCAGCCTAGTGTCAGCTACAGAGGGGGAAACATCTCCAACAAGCCAGGGCCCTGCCTTCAGAGATCACAGATTCAGAGCAGAAAAGAAATAAGTATTTTAAAAGCTGCAGATCAAAGAGCGATGTGACCTGCATAGACAAGGAGGTGGTAAGAGCTGCAGGAAGGTGAGATCTCAGTTTAGTGTGGTCAAAAGGGGCTTGGAGGAGGCAGGGGACCATACGGCCTCAAGGGATGATAACATACAAACTTGACGGAATAGTTTTCTTGTGTCCACTGTTTTAAAAACTTTTTCAGGTATCAGAGTGCTTCAAACAGTGTCAGTCACATGATGTATGCCCTAGAATGCTAGCTGTTATCACTCAATTTAACTTTACCAGTTTCAACAGGTCCAAGGTAGTTATCACCGCTTTATAGATGAGGACGCTGAGGCCCAAAGGCTGAGTAACTTGTCCATGGCCACTCAGCTGGGATCTAAATTTAGGTCGTCTGGCCCCAGAGCCCACTCCCAACTAGGATGCCCTGGGCTACTCTTCATGATCAAAGCCTACAGGAGACAGTCAGCCTGTGATGAGGGGGACAGTCCTGGCCCAGACCCTTAATACCATAGTAACATGGTCTTTAACCTGCTTGGGGACTCAGATCCCCTTTAAGAAACTCATGAAGGCTCCAGCCTTCTCCTCCAGTTTACCCCCACTCCTCCGTCCCCTAGTACGCTAGAGGAACATGACAGACTGATTAGAGAGCAGACTGGGCAGTGGCCCTTGCCCAGTCAAAGTCCCTGCAGCATGGTCTTTGGCTTTATTACAGCTGCAGACACAAGGCAGGACAACCCAGTGCCATTTGGCACAGCCCTGAGATGGCCTAGCAATGTTTCCAGTCTAGAAACGCTATAAAGAGGAACTGAAAGGCAGAGGGAGCAAGCCCTGGAGCTGCTCGCCACCCTGGACCTGCCAAAGCCCTCGCGTGGCCTGCCCTCCCAGCACCAGATGCCCACCCAAGCCTGGGCCCCAGTGCCCTTACCCTCTCTGGAGGCACTGCCCAATACAACTTCTGCAGCTCCATAGGCTGCAGCCAAAGATGGAGCGGCAGCTGACAGTGACCGAACCACGCAGATCTGACCATGCCGCTCAGAACCCAGGGGGCAGCCAGAAGTTGCCACCTTGGCCCAGGGGAGGGGTCCAATGAATAAACTAGTTACATAGTAGGCAGCTGTCCTTGGCTTCAGGGAACCAAAACTGCACCTTCTCTCTCAGCAGCAGCATGAATCAACTAGGGCCACAGAAGAGAACCCAAGAGCTATCTTTTTTCTTAATGCTTGGCCACATTTTCCAGCCTACCAGACTTCCAAGAATGAAAGCTTTTAAAAGCCAACTTCCTCTCCCCATTAGTGCTGAGAGGTCTGAGCAATTCCTGAGCAGCCAGAGCTGGGGGCTACTTCTAAGCTGAATTTGTAGGAATTCTCTAACCCTCTCCCAGTCAGCTGCCCAAAGGGGCTAATCCTAAAGGGGACAATCCTGAAATCATGGCCTCTGAGAACTTAGGAGGTGAGTATTAGTTGTATTGTTACAAGCTGGTGAATAAGCTCTGGCAGAAAGAAATTCTTACCCACAAGCCATGCCAATGTCATAACACCCATTTCTGATGCCACCTGCAACAAAAGCATTTCATAAACATCCTTCAACAGGGTCTATCTGTTCTGGAAACAGGGGGGCCTCTTCCCCACCTGGTCTCTAAGTGGGACTCAGCCCCAGCCTCAGAAATGGAAGCCCCAGGAAATGTCCAGAAAAGGCTGGAGATAGCGGCAAGGGGTTCTCCTTATGTTTCCATGGTTAGGGTCCTCTCAGAAGTCCTTACTGCTTGCCCAGTAGAGAGTGACTTTGCTGACCCAAACTCATGGAGCCCGGACTAAGGCCAGGCTGTAGCAATGGGAACCCACCCAGTCACAACTTACCAGCTATGTTGGCCACTGCCTGGAGCCCTGAAGAACACTGTCTATTGACAGCCGACAAAGGTACAGTCTCTGGGATGTCACTGAAACAGAAGGTGACACCATAGAGTCAGTCCCTCTCCCCTACCAGGCTCTCCCATCTCACAGAAAGCAGGCTGTGTTCCTGGCCAATAGGACTGCCCCATCGGGGGGTACAGAGACCAGGGGAACAAAGCCAACAGCCCTGACCCCTACTCCAGGCCAGATAATATACTGGGCAGACCCCATCTCTACAGGCGCTTGCTCCCCAGGGCCCCAGAAGCACATGCCCTCCCATCCTGTGGCTTTCCTCGACCAAGGCCAAGCACAGGCCAAGGGCAAGGGAAGGCTGGTTAGGCCACAGCGATCCTCTTCCTCTCCCTTTGAAGATTCAGAAATGAAAACTATACATCTCTGTTTCCCCCAAAGAACAGAGAAGAGGACCTACTGCTGGGACAGAACCAGACGAAAGAAATGTCTAAAGGATGAGGCCAGAAATACCTTTACTCTTCAGCCGTACTAATAACCACATGGCTGAACCTTTCTGTCTCCCTTCTCTCTGGGAAGCCTGCTCCCAGCTGGTCAAAGAACCTGATGTGTACCAGGTGTTCTGACATCCCTTGTTCTGGTGGGCTCCCCGAGGCTCCCACCCTGGTCTCCAACCTGGAAGGGTGGGGCTGCCCCTCCTGATGTAACCTGCCCTGGCCAAGGGTACAAAGCCCTGGGGAGCTCAGGGAAATCAAAGAACTCTGGCGATTCTGGTGTGCAGCCAGGGCTGGGACCACCTTAGCCAGTGCCCAGGCCAGGCTCTTCTGAGACCCTATCATGTGGATCGCCGCCTAGGCCCGTGCAGCCTATTTAATCCTTCCCAGGTTCCCTAACTCCCTACTGCCTAGTTACCACCTCGCCACCCAACCCACCAGGTGTTCGCTAAACACTAAGTACAAGACACGACCTGAAGGATGCTGACATGCTTATGATACAGTGCCCTAGAGGACACCCAACCAACACACGAAAAGTAACTCAACGAGCAGAGACTGAAATAATAAAGCAAGATGCCAAAGCACGTCACAAGGAAGCACATGGCTAGCTACTGGAGAGGCAGAGGCACTCAATTTAAGCCTGGGCGCTCGGGCAAGTCAGGCCAAAATGGTGACACTGTGTTTGGGCAAGGTTTAGCGAGGGCAGAGGGAGGAGGTAGGGACAGCACTCCAAGGGGACAGGATGACCGGCGTAGGAAACAGCAGGCAGACAGTCTGGCTGAAAGACGAAGGGTCAAGGCGAGGCAGCAGCTGGGAGATAAGGCAGAAGGGAAGTCTGGAGCCAGATCCCGGGAGTCCTGAACTCCAGGCTAAGCAGCCTGAACCTCTCCTAGTCCCTAGAGGTTTTCCCAGTGTTCCTGTTCCTTCGCTAGCTAATGTTCCCATTATTTCTTCTCTATACAGCTGGGAGTACAAACAGAACTAAGTGGTTAGCACATCTACACGCGAGGATGATTGAAGCACTCCTCCTTTGTCTTAGGACAGCAAGCGGTGAAGGGCAAGTTTACCAGGGTCCTCCTCAGGGTTCTGCCCTGTCCCCAAGATGCTGCTGACAGGATATGCCTGGAGGTCCCAGCTTGCTCAGCTGAAAAAAAGCTCATTGTCACCCTTGAGTGTTCCTACCTGGTTATATACCTGGCAAAAGAGGACAGTCCGTCCAGTACTTACAAAAAGCAAGCCACAAGCTGACGTGGCTAAAAATCATGTCACAGAGGTCTTCTGCTCTAGTCCCAGAGCCTGTTTGTCCTGGCTCAGCGCCAGGTAACACATGCTCCCTTCAAATTAGGGGAAAGTACAGTTCACAAGAGTGGGTGCCCAGGGCCCTGGCGGCCTCCAGGTCTGGTGTCCACCCTGATATCCCCCATCAACAGGTGGAGGCCTGAGCCCACCCAAGAGTCAAAATAGCCAACCCAGAGCTAGAACTGTTAAAATTTACCTCAGAAACTGGGCAATTCGGCCCATGACTGCCCCGGCCCCTGGCTGAAGCACATTTCCTGTGGACAACAATACTTTATTCAGTGCGAGGTGGTGGTCTGGGCACTAAGGTACAGCTGTGAATAGCAGAGAGGGGACATTCCAGATCTTTCTTCAGAAACATACGCCCTCAGCAGGTTCACTTGAGTCTCTGGAATTTCAAGGTCTGGAGCAGGGGGAACCAGCTATTCAGCAGTTCGTCCTGGTCATACACTAGACCCAGCCCCAGATCAACACACACTGGGCAGGCTGCCTGCCTTTAAGGATAATACGGAAAGGAAGAAAAGATGCCATGCAAAGTCTGAAGCCGAATGAACCAGTTCTGTCGGTTCGTGGAGATGAGTGCAAATGTACACCTCCGCGGGTGTCCTCGGCCAATCTCGGCTTCCCTCGTAGGTGGAACAGATTCCCCAACTAGAGGTGGCACCTACGGTATTTGACAAGACTCTTGCCACATTACGGTGTTGTGTTTTGAGGCTAGAGGACTGGGGGTGGGGAAAAAGGGGTGGACTGAAGGTCAAGAGGTCTGGATTCAGATCCCAAGTTCTGTGGCAAATTCCCCAGGCCTCAGTTTTTCTATCTGTAAGTGAGGGATTGAACTAGATGATTTTTTTATGTTCTAAAAAATAGAACTGTGGCAGAAACAGGATGTCAGGATCTGGAGAGAACCCTATAGTCTCCTGTCTCCTAGGGTGTCAAGTACCCTGGCGTTGGGCTGTCTGTCACTTGAGAGCTCTGCTTTCTACCATACTTAATATGCAGCATGTGGTTGGAGGGGCAGGAAAGTGCCCGGGGGCGGGGACGGAATCTAGCCCTAAAGACACAAATTCAACTGCGTGACATTCCCCTCAGTGAAAACACCTGGCAAGTGCCTGGAGCACAGGGAGGTGCTTGAGGAGAGTTTTGGCGGGATAGGGCTGCTAAGGGGACCCAGCGTAGGGCCTGGGTAGCGAGCTCACCAACGCAGATGTCTCCTAGCTGGGTCGGGCTCAGGTTCACGTCCCGGAGAACCGCAGTCATGACCGCCGAGAGAAGCTCGTCGGGGGTGGTGTCCTGCAGCGGGAAGGGCGTCCGCGGTGAGCCCAGGCCGGCGGCGCACGAAGTCCCAGGACCCCTGCTACCCGCCCCCACTCCCACCCCAGAGCTCACAGCTCGGAAACCGAGCCGAGGGGAACGGAGCAGAGGAGCCATC
>NW_017731730.1:26656-29181 GCF_001890085.2 Hipposideros armiger
CAGAGCTCACAGCTCGGGAACCGAGCCGAGGGGAACGGAGCAGAGGAGCCATCTCACACCCGGCGCCGGGTCCCAGGGCCTTACCTTGAAGCCGCCGCGCCCCCCTCGGCCAATGGCCGTGCGTCTCCCGTGCACCACGACCACATCGTCCGCCGACGGCCGCGGAAAGCCACCCCTGCACTGCAACGCCTGCAGCCTCGACTGCGGGCCAGAGTTAGGCCGACAGTTCAGGTGGCCCAGCACCACCTGAAGCCTCTGCATCGCGCACCTGGGCCCGGTAGACCTCCACTCGGCCGGGAACAGCGCCAGAGCCCACAGACCACCGACAGCACAGGAGCGGAACCGCACCTCTGCCCCGGAAGCCCGTACCACGCCCACAGCTCCGCGGGACTGTCGCAAAGCTCGCCCACCTCCCCTCTCAGCCAACCAGAAGGTCAGTCAGCGTGATGTCCCGCCCCACGCCACAACCCGAACCTTCTAAAGCAGGGCTCACGGTCGTCGCCAAGAGTCCTTCCCATCGAAGTCCTGCCTGCCGTAGCCTCCCACCGCCAGGCAGGAAGTGGACCTTTTTGAAGCCCCGCCCCGGCATGCATACCGGAAACCTTCCCGCTTGCAGCCCCCGCTGCTGCCAAACCCGAGGCAGAGCTCCAGGAGTCTTCTTGGTATCTTAAAACAAACTCAGCCACTGCCAGGGCTCCCCACTGGCCGCCGCCATACAGAAGGTGGGACCGCCAGGAGTATGGCCCACCGCTTCTAGCTTGGGAAGGAGGAGGCCCTGACTAACCCCTTTTCCTTTCCCTAGCCTTCCCTGCTGTCTCCTGGATCCCAGCATCCAAGCTGGGAGACCTAAATAATTCCGAGACGCCCCCCGAGTCCTACCTCGACATGCTTAGGCTGTCCTGGGAAGCCTTTCGAGAAGACTGAAAGAATTTGGGATTCTGAGGCGGCAGGAGAAAGTATTATAGAAAGGTGCCGAGATGTGACAAGCTTCCTATCTGGAGAGAGCATCATATACTTCTTTTTACCAATTTTACAGTCATCTTGGATGATTTGATTAGTACCCACGTCCACCACTAGGCTGGGGTTTCCACCAAGGCAGGGAGGGTCCCTGTATCCTGGGAGCCTGCAACGTGCTTGACAGTAGGTGATCAATAAATACCCATTGAATGAATGAATGAATGAATGAACCAGAGCTCCGGAGGTCAGGACTGTGTCCTCCCTCAACCCCTAAAGAGCAAGGCCAGGTTCCTCCCAATGGCAATGTGTTTCCCTAGACCCCAGAGAGTAGTATTGCGTTTCCCCCAGACATCAAAGGCCAAGGTGCTCTGTTACTACCAACCCTGGAGGGTAGGGTGTGACCCCTACCTTTCAAGGGCAGGACGGTTGCGTGCCTCAGGCTCCAGAAGGCAGTAAGTATGCCCTTTCCACCTCGACTTCTGAGCGTACAGCCGGGGACTCCCTATACTCCTAGAGGTGGGATTGTGTGTTCCCAAGAGACCGGAGGTGAGGGAGGGGTGGGGGCGTAGCCAATGCCTTCCCCCTTGTCTCCTCCCCGCCGCCTTCAGGGGCAGAACCGCATGAACTACTCAGATACCCAGTGGAAAGATGTGACTCCACCAGATCCCAAAGAGCAAAGCCCCTGTTGCCTACAATCCCCCAAGGAGGGTCGGCGTTCCCCCGCTGCCCCAAACCCTCAAGCACAGGTCGGTGGACCTCCTCAGACCTCAAAAGGCTAGTATCCAGTTCCTACAGTAGCTCACATCCCCGGTCTCCCGAGTCCAGGGGTGTAAGGCGCCCCCTCCCCCCGCACATCTGCTGGTGCTCCAGATTGAGGGGCAGGGCGGGGCTTCTCGGAAAGAGAACCCGCGGGGCGGGGCCGAGGGAAGGTGCCCTACGGGAAGGAGGAAGCACGGGCCGACGACGCGACTCGACAGCGCGGAAGCTCCAGGGCGGCCCGCCATGGCTGCAGGAGTCCCCGGCGCGGGCTCCGCGACCCCCGCCCTCTCCATGTCCTCCCTGCCCCTGGCTGCGCTCAACGTGCGAGTACGACGACGCCTGTCGCTGTTCCTGAACGTGCGGACGCAGGTTGCGGCCGACTGGGCCACACTGGCAGAGGAGATGCAGTTCGAGTACTTGGAGATCCGGCAGCTGGAGAAGCACTCCGACCCCACGGGCAGACTGCTGGACGACTGGCAGGGACGCCCCGGCGCCTCGGTGGGCCGTCTGTTGGAGCTGCTAGCTAAGCTGGGTCGCGATGATGTGCTGCTGGAACTGGGGCCTAGTATCGGTGAGGACGCCCCGTTTCTGGCCTCATACCCAGGGTGTGGGGATGAGAGAACTGACCTTCACCGGCCTCAGAGGCTCTCGTTTCCTGGGGGAATTGGCGGGAAGGAGGTAGGCAGCCTGAGGAGGGGGATACGAGCCACTTCTCTCTTTTAATACCAGGGATGGTAGGGACTGGAGAAAGGAGGCGAAAGCCAGGAGAGGCAGAGAATGGAGGGAAACAGCTTAGGCAAAGGCTTTCA
>NW_017731730.1:31681-34685 GCF_001890085.2 Hipposideros armiger
GGAGCTGGCTGCCTGGGCCATGTGTTGGCCACTGCTGGGACCACGGCACTGCCAGGGCAGCTGCTTCCACAATGGTGCCTACTCGTTACCCACCTCCCATCCCACTTCCTCCTGCCCCATGGGGTCGATGCCGGCCCACCCCGGGGAGATCCCAGCTTGAGCTTAATTCCCCAATGGGTTCACCTCTCATCTGCCTCTGATTCCTCCCAGCCCCTGCTTACCTTCAGTGTGACAAGTCCCCTGAGTAGCTGGGGCCGCTTTTCACCTCCACCCATCAAGATGATTGTGGTCGCACTCTCAGCTCTGCCTGGCACGGGATGGGATCCATCAAGTTTGGATTCTGAGGCTGGGTCACCATGGCAGTGTAAGCAGGAAACATTTCTCCCTGGGCCACCTACAGAGAGCTTGCCCACCAACCTTCTGTACCTCGATTGCCTTACAAAGTTGCTTGCTGGGACCAGTTTACAGACAGTGACCATGCAAGAGCCTCTTGCCCCAAAGCTTGTGGGCACATGACACATGGATACATACAAACACAGAGACATACATTACACACAACACACACACACACACACACACACCCCTTCATGCACACATTTCCCTGGGTACAGCTCCCAGGTATGGCTAGGTGAGATAGTCCCACCATTGAGGGACCCTAACCTGGACAAAGGCGGGACACTGTTCCATTCCTTTCCTCTTTCTTGCCACTTCATTGGAACCAGACTCAAGGAAGGACCCAATATGCCAGCATTTACACCTTCAATGAAGCACAGAGCAAGGAAGAGGCCTGCTTGAACTCATGCAGCAAGTGAGCTACAGACACAGCTATTTTTCCCTCCGCCAGGGGATTCATACATTAAACTTTAAGCTCTCCTTTGGGGAGAAGATGTCATGGTCTCAGGTCTCTGTCCCAGGGCAGAACCCAGGAACCTAAATCTNAGCAACAGGGCGGGTGAGGGACTGAAAGCTGACAACGTGGAAACTCAGGTCCCTGGGAAACGCGTCCCTTCCTGTCACTCGCTGACACTCACTCAAGGTACATGCATAGGCACAGGGACAATGGGCACATCTTGCTTGGTTGGAGCCTCTGCCCTCACTCTGCACATAACCACTGGTTCTCCTGAGCCCTTCTTGCAAGTCTGGTACCTGTTTACATCAGCTGTGGATTCTAGAAGAAGCAGACCTTGTGTTCTATTCTCAGGAGGCCTAGGAAGGGGGGCCGGGGCAAAGGGACAGAAAGATACAAGTCTGACTTTGATGGCTTCCTGGATGGCCAGAACACTATTGATAACACTTTGGGATGGTCAAGAGGCAGGTAGGCTCCTTTTCAGAGCTTTCAAGCTGTGGATGGCACCAGTGGGCTGGAGAAACCCTGGAACACAGCATGGCCATGGAGGTGGGACAGGGGCTGGATCCTCACTGTGGGTAGAGGTGTGGGGCACCCCTGGGGAGCCTACCACACTCTGTCTCTTCCCCACAGAGGAGGATTGCCAAAAGTATATTCTGAAGCAGCAGCAGGAGGAGTCTGAGAAGCCCTTACAGGTGGCTGCTGTAGACAGCAGCGTCCCACGGACAACAGAGCTGGCGGGCATTACCACACTTGATGACCCCCTGGGTAAGGGCCCAGTACTGCTCCCCTGGGCCAGAGGTGTTTAGAGCATGGATACTGAAAGTAGATGGACTGTGGCAGCTTGAGCAAATCACTTAATCTCTCTGAGCCTGTTTCCTCATCTAAGAAATGGTCCTACCCCTGGGTGGGTATGAGACTCTCATGAAATGATGTGTCTGTCTCATGGTCAACCCAGGGCTTGGCCCAGGGCAGGGAGTGGTGGGGAGGTAGGTGTTCATGCTTCCTCTTCTGGGAAGGGCACTTTCTCTGAGGAGCGTCATCTCAGGGGTGGTATAGGGTCCAGGACAAGGGTTGCCTAGGCTGGGGGCTCCTGGCTGGGCTTCTCCCCAGCCTTCCTGCACAGCTCTGACCAATCACCCTTGTGCTCCGTACCCAGGGCAAATGCCTGAGCGATTTGATGCTTTTATCTGCTACTGCTCCAGCGACATCCAGTTTGTGCAGGAGATGATCCAGCAGCTGGAACAGACAAACTATCGGCTGAAGTTGTGTGTGTCCGACCGCGATGTCCTGCCTGGCACCTGTGTCTGGTCTATCGCCAGTGAGCTCATTGAGAAGAGGTTGGCTAGGTGGCCAGGGAGCGAGTGGGTGGGTGCATAAAGCCCTGCCCAGGGATCCAGATGCTGGGATTCTCCCAGTTGCGCCCTGTCTAGCCTGGGCACAGTGGGCTCCTCCCAAGGCTGTCCCTTGGGAGTGTGCTGAACTGGGTCGCCACAGAGCCCGCACCCTGCTCACTCCGCCCTAGGTGCCGCCGGATGGTGGTGATTGTCTCAGATGACTACCTGCAAAGCAAGGAGTGTGACTTCCAGACTAAGTTTGCGCTCAGCCTGTCTCCAGGTAAGCTCAGTTCTGCCCTTGCCACAGAAGAGTGGGTGGTCCGGGCCTTAGGATGCCAGCTTTCCCTCACCAAGGGCCATGGATGCAACACTGAGGAACTCCTGCGGGTCTCTGCATGCCTGAGTGTGTGTGCACGAGTGCCTTTTTTTGAGGGTGAATGTGTGCTGGGATGCTTAGTTGGGGGAGGGCTATTGTTAACCCTTGGGCTGGGTACTGGTCCCACCCTACCGTGGGGTTAGGGCCTGGTGCCAGCTCTATACCCCTGGGCTTGCAGGTGCCCATCAGAAGCGACTGATTCCTGTCAAGTACAAGGAAATGAAGAAAGAGTTCCCCAGCATCCTGCGGTTCATCACTGTCTGCGACTACACCAACCCCTGCACCAAAAACTGGTTCTGGACTCGCCTTGCCAAAGCCTTGTCCCTGCCCTGAAGACGGCCCCGGGACCCGGGGTGTGCGTGTATCTGTCTGCCTGTATGTGAACTTCTGCCCCGGCCTCCCCCTGTGGTTGTAGGGGGCTGCGCCCCACTTGCCTCTCAATTC
>NW_017731730.1:36725-63686 GCF_001890085.2 Hipposideros armiger
AAAAAAGTTCACTCATCATCCTAATCCCAAAGATAACACTAGTGATGTTTTAGAGTGCCCCAGACATCAGCGGCTTAGCTCTTCTCTTGGTGGTCTCTTACCTTGTCCTCCTGAGCCTCCTGGATACTGGAGGCTCCCCAGCCTTACCTCTGTCCTCAGGAACTCCCAGAAAGGCCACAAGTATTCAGGGCAGCTCTGGGGCAGGACCGTCCTCTCCAGTGTCTCCTTGGGAGCAGAGTTGCAATGTGGTCCCAGCAATGCCTCCCAGTATCCGCCCTTTGCCACTCATAGCTAGGGACAGTCTTTGAGTCTGCTCCTGGTCCTGGAGTGGAGGGTATGTCTCTGGGTAACACCAGTTGCATCATGGGAAAAGCTGTCCTCTCAGGCCAGGCTGGTGACCCCCCAGCTGATCCTCAAACCCCTTCCACCCTGCTTCCTCCAGTGCCTACCTCCACACAAGTGGGTTCCCAGATACCGAGAAAGCTTCCTTTTCTCATTTTTAGTTTAACCCTCTAGGAACCTTTGATGGGGAAACCCTCATTTTTCCTTTTCAATTATAGTTGACGTTCAATATTATTTTGTATTAGTTTCAGGTGTACAATGTAGTGGTTAGACTTATAATTCATGAGGCGATTCCCCAGATCAGTCTAGTACTAACCTGGCACTATCCATAGTTATTACAGTGTTGTTGACTACATTCCCTATGCTGTACTTTACATCCCAGGGACTATTTTGTAACTGCCAATTTTTTTAAAGATTTTTATTAAAATATAGCTAACATACAATATTATATTAGTTTTAGGTGTACATCATAGTTATTTAACAGTACCCACCTGGCACTATACACTTATTACAACATGATTATATTCCTTATGCTAAAGAATGATCACCATGAGAAGTCCAGCAACCATCTGACACTGTACCATGCTATTACAATATTATTGACTATATTTCCTACGCTGTATATTACATCCCCAAGACTGACTGACTTTACATCTGGAAATTTGAACCTCTTATTCTTCTTTATCTTTCCCCACCTTTTAAATTTTTCAATTAGAGTTGGCGTTCAATATTATTTTATATTATTTTCAAGTGTACAACATAGTGGTTAGACATTTATATAATTTAGGAAGTGATCCCCCTGACTAGTACCCACCTGGCACTATACATAGTTATTACCATATTATTGATTATAGTCCCTATATTTTACATCCCCATGACTATTCTGTGACTACTAGTTTGTATTTCTTAATCCCTTCACCTTTCTCACCCTGCAACCAATCACCCTCCCATCTAGCACCCTGATAGATCTAGTACCCTTCTGACACCATACATAGTTATTACAATATTATTGACTATATTACTTATGCTATACCCTATACACCCATGATCATTGTGTAACAACCAATTTGTACTTCTTAATCCCTTCCCCTTCCACCTACCCTAACTCCCCTCCCATTGGGCAACCATCAAAATGTTCTCTGTACCTATGAGTTTGTTTCTATTTCATCTGTTTATTTTGTTCTTTAGATTCCACTTATAAGTGAAATTATATGACATTTATCTTTCACTGCCTGACTTACTACACTCAGCACAATACCTTCTAGGTCCATCCATGTTGTCTCAGACGACAAGATTTCCTTCTTTTTTATGGCTGAGTACTATTCTATTGTATTTATGTACCACCTCTTCTTTATCCATTCATCCATTCAAGGACACCCAGGTTGCCTTCATGTATTGGCTTATGTAAACAATGCTGCAATGAACATATGAATGAGCATGTCCCCTTGAAGTAGCATTTTGGGTTTGTTCAGATAAAGACCCAGAAGTGGGATTACTAGGTCCTTCTCTGTTGTAGTCTCTTGTTATAGTCTTGGTTTTAAAGTCTATTTTGTCTGGTATAAGTATTGCTGTTGGTTTCCATTTTCATGAAATATCTTTTTCCATCCCTTTACTTTCAGTCTCTGTGTGTTTTTCAATCTGCAGTGAGTTTCTTGTAAGCAGCATATGTAAGGATCTTGTTTTCTTATACATTTAGCTCCCCTATCTTTTGATTGGAGCATTTAAGCCACTTATATTAAAAGTAATTGTTGATAAGTATTGCCATTTTATTATTAATATGTTTTATTTTTTCATCTTAAGTCCCTCTAAGTTTCTTCATAATACTGGTTTGGTGGTGATGAAATCCTTCAGTTTTTTCTTGTCTGGGAAGCTTTATATCTGTTCTTTGATTCTAAATGATAGCTTTGCTGGGTAGAGTAATCCTGATTACTCTTTTTATCATGTTGAATATTTTATGCCAATCCCTCTGACCTGCAAAGTTTCTGTTGAGAAATCAGCTGATAGTCTTATGGAAGCACCTTTGTAGGTAACTAACTACTTTTCTCTTGCTGCTTTTAAGTTTTTCTCTTTGTCTTTAACCTTTGGCATTTTAATTATGATGTGTTTTAGTGTGAGCCTGTTTGGGTTCATCTTGTTTGGGACTCTCTGTGCTACCTGGGCTTGTATACCTATTTCCGTCACTAGATTAGGGAAGTTTTCTGTCATTATTTCTTCAAATAGGTTTTCAATTCCTTGCTCTTTCTCTTCTGCTTCTGGAACCCCTATAATGCAAATGTTGGCATGCTTGATGTTGTCCCAGAGGCCCTTTAAACTCCCCTCAAGTTTTGGATTCTTTTTCTTTTTGCTGTTCTGATTGGGTGTTTTCAGCTACCTTATCTTCTAAATCATTGATTCGATCCTCTGCTTTATCTATTCTACTGTTAATTCCCTGTAGTGTATTCTTTGTTTCTGTTATTGTATTTTTTATTTCTGACTGGTTCTTTTTTATATTTCCTATCTCTGTTTTTATGTTTGCTATCTCTTTGTTGAAGTTCTCTCTGAGATCATTGAGCATCCTTATAACCAGTGTTTGGAATTTTGCATCTAATAGATTACTTGTCTCTGTTTTGTGTAGTTCTTTTTTCTGGTGCTTTGTTCTGTTCTTTCATTTGGGACATGTTCTTTGCCTCCCCATTTTGGCTGCCTCCCTGTGTTTGTTTCTATGTATCAGGTAGGGCTGCTATGTCTCCTAATCTCAGTAGAGTGGCCTTATGTAGTAGGTGTGCTGTGGGGCTTTTGTGGAGCAGTCCTCCTGGTCACTTGAGCCATTCACACCAGGTGTGTCCCTTGTGTGGGTTGTGTGTGACCTGTTGTGGTTGAGCCTTGGTTGCTGTTTGCACATCAATGGGGGGGGGAGGGGTGTTTGACCCTCAGGCTCATTGGTTGGGAGGACTGGCCTTGACTACAGTGGAGGCGTTGTGGTGCAGGGGCTGACCCTACAGAGCAGGATCTGCCTCAGCAGGGCTCTGGTGGTGTCTGCCCAACCTGCCCCTTAGGTGTGTCGTCCTTGGAGGCAGCTGGGTGATGCTCCAGCTCGTTTCAAAGCTGGATGCTGAGGGTGCAGCCCCAGGGCCACCTGGGAGGGGACCAGCCACAGGTCAAGTTCAGCCTCAGGCCAGTGCCCCACCTGGAGCCACCCGGCAGGAGCCACAAAGATATCCCCAAATGACCTCCTCCCGTACTGTGCCATTCTTGGAAATGCCTTGAGAGGCCAAGCCATGAACCAAGGCCAGCTGCGGCTAGTTCTGGGCTTAGGGCTGCTTAGCCAAAGGTACAGGCTCAAGCCAGATGCTGCTGATCTGGGTTCCACGAACTTTTGAGAGACCCTAAGAAAGTCTACAGCATGAGCTAAGGCAGGCAGTTTGTACAAAAAAGCTAGTGGAAGCGGCTTGAGTGTGCCCGAAAGTTGGGTGGGGCGTGGTCTTAAAATTACCACAAATGGTGAATGAATGGTGTTAGCCAGCTTGATAGAGATTCAGATATGGCGGACACCTGCGTCTGCATGCAGGGAAGGGGGAGGGCTCAACAAAGAAACAGTTGCCCCCACCAGCTCCTCTGTCCAGGAGAAAGCTGCCCCTTTAGCCTCTGTCTTGAAGCCAGACAACTCAATTCCCCACCATATGTCCCTGCTGCTTCTCCAACTGCTGCCCCAGTGCTGAAGCTCAGAGCTAGTGATTCAAGTGGTAAGTCCATGCGCACTCTCTTTAAGAGAGCACCTTGGGCTCCAGCAGCCCTCCATCTCACTCAGTCACAATCTCAGCTGGTTTTCACAGCCAGAAATTATGGGGACTTCTCTCCCTGGCACTGGAACCCTGGGTTGGGGAGGGGCTGGGACCCCTCACTCCTCCAGGGGGCCATCTGCAGCCAAGATATCCCTCCCAATTTTTAATGGTCACACGAGGGTGTGAGACCAACCCATTCCTTGTCTCTGCCCCTTCTACAAGTCTCAATGTGGCTTCTTCTGCATGTCCTTAATTGTAGGGCTTCAGTTCAACAAGATTTTAGACAATTCTCAATGGTGGTTGTTTTGTAGTTTAGTTGTAATTTTAATGTGGCCATGAAAGGAGGTAAGTATAGTATTTACCTACTGTGCCATCTTGACCCCCCCAATTTGTACTTCTTAATCCCTTCACCTCTTTTACCCAGCCCCCTAACCCTCCTCCCATCGGGCAGCCATCAGTTGGTTCTCTGTATCTACGAGTGTTTCTGGGTGTTTTGTTGTTGTTTATGTTAGTCTTTAGATTCCACATATAAGTGAGATTATATGGTATTTGTCTCTGTCTGACTTATTTCATTTATCATAATACCTTCTGGGTTCATCCATGTTGTTGAAAATAGTAAGATTTAATTTTTTATGGCTGAGTAATATTCCACTGTATATATGTACCACATCTTTATCCATTCATCTATTGATGAACACGTAGGTTGCTTCCATATCTTGGTTATTGTAAATAATGCTGCAATGGACATATGGATGCATGTCTTTTTGAAAAAGTATGTTGGGTTTCTTCTAAAAAATACCCAGAAGTGGAATTTCTGGGTCATAAGTTAGTTCTATTTTTAATTTTTTGAGGAACCTCCAAACTGAGAAAACCTGATTTTTCAATAGGGAAAATTCACTGCTGTAATTTTCAAAGGCAAAAGCAAGAAATTTTGAAGAGCAGCAGCAAAGTTAAATAAAAAACTATAAATATATATGACAATGACCTGGATTCTGCCACCAGTTAATGATGGGACAGAAACAGGGAGAGGGATATGCTCCAGATTATATAATAAAGTATACTAATATAGTGTGACTTTGTTGGATCCTGGTTCTGAGACCAATTATAAAAAGACATTTGTGGGTCATATATCTGATAAAAGACGTTAAGACCTCAAAACTATAACTCAAAAACAAACAACCCAATTAAAAAATCGTCAAAGGACTTGAATAGACATTTCTCCAAAGAAGATATACAAATAGCTAATAAGTATATGAAAAAATGCTCAACAACACTAATCATTAGGGAAATGCAACCCAAAAGCACAATGAGATACTATCTCATACCGATTAAGATGACTACTATGAAAAAAAAAAAACAGAAAAGAGCAAGTGTTGGTGAGGATACAGAGAAATTAGAACCCTTGTGCACTGTTGGCGGGAATGTAAAATGGTACAGTTGCTATGGAAAATGGTATGGCAATTTCACAAAGAATTAAACAATTACCATATGATCTAGCAATTCCAATTGAATATATAACCAAAAGAATTGAAAGGAGGGTCTTGAAGAGATATCTGAATACCCATATTCATAGCCAAAGTGTCCCTTGACAGATGAATGGATAAGCAAAATGTGGTGTATCCATACAATGGAATTTTATTTATTTTTAAAGAGATGAAACCCTGACATATGCTACAACATAGATGAACCTTGAGGTCATTATGCTAAGTGAAATAGTCAGTAGCAAAAAGACAAATACTGTATAATACCATTTATGTGAGGTACCTATAGTAGTCAAACTCATAGAGATAAAAAATAAAATGGTGGTTTTCAGGGCCTGGAAGAAGAGAGAATGGAGAGCTATTATCTAATGGGTGCAGAGTTTCAGTTTTGTACAATGATGAAAGCTCTGGAAATTGGTTGTACAACAATGTGAATGTACTTAATACTCCTTGAACTGTACAATTAAAAAATGGTTAAGATGGTAAATTTTATGTTATATGTATCTTATCACTAAAAGAAGACATTCTTGGGACAATTAGGGAAATTAGATGCTGCCAAAGGATTATCACTATTTTTTTAGGTGTTATAATAGCATTGTGGTTACATAAGAAAGTGACCAAATTCAGAGACCAATTCTGAAGTACAGTGATATAAAATACCTTGGATTTGCTTTTAAATACTTAAGGAAATTAAAAGAGAAAAAATAACAAAGGATATATGAAGCAAATGTGACCATGTATTAGTTATTACTAGTTATTAAAATCACCTAATTTGAACAACAGAGAGGGAATAGACTGAAAAAAATTTTCACAGTCTCAGGAATATGTGGGACTATAATAAAAGATTTAATGTTTATGTCATTGGAGTTCTAAAAGAAGAGAAGAAAAAAGGTGGAGCTCAAAAAGTATTCAAGTAAATATGGCTGAAAATTTTCCAAATATGGCAAAGATATAAATCTATAGATACAAGAATCTGATCAAATCCCAAACAGGGTAACCCGAAGAAATCCATGCCAGATACATCACAGTCAAACTTCTGAAAACTAAAGACAAAGAAAAAATCTTGAAAGCGGCCAAAGAGAAATTATACCTTCCCTATAAAGGTGAAAACAGTTTAAATGATGTCAAATTTCTCATCAGAAGCCATGAAGTTCACAAGGAAGTGGCATATTTTTCAAGTGCTCGAAGAAAAAAATTGTCAACTCAAAATCCTATATCCACTGAAGACCATGAATTACAAAGAAATCAAGACATTCTTAGAATTAGGAAACTATGAGAATTTGTCAACAGAAGACCTACAGCTAAGACCTAAAAAACAGCTAAAGGTAGTTTTTAAAACAGAATATAAATGATTTTTTAAAAATCTTGGAACATCAAGAAGGAAGGATAAAGGCTGGCCAAGTGGCTCAGTTGGTTAAGACTTGGCTTGGGAGCACGAGCTCTGAGCAGCAGGGCTGCCAGTTCGGATCCCACATGAGGGCCAGTGACACTGCGCCATCTACAGCTAAGATAGTGAGCAACAGCTCAGTCTGGAGCTGGGCTGCCATGAGTCACCGGAAACGGCATAGGCTGTAGCGGGGTTGCAGTGGGCTGCCATGAACTACTGTGAGTGGCTGGCAGCCAGTGTGAGTGGCTGGCAGCCGTGAGAGCTGCCGTGAGCTGCCATCCAACCGCCAGTGACTGACTGCCTCACCCGGGAAGAGAGCAATGATCACAATACCAACATGGGCCAGTGAAGCGGCATCCTCCACGGCTAGACTGAAGAACAAAAGGACAGCAACTTGTCTGTTCCCTTTCCCCGATTCCCCAACGCTGTTCCCCTCCCCCAATTCCCCAATAAAATCTTAAAAAAAAAAAAAAGGTAGGAAGGATAAGATAAGAGAGTAAAAATAAGTTAATGCAATATGCTTTCGTTCTCCTCTTTTCTAAATTATATCTGATGGTTTAAACAAAAGATGAGTGGTTGCGCAATAAATTAGGGAAGTTGATAAGCATGGTGGTAATTTCTGCTTCAAGAAACTGCACAAACGGAAAGGAGAAATAAAATGACTGCTGGGAAGAGGGACTCTGTGGTCCCCACAATTTCCTCTTACCTCAAAAAAATCATAGCCCACAAGGGCCAGTCCAGTGTCCCCTGTCCTATACCCTTATGCATTCATTGTCTGATGTTCTCAATTTATGTAGAGAAAATATTTAAGACAGTATAAATAGAGGGAAGTAAAGGGACTTAAAGATTTCGACACCTCACTGAAACTGGTAATGTCAAGACAAGTAGAACTGAGATAAGCTATGTACATACAATAATATACCCTGAACACCAAGTAAATATCTATACATAGAGATACTCTCCAAACATTATAAATGAAAATGAAATGACCAAAATTATGGAGATGGAGAATAGATTAGTGATTGTTAGAAATTAGAGATGGTTGGTGGCGGGGAGGAGAGTGGGCATGCTATAAAGAGGTAACTAAGGGAGATCTTTAAAGTGTCATAGTTCTGCATCTCGACACTGGTGGTGGTTACACGGGTCTACACCTGTGATAAAATGGCAAAAGACTGTACACACACATCGTACCAATGTCAAGTTCCTGGTCTTGATGTTGTGCTACACTTACATGTGTCCATTGGGGGAAACTGCGTGAAAGGCCCAGGAACTTCTCTGTACTATTCTTGCAGCTTCCTGTAAATCTATAATTATCTCAAGACAAAATGTTGTTTAAAATTTACCATAAAAATAAAGAAAAAAACCCAAAAGCCCCTGAGTGCTTATGCAATGATTAAAGCTTAATTTTCCAATTTGTCCCCCCGCCCTGCGCCCCGCTCAGTTTTATTGAGATATAATTGACCTGTAGCACTATGTAAGTTTAAGGTGTAAAGCATGACTTGACTTACATATGTTGTGAAATGATTACCACAATCAGTTAACATCTGTCGTCTCATAGACACACACATACAAAGAAAAAGAAGAAAAAATGTTTTTTGCCTTGTGATGAGGATTCTTAGGTTCTACTCACTTAACAACTGTCAAATTTACCATACAGCAGTTTTAATTATAGTCATGCTGTACATTGCACGTCCAGTACTTATTTATCTTATAACTGGAAGTTTGTACTTTTTTTTTTTTTTTAGCTGAGCCATCCTGCCACCTGTTTGCAGCTCAGCAGCAGCTCAACTCGGGCCGGGCATCGAACCGCTGTTGCTCAGAACTCAAACTCTTGAGTAAGCTCTTAACCAACTGAGCCACTTGGCTGGCCCAAAGTTTGTACTTTTTGACCCCCTTCATCCAATTCTCCCATTTCCTACCTACCATCTATTTTTCTATGAGTTTGGGTTTTTGTTTGTTTAGATTCCATATGTAAATGAGATCATACAGCCTTTCTCTGTCTGACTTATTTCACTTAGCCTAATGTCTTCAAGCTCCACCCATGTTGTCACAAATGGCAGGATTTCATTTTTTTAATGGCTGAATAATATTCCATTGTATATGCGATTGGCCCTCCATATCCATGGATTCCACATCTGAGGATTCAACCAACCATGGATCAAAACCATGTTTTAAAAAAGTTACATTGTATCTGATGTGTAACTATGTAGTTAAGCCTATGATGGTTGTGCCAGTAGTGAATATGTACAGACTATTTTTTTCTTGCTATTATTCCCTGACATATTCAGTGTAACAACTACTTACATAGCATTTACATCACATTAGGTATTAATAGAGATGATTTAAAGTATACGAGAGGATGTATGTCAGTTGTATACAAATACTATGACATTTTATATAAGGGACTTGAGCATCTGTGGATTTTAATATGAGGGTGTGTGTGTCCTGGAACCAATCCCCTGAGGATACTGAGGGATGACTATATATACCACAACTTCTTTAATCATTCACCCATTGATAGATACTTAGTTGTTTCCATGTCTTGGCTATGGTAAATAACACTGCTGTGAACGTGGGAGTGCAGATATATCTTTTGTCTTGGTGTAGAATTAACTCCTGGTCATTCGCAGAATGTAAAAGCATTTATGATACTCTACAAGAATATCCAGAGAAAAGATTTACTGAAAGTTAAAAGGGAGAGAGAGAGGTCTGTCTGGAACTGGCAGAAGTCTAGCCAGGGCAGAGTCCGGTGGGGGTCAGCTGCACCCATGAGAAGGAGTGCTGGGGTTTTATAATTTTCCAAGCAGGATGTAGGGTGCTTGTCAGCTTGCAGAGGGGTTGCCGTTACAATGGTCTTCTCCTGGGAACTGTCATGTTCCCATCTATGAAGAATGTCAGCTTGCAGGGTGTTGCTGTTGTGATTGGGAACTGTTCTGTTCCCATGTGTGATGTGTGATTGGTTAGTGTGCGGGGGTTACTGTTGCGATTGGGAACTATTTTGTTCCCACCTATGATGGATGTAAGGCGCTTGTCAGCCTGCAGGTGCAGTGCTGGCCTGGCGAGTCAGAGCCAAGCGGTTAATGTTTAAGCTCGCTCCTGCCAGCTTATAAACTTGCTCCTGTTAACTTCTTGCCCATCCCATCAGCTCACAAGCCCACTCCTGTTAGCTCTTTACTTGTCTCATCATTTTTGACATAGTGTTTTCATTTCCTTGGGGTGTGTTCCCAGAAGTGGGATTGCTAGATCATATGGTAGCTCTATTTTTAATTTTTTTGAGGAACCTCCATACTGTTTTCCATAGTGGCTACCAATTTACAATCCCTCCAACAGTGCATAAGTTTTCTGTATTTTCCACATCCTTGTCAGAATTTATATACCATCTTGTTTTTGAAAAAGAATAATTTTCATTATAAAAATAATCACTGGGGCCAGCCGAGTGGCTCAGTTGGTTAAGAGCTCACTCAAGAGTGTGAGCTCTGAGCAACAGGGTCACCCGTTTGATTCATGGCCCGAGCTGAGCTGCTGCTGAGCTGCCAACAGGTGGCAGGATGGCTCAACTAAAAAAAAAAAAAAAATTACTGGTAACATATTTATGCATATATAAAAGTCTAAGTATTTTCAACCAGCATTTCATTTTATGTTAGGAAAATGAACCAAATTATGTCTTTTGAGAACCTACTTATTTTACTGGTCCAAGTCAAAAGCAGAATATAAACATACACTAAGCAGGACTCTGTCCTCAAGGAACTTAAAGCCCAGTTGAAGAATAAAGGCACAAATGGAGAAAAACCCGAATAACTCAAGAATTAGACAACACAGCCCTCCATAGCAGATATGCTGGCTTGTGCCAAAGTCAGTGTGTTCTAGGAGTCCTGAAGACAAGACTCTGTGGGCCAGAGGTCCTGAAAAAAAACCCTGAAGGCAGATAACCTTGAGGTGGGAAGAATTGGTGGAGTAGAGGCTAGGAGGTAAAGAAGGAGACTCAAACAGGAAGGGAATAACTCAGACAGATGGGGGAAGTGAGAGACACATCTGGGGGCTGGCAGTCTTGGTAGATACAGCGGTTCTCAACCTGTGGGTCGCGACCCTTTTGGGGGTCGAATGCCCCTTTCACAGGGGTCGCCTAAGACCATCAGAAAACAAAAGGATTGTTTACGATTACATTACAACTCATAACAGTAGCAAAATTACAGTTATAGAGTAGCAACGAAAATAATTTTATGATCGGGGGTCACCACAACATGAGGAACTGTATTAAGGGGTCGCAGCATTAGGAAGGTTGAGAACTGCTGTTAGAACAAGACCCTCTGATTCAGTAGGAGCCCCTGGAACACAGGCTGCAACGGGGTCCATGCATCTGGGTATGAGAAGACTAGTAGAGATTAGTTTAGTGGTTTTATGCACATAGATTAGGGAAGTTGATAAGAACCCGCAGTAATTTCTGTCAGGGGATTGCGTAAACAAGAACGAGAAATGACTGCTGGCTGGAAAGAGGGCCTCTGGGATCCTCGCATCAATTCAACCTGCAATTAACTCACCCTGAGGTCATGAGGTCCTGAGGGTGTGCCAAGTCCAAGAACCTGCAGGAAGTATCCTGTGATCTCTGCTTTACTGGCTCTTCTGTTTGAATATCCATAAGTAAAACTAAATATGTTTGAAGAACACCAGCCTCATCTACTTCAAGTTACCTCCTAGTGCAGCGCTCAACAGAAATATGTGAGCCACACTGATATTTTTACATTTTTTAGTAGCCATGTTGAAAAAGTAAAAACAGGTGAAATTAATTTTAATATATTTTGTTTCACCTAATGTATCTAAAATATAATTTCAGCATGTAATTTATGTAAAAACTATTGATGAGATTTTAATTTTTTTCATATTAAGTCTTCAAAATTCAGAGTGCATTTTACACTTACAGCACACCTCAATTCAGACTAACCACGTTTCAAGTACTCAGTAGTCACATGTGGCTAGTGGCTACCATACTGGGCTATGCAGCTAGAGAAACCTGCTGAAAGTGTATTCCCTGGAACAGTTGCATGGACATCACATATTAGAAATAAGGAATCTCAGGCCCCGCTCCAGACCTACTTTATCAGATTCTGCATTTTAATAGTATTCCCACTTGATTCATAGGTACAGAAGGATTGAAAAGCTGGGGGAGAGATGTAGGATACAGTGCCTTGGATATATTGTAGGTTCTGTTCCAGACCACCACACTAAAGCGAGTATTGCAATTAAAGCAAGTCATAGTCTTTTTGCTGGTGGAGGGTTTTGCCTTCAGTTTGTAAAAAATGCAACATCCGTGAAGCACAATAAAGCAAGTCTGCCTGTACATGGTGTGTTGGCTACCCAACATCGCCATTTCTCCTAGTCATCCAGGTTCCATGCCATGATTTCCCTCAGCCCCTGCTCCAGACACAGAGATAAACCAAGCAGCACCTCACTTGATGCTGAGCACTATGATTGTGACCCAATCGGTCAATGAGACCCAACGAATCCTTTGATGGATCCCACTGTGCTTAAACGAAAAGGCTGTAAGTTCCGGACCCACTTTAGAGTGTGATGGGAGACCCTGCCTGTATATGAAAACTGTAAATGGAGGAAAAACCAGACCCTGATGACCTCATTTGAGCCCCTGCTTCAAACCTTACAGCTTGACTTTTCAGATGTGTGAGCCAGTAGATTCTCTTTTGCTTAAAATAGGGTTGCGTGCTAGTGAACTACCCAACTCCTCTTGTACTCAAGGCCACTGCCTGACTATATCTTCTTCAGCATTCTACCTATGCTCCCAAGAACACATTAGATCAATTAGTGGAGGAAAAGAAAGCACAGACTTCTGTTATAGATGAATGCACACATAAGTTGGAACCAACCATGAGTGGAAAATGGTCGCACCACAGCCCACTCTGGAGTGGCTCCAAAAGTCAGTAGTGCAGGGACAGTCTCCAGTGGGCAGTACTCTGCTCTAGGCCTATCTAAGATAAAGATCTAACTTGACTCATGGGCAGTGGCTAATAGGATGGTCAGCTGGTCAAGAATATGGAGAGAAAAAGATTAGAAGATTGGTGACAAGGAGGTCCAGGGGAAAGATGGGCTTCTTGCAATACAGAGTGTAAAGATATTCACGTGTCACGTATTGTAATGCACATCCAAGGGCACCTGCTGTAGATGAGACTCTCAGTAATCAAGAAGAAAAGATGGCCCAATTTGTGGACATCAGATGGCCTCTTCCTCAAATCTCTTGGTCAATAGACCCATTTACAAAAACAGGGAAGGGGACTGGCTGTGCATGGAGCTGCCTTACCAAGCTGATTTGACTACTGTCACCATGTTCTTAGTTGGAGGGATTTTAACTACAACTTCAAAATTCTTAATAGATATAAGTCTGTGCAGGTTGTCTATTTCTTCTTAAATAAGCTTTGATAGTTTGTGTTGTTCAAGAAATTTGTCCATTGCATCTAAGTTGTTAAATTTATTGGCATTAAAGTGTTCATAACATTGCCATATCACCCTTTCAATATCTGTAAGAATTGTAGTGATGTCACCTCTCTCATTCCTGAAATTGGTAATTTATGTCTTCTCTCCTTTTTTTCCTGATCAGTTTGACTAGAGGTTTAACACCTGGGTCGATTTTTTCCCCTCATAGAATCAGTTTTTGGTTTCATTGATTTCCTCTATTGTTTTCTGTTTATTATTTCATTGGTTTCCACTCTGGTCATTATTATTTCTTTTCTTCTGTTTACTTCAAGTCCAGATTACCCTTTTTGTTTTCCTATTTCTTCATATGGAAGCTGAGGTCATTGTTTTGCAACTATTCTTTTGCAGCATAGGCATTTAGTGCTATATTAAGTACTGCTGTTGAATGCCCAACTTGCTTATTCGGAAGCTGTGTTGAGTCTAGAAATGGCACCATTTCCAGGGGGACCAACCAGACACCTGGCTTTTGGACCCCTTTTAACATGTGGGAGAAAGTTATTTGTCTTTACATAAGTAGACACATATCAAGGATATGGATTTGCCTCCCCTACCTGCAGCATTTCTGCTGGCACCACCAGTTTATGGACCTGCAAAATGCCTTACCCTGTGCCATGTTATCTTCCATGACACTGTTTCCATCTAAGGGCCACAGTTTATGGCAAATAAAGTGTGACAATGGCCTCATACTCTTAGAATTCCTGGTCTTACCACATGCCCTATCATCCAGAAAGAGCTAGTTTGGTAGAACAGTGGGTTGGCCTGTAAGTCTCAGTTTATAAGCCTTAAATCAGCAGCCAATATATGGTGCCATGTCCTCCAAAACCAGAATATAAGGCTTTGGGAAATAAGGGGTAAAGGGGGAGGTGACCTTCCTCACTGCTACACCAAATGAACAGAAAGGAATTTTTTCACTTCCCATTGTTGCAACCATTAGCCCGGTGGGTTTGGAAGTCCTAGGGACAAAGGAAAGGATGCTTTCACCAGGAACCATGGTTCCATTAAACTGGAAGTGGAAATTGCCTCCTGACAATTGTGGCAGAGACTGTCCCCAGAATCTAGCGTCCCTTTCTTTCTTTAGGAATAGAATTCCAGAGTTTTAAAACTGGGCATATGGTCACCCTGCTAAAGATCACAAAGTCCTGTGGAGCTAGGGCTGGTGGACTTGATTATTGGGAGCTAGAAGCTGCATGTTGAGGATGGCAGGCACAGGATGGGACTGTGACACTATGGAGTTGAAATACCCATCCAGGACTTCTTATCCTCAGGTTTTTCTGTCAGAGAGAAACAAATTTCTATTTTGGCTCTTGTTTTACAGCAGGGAAGCTAGCATCCTAATGCAGTTTGGGTCTTCTGTCACTAGCAAGCAAAAGGTCCTAAATGACAAAATGGGTTTGCTGTTAAGTCCCCTGCAGTGCTCATCCAACCACAGTCCTACCATGTCCACTGATGGTCTCCACCTTGCTCGGCTGTGGGTCCTGACTTCTTTGCTGTTGAAATGCTGGACCCATGGATCACTGCTGCTCCTGTCACAAAGGGCCCTCTTTCCTGCTCCACTGTTAGTGGTGAGGGTGTGTGTATATGGCTTCACCGAAGGGCTGGCTGTAACTGCTCATGTTATATGTCTGCCCTAAAGTTTAAAGCATAAAAAAAGTTAGAGCAGGGATGCACATTTACTCACCCTATAACTCAGAGGTGCAAAGACCACATAGCATATTTGTTTCCTAGAATCTAATCTTTCCCATGAACCCCCACCCTGTTGGGTGGGAAGGAGAGATCAAGGCTTGCCAGTAAATAATATATCAGATTCTTTTGGTTTGAATAGCATCTTTGGAGGTAAGGTCTCTTTCCCTTCCCCTTTCATGTTGTCAAGACGGTGTCTGGGAATAAGGCTCCTAGGAGAGGAGAGGCTCAAATGTGACCTTGTGGTAGAAGAATCTCTGTGAGCAGGTCCTTCTACTGTCCTCTGGTTCTGCCATGAAATACCTGGACTGTTTCTGGAGTTCCTCTACATGCTGAGTTGCAGGGCCCTCATCTGGCCTTTGGAGTGTAATGCCAGCACCCAGAGCCGAAGCCTACAGTCCCGACCATTTGCCACAAAGTTCTACCTCTGCAGCTTTTTCATCCCAGTTCTCTGTACAAGCCTCTGTAATACTTCCTCATGCCTTCATGGGGCATAGGGAAGCTTTGGCTCTCCTGCAGACCAAGTGTAGGCTGTGAGGCATCAGACATGGTATCCTGGTGTTCACTGGCCTAGACTCTGCCCTCCATCATTTCTACACTATTGTTCCTACAGTATGTTGGACATGATGCAAATCTAAGTGCAAGGCTTGTCCTAGTGACTTGCAGCCTCCCCCAAGCCATACCTGGGGAATCAGTCCATAAGCCTCTGATGTTCATGGGTTCGTCATAGTTTCCGTATCTGTCTTGGATAGTCTATAGCTTCCCCCAGTCAAGATTTGGATGGGTTGGGGAGGATGTATAGAAGGAAATGTGGACCCTAGCCTACCTGGCTTCCTTGCTTTCCCTCTTGTCCACATGACTACAGGAAGTAAAAATGAGTGGTGCTTTTATTTCCCTTTCCTTTCTACCAGTGTAGTGATCCTCATGGTCAGAATAGTACAGGTGGCTGGGCTTTCATCCCTATAGTATGGAAGGAACACCATGGCTTTTGACATGAAGGCTGTAGGACAATTGTGAACTAGGGCTCTAAGGTATTGATGGTCCATCTGTTGAATTGTATTCCTGTTATAAAGTTGAGACACTTTGCCAGGGTGTTTCGTGCAAACATTCCAGTTGCTGGTTCTACTCTGCTGCCCTCAGTTCTGCCCGTTTCTCTTCTTCAAATCTTCATAGTGCAAATTACTTCCTTATCCTTTCTACGTCCAGGGGTTGTGGCCCTAAGATCCATGCCTGCCCCCCAGGCAATCTGTGGGCATACTCATCTCCTAATGGTACATTTCTGCAGACCGGTTACCTAGCCTTGAAGAATGCCATGTTTGTGTGTACTTGTGCATTTGCACATGCGTCACCAGGACCCTCCAAGGGGTCCTTGGCACTCCAAATTTGCTTCCTTCCAAAGGCTCCCTGTCAAGTGGAATGTTAATAACACACCCTACACCATAGGCACACACAGTAACAGGTGAAATTACTCAACTACACGTTGAGAGGAGAAAGGCTTTTCCCAGCTGCAACATGGTCTGTACAGCTTTACTTTCTGAAGACCAGCTCAGTGCTTGTGCAATATGCAGTTAGTTCCTCTTTGTTTTCCTGCTTTCAGGCTGTGTCCCAAGGCTTATCAGGTGCATCAGTGGACCCATGATACCACTATTCTATTATAGTTACCACGAAGCCACCAAATCTTTAAAATTAATTATTTTTCTCTCCAGGGTTTGCATGGGTTCAATTCTTGGTCAGGGTATTCTGTAGAACACTTTTCTACAGTGTTTTGTAATTCTATGAAAGGGATCAATATGGGTTTTATTATCCTCATGTCCAACTAGATGTTCTGTGAGAGGATGGATTGGAGAGGTTTGGGAGCTAGTTGGGTTAGCATTCACCGAAGAGTGACCAAGTTACCTCCAAAAGACTGAACCAGAAGAATCTGATACTAGTAGAATCATACCTTCTCTGTCAGCTGGGTGGTGTGGCCAGAGCATGGATTCTGCTCTAAGGTCATGGGGAGCCCTCCCGCTGTCATGGTCTGCTGCCATTCACCAGGGAAGTAACACCAGTTGTGGAGCCCAGATCCCTTTGGATGATGGGAGACAATCTCCTCTTTAGACAGACTGCTCACAGCTATGCACATGGAGACTAGCTCATAAATGTCTGTGCCCTGCATTTGATGGGGCATTTGATTGTCCCCATTTCTTGGTGTCCTGAAATTTCCAACTCAATGTTCCGGGCAGGCAGGGGCTCCTCTAATTTTGGTAGACCCGAAACCCCAATTCACTTGTGCAGGTTGGGTGCTAAAGGCAAACAAGACTTCACACTCCACTGAGAATCAAAGATAAAGCCTTTATCAGATTTTGCAGCAAGAAATTAGGCAGTGCTATGAGCAGCAATGATGCAGCAGCGGTATGATGTGACTAACATCATTCAGGTGGTGGCTGAAACCTGTTTTACCTGAGTAAGCAGACCTGAATCAGACATACAGTAGGCACTGTTGCCTAACCTCCATCCCCATAATGCTTTAGAAATACTCGATTCCCACCAACTGACAAATAACAGCTATCACTTATTGAGCACTTATAAGCTAGGTCCTGTGCTAAGCACTTCCCAGAATCCCTGGAGGCAAGTTTCTTACCTTTCTGAGTTTATTTCCTCATCTGTAAAACTGGCATAAAATCCTCACAAGGCTATTTTACTGACCACATGAGGTATTTACATCCCTTAGCCTGACCGTTATATGAGTAGGCACTTAAATCTGATGGTTGCTATGAAGATCTTATTGTGCTTTTTATCTGAATTTATATTTTTAAAAACTAGGCATTAAGCTCCGTGCTGTCTGAAGTGATTCAGCTCCTGAGTTCAGAGAGTGAGAGATACCAAGTTATCAGAAGATAAATATGAGTATTCAGTTCCTGAGTTTCAACAGTGAGCAATAGCTAGATTTTGAGTGTTTTTTTTTTTTAAATTGGGGAATTGGGGGGATGGGAACAGCGGTGGGGAATTGGGGGAAGGGGAACAGACAAGTTGCTTTTTGTTCTTCAGTCTAGTTGTGGAGGACGTTGCTTCACTGGCCCAAGTTGGCACCATCATTGCGCTCTTCCAGGGCGAGGCAGATCAATGATTTTGAGTGTTTTTATAAACTACACCCACTTTGGAGATTATGATACTCCTGCCTAAGGTCGAGAATTAAATGACATACACATTTTTGCAAATTTTCCTAAAATAGAGAGAGAAATGCAGCTCTTCATAAATTTCTCGACTGTCATCATGCTGACATATCTTAAGGTGGGCAAACAAACAAACAACAACCAAACCTCAAACTCCACAAAAATCCTTTACTTCCTTTCTAGTGATAGGGTATCCCCCACTCCTCACAGGTGACCCACGACCTAATTTGAAATACAGAACATTCACAAAAAGAGAAGACTGGATATATAGCAGCACAGGCTGAGTGCCCAGAAATGGTCTGGGTGAGGTGGTAGGTGTACACAATTTCCCTCAGGGCTGGGACAATCTCAGAGAAAGCATTCAAAGTAGCGGGGGGAGGAGAGGGTGACTGATAAGCTGAACCTGGCAGAGCCAGTAAGACTTGGATGGGTGGGGCAGAAGAAAAGTGGCATTCCTGGAAGGAGAAATGGCCTGAACAAAGGGGCAGAGGGGGGCACAGTGAAACCGGGTTGATGAGAGCGTTCAAGTCCCTCAGTGTGAAACAAGGGCAGGGCAGATGGTGGGCTATCATAAACATGAGTACTTCCGGAGATAGGAGAAACCAAACTTTACGTTATGAAACGAGGGACTTCTGTATTGGGCTTTACGTGTGTGAGAAATAAGCTTTTGGGTTAAACCAGACAGATTTTTGGGTTGCTACTTCAGTTAGCATTAATTACACCAACACACAAGTTTTTTATGTATCCTGAGTTGTCCACATCATATATGTGTATACAAGCAATTACCAGTCCTTTATCAATGGACGCCTGTATCAAAGGCTGTTTCCAGTATTTCCTATTACAGTCGTGCTACAATAAACACTGTAATGAAGTAGGTTTTTAGACATAGAAGACTGTTAAAGAGATAGTGTTTGAAATGTAGTAGGCACCTAGGAACTTGCTCCACCTCAGTCAGGTATTTCCCATCATTTGCTCACTCAGCTTGAGCTCATCCAGTTGGCATGGTGCCAGCCTGGGCAAGCTTGAAGCTATGCTCTGGCTCAGAAGCTAGCTTGATGTTGAGGCTCTACTTTCTGCATATGCTTATTTTTTTTCCCCCTACAATAACCTTTGCACCTACCTATTTGCTATAGGCTCCAAGTGCCTGTTGCCTTGGATATTCACTTCCTGGTTTTTCCAAGATAACAGCTTCTCACCAGGCTCCAGGTTCCTAGCTTGTTCATATCTCCTCTACTTTCATATTTCATCTATTTAACCCACACCATGCCTGAATACGTATCTGTGCATACTCCAGGCACAAGGCGGGAAGCATACCTGTGTGTCGTACTCGTATGGGTGTTGTCCCTCTCATACAAGGGGTGACATTCTACTACATGTGACATGTGATAAGGGATAGATGGGGGCAGGGGAGACAGATTCTAGCAGTCTATAGTTGGTCCCAACACTGACATGAAACTGCTAAGAAAATCAGCTTTTGACAGAGACATAAAATTGTGCTTTTCTTTATATTCAGGTTTCTCATGGAGTACACATCAATTTCTAGACTTCAAAAACTGTTTAATTAATGGAGCCTATAAAACTTAAATTATTACAGCTGTAATTACCACTTCAAGGCATCACTAGTCTTGAAATCAGTCCTTGTTCCTCTACTCAGCAGGTGCAAATAGCAAAGCACAATGCAGGGAAATTGCTTAAAAGCAACAAAGAAAGAAGGGAAAGCATGAATGTACTTTCTCTCCTGGTTTTGCAGTCCAGACAGTGATTCTCAGTTTTGGGGTTTACACATTGTAGTAGATGCTGTCTATAGACACTGCTCATACCCTTTGGCCTTCGACTCCGAAATTTGCTTTCAGAGAGATCTAGTACACGAGGACTGCCTGCGTCTGTTGCCTAAGTGCATTCTCTGACTTTAGAAGCGTGCTTTCCCCAGCACTGAGCTGGGTAGAAGTGCAGGAGCATTATAAAGAGGGAAAGGAGTTGGTGGGTAAACACCTCAGCTCCCTTGCCTGTTAGTGGGACAATTCTGACATGTGTTCCAGTTTCTCAGACAGCTCACAGCAGGACTGAGCCCACACAATAGCCTCTCAGTAATGTGCCCCTTAATGACTTTCCTTCCTTTCTTTCCTGTTTCACTTCTCCACTCCTTCAGTGCCCCATCCAGGTCACCTCCTAAATAAACTATGTGCATCTAAATCCTGGTTCAGAGCCTGATTTTGGGAGGAACCCAAACTCAGACAAGGAGTCCTTTGAAAACATGTGGTAAAACAAGGTTCCTCTCCCCAGGAAAATATGTCATCCTTTTAGGAAACCGAGGTAAGATTTGGTGAAATTTTGATATCAGGGCCAGGGTTCCCAAATGACCCTAGCTTCCCTTGAACTTCACGTCCACTCCCGAAAAGATTACTGAGGGAGCCATATACAAGGACCAGCAGCCTAACAGGAATGAGAGGATTATTTTATTAATAGTTTCAAAGTGCCTAAAACCCCTTTGTGTGGCTGGCTCCCTCCGTTTTCTCAGAGGTCTTCTCAAAACTCTATTATTCTCTACCACAGCACACTGACCCCTTCCTGCATGATGCTTTGTAACATAACCACTTACGTTTGCTTAGTTGTTTAGTTCTCTACTAGACTATGTGCTCCATGAAAACAGGAACTAAGTTGCTTAGTTTACCACTGTATACCTGGTGTTTATGTCAGAGCTCTCACATGGAAGATACTCATTCCATAAGCTGAAAAAGAGACTGAGATTTGGGCTCTGGCCTCAAACAGCCACCGATTCCTTGCTCATTAAACACATGGTATCTACTTTCTATCAGGCCGCATGGAGAAAGCCCAGGAGACAGGAGAAATAAAATAACCAGATCTGCAGAGTAGGTTCTGGCTCAAACCATCAAGCTATGTGCGTGGAGGAAGCAGAAGAGAATCTATGAATAATTGTATAGCGACCTTGACCACCAAGAATGTGGGTCAATTAATATCTTGAATTTTCACTATTAGGTTAGTAGCTCCTTTTCACTGGGAAAGGGGAAGAGTGGAAAGTGGACAAAATCTCGTCCTAAAGTATATTATTCTGTATATAATTTCAAAGGAGTAAAAAGAGAAAACAAAACCAATGATCCACACAGGGCAACAATCCCAGTTTAAGAATCTTTGGTTTATGGATTTTTCTATTGGTATAAACCTTGAGGTCTCTAATTTTTACCATCAGAATTAGTTCCTCTCTGATGTATTTGAGCCCCCACCCTCCCTTCTCTTTGCAAAATGAAAAAGGCAACACATGGCAGTAAAGGTGTCAGTGGTAATAGCTGAAACCAATTTCTACAGCAATGTCTGTGCTTTGCTTTCAAACTGGGGAACTCTGGCACCTTTGCTGTGACTGAAATACTCTAGCCTCTCAAGTTCCACCTGTCAACTTTTCAGGGTCTGGTACAAATGCCACCTCCTCCATGAAATGTTTTCTAATTTCACTATCCAGGTGGAAACCTGCTAACAGCTCCAATGTGACTACTTTGGTTCTGTGGCCAATGGACCTCCTACAGCACAGGGCTTTCAGTGCCTGGCAGGCAGGGCCTCCGTGAAAGTCTCTTCCTTAATGATTACTATTGGTCTGACAGATGTTCAACTGAGAACAGTTTTACACCTAGCCCAATCCATGTTGAGACTTTTTTTTTCCCCCCACTTTGCCACGCGCGTCCAATTTTCACCTCATTAATTTCCCAATGGGTCTAAGTGGTCAACCTGAGAAAACTGAAGTTCAGTGAGGTCAAGCAAAGTCAAATCCCTTGAAACGACCCCAAACCACGTGGGCCAAATCTCACTTGTTTAATGGCCCAAGCTGCGTCAAGGGAAAACCCCCCAAATTTCCGAGGCCGCCAAGGTAGGTGCTCATTTGAGCTCCAGACCCAAACTTGAGAATGGACAGAACTCCTTCCCTGCCCAATAAGGTTGCAAGGAGGCCGCGATCAGAGCTGCAGAAAGAACTTCCGCCATGGAAAAAGTGTCGTCATTGGGCAAGCTTCCGGTTCCACTGTGTCCGTAGCCCAAGGCCTTTTATCCTAGTTGGCAGTCGTCCACACCCCAAGGCTACCCCACCCAGCGGCTCCCTCGGGTTTCTCCACACCCTGCGGAGCCGTTTGCACGTTTCTAGGGTGTGACGGTTACGTCATTAACGTCGCTCCAGAGAAAGGGGCAAAGCGAGCAGAGTACCGGCGATCTTGAAGAACTGGAGCCCTGGCGCTGACACACGAACTGAGCCTGGAGGCGGGATTAACTTATGACTGACGTCCACACACACCCATTGCCTTTCTGATTCCTTCTCAAACAAACCAATGAATGCGACGACGGAAACGGCAACGTGCTCCGCCGCCAGCAGGGGCTCCGCCCCCGCCGCCAGCAGGGGCTCCGCCCCCTCCATTCGGTCGCCCTTTGGTCGCCATGCTTAGAGTGGCTGTCGCCTCTGTGCTACTTTAGATTCTTCTCTGGCTCTCCGATGCCCTCGCTGAACTCTTTCTTAAGCATTTCTTCCCTTCCATTGTCAACTTCCACTTTCTCGGGCTTCTTGCTTGCTCGCTGCTAATTCAGCCACACTTGAGATGGCGGCCGGGGGGCGGGGCCCGAGGCGGAGCGTGTCCGGCGCGGTGACGTCAGCGCGCTGCGTGTCGGCAGGTGGAGGGAGAAGGGAAAGTTTGGCCCGTGCGTGGGGTTGGGGTGGAGGGCGGGACAGAGGGGCTGGGCCCAGGCGAAGCTCCTGTCGCTGCTGCAGTAGAGGACGAGGCCGGGACCTGGACTGGGCCGGGAGTGCCGGACGTGGAGGAGCAGGAGGCGAGGTCTGCCGGAGCTTCGAGCCCCCGCCGCTCTCCCGCGCTGTGACCCCCTCGTCCAAGCGCCGTCCGACCCGTGGCTATACTCGAGGCGATTGGTGGGGTCGCGGCGGCATTGGTTGGGGGTGGGGAAAGGCGCGGCGAGGAGACGAAAGAGGTCAGCGAGTTTGAGGGAGGACCGAGAGCCGTGCCGCCGTCATGTCCGAGGACTCGAGCGCCTTGCCCTGGTCCATCAACAGGGACGATTATGAGCTGCAGGAGGTGATCGGTGAGAGCTAGCGCCGCTGAGGGGGGAGGCACCATTCTGGTGGCGGGTGACACGCGGGAACGTGGGGACCTGCGGGGGCTCCGGGAGCGCAGGACTCAACAGAAATTCATGCGTGCTCATGGGGGTCGGGGGATTGTAGGGCGCGTGGGTGAGGCTCTGGGTTTGTGCAGCGCGTGTGAAGCGGGGAGGGGATTTTGAGTGGCGCGCCTGTGCGGCGGGGTTGGAGGGGCTCGTGAGAGATCTGTGTAGTGATAGATGTTTGAACCTGAGCGACAGATGTTTCTTGGAGAGAAAGAAAAGTTCAGGCGTGGGACAGGCCTTTAGGAGGGTATGCGAAAAATGGGATATTGGAGTTGTGGCACAGCCACCTATTTTGGGGATTGTGGGATAGGGTGCTTTAGTTCATTCCCTCTTCCATGCGAGAACCCTTGAGTGCCCACGAAGTGCCAGGCATTGCTGGGGTGGAGCTAGGGATGCTCTCCAGGTGAAGCTGCTCAGGTACCGCGCTGAGCAACGTGGACACAACTTACGACTGTTTGGAACTGACTTTCTAGTCAGAGAGGTAGACATTAAATGAGCAGACACAAAGAATTACAGGTTTCGGCAAGTGCTAGGTAGGAAATAAGACGTTCTCATGGGGAAATAACCTGGAGATTTCGTAAGGGTGATTTCAAGGAAAATTCTTTTTTCGAGGCATTTAAGCTGAGCACTGAAGTATGAGGAGGAAGCTTAAGGGCCTAGGAAAGATTTTTCCTGCTGAGGGATGAGAAAATGCAAAGGTCTTGAGGAGGGAGAGAGCCTGATGTGTTTTAGGACCTGAAGGAAGACTGGCCATAGAAAGGATAGAAATGGATAGACATGGATAGAAAGGTAAGGGAGGGAGCCCTATCTTAGGGACCTTCTCAGCCCTGGTAAGGATTTTGGAATTTTATTTTAAGTGTTATTGGAGGGCTTCAAGCAGGGACATGGCATGAACCACTGGGTCTGGCTGTTGTGTGTGGAGTGGATTTGAAGGGGGTCCAGGAATACCAGTTGGCAGAGACCAAACTTGCACAGACATGGATTGTAATTCTCAGAGAGGTACAGTAATTGGGGAAGGAGGGGGACTGGGGATGCTGAAGTGAGTATTTGTTGGACAACAATAATCCACTGACTTTAGAAATCAAAAGGGGGGTGGGTTTAGCCAAACAGAAGCTCAGTCCAAGTGACATGAGCAGACCCCTGTGTTATTGGAGGAAGGAGATTGTCTGCTTTGATAGATCAGCATCCTGTTCCAAAATTGTTTTATAACAAAGACTGGCTGCAAATTCTTTAGCTGTTTTGGTGTGTTTATTATACTGTCTGTGTTTTAGAGAAACTTTGTCGTGTGTGTGTGTGTGTGTGTGTGTGTGTGTGTGTGTGTGTGTATTTTCACTTGTCTCTTGTTTCTAAAGAAATCTGGGCTAAGTTTTATCTGAAAGACATCACATCTTTTTCCTTAAGTCACATCATGGGCCCGTGTTCTTGATCCATGCTGAGTCTTGACGTGCACTGGTTGGTTCTAAAGACAGCTAGTTAGGTCTCTGTCTTGATTGATTGCTTCTGGGTCCCTCAGAGTTTCATAATAAAGAGAGGGATTAAGTGGGAGATTCCAAAGTAATGTCTGAAAAGTAAAGAAAGGGCTCCCTATTATCTTTTCAGAAGAGGAATTTTGCTTTCCTTTTTGGTAAGGTGTACATCTTTCTAGGGTGAGGAGGATGCTTGTGGTCATTCTTAATGCCTTTGATATTAAGGTGGCATGGGACTAGAGATTTTAGAGACTGGTGTTCTCAGACCAATAGGGTGTCCGTGAGTGGGGAAAAAGGAAGTCTCAGCCCTCTGGGATAGGGTTAGCCTTCATCTCAGCCTCAGAGTAGTCCATGGATAAAAGGTTAAGAACTCAAATGTGATTTGATCTTTTTTTTTTTTTGACAGGAAGTAGTTATTGTTAGGTGTGAATAGACGACCTTATTTTTAAAAATAACTTTACAGAGGTGTAATTTAATACCATAAAATTCACCCATTTTTAAGTATAAAATTCAGTGATCTTTAGTAAATTTACTGTGCTCTGCACCAATCAGCATAATCCAGCTTTAGAATATTTTCATCACCCGATTGAGATCCCTTTTGCCTGTTACAGTTAATCCCTGTTCCCACTCCCAACCCCAGGCAACCACAAATCCACTTTCTGTCTGTAGATTTGCCTTTCCTGGACATTTCATATAAATGGGGTCATATAACATGTGGTCTTTTGTGTTTGGCTTCTTTCACTTTCCATAATATTTTTTCATTTTTTTAAAACAATTTTATGGAGGTATCATTTATATACCATAAACTTCACCTGTTTTAAGTGTACTGTTCTATAGTTTTTTAGTAAATTTAAAAAGTTGTTCAATTATTACCACAATCCAGTTTTAGAACATTTTCATCATTCCAAAAAGATGCCTCACATCCATGTGTAGTCACTCCCTGTCCCCACCCCCTGCTTCAGGCAACCACAAATCTACTTTCTGTCTCTATATAGATTTGCCTTTTCTGGACATTTCATATAAATATAATTATATAATATGTGATCCTTTATGTTTGGTTTATTTTACTTGGCATAATATTTTTTTGAGGTTCATTCATGTTGTAGCCTGTATTATACATTGTTGCCTTTTGTTTGGACACCATTTGATGGACACTGGGTTTTTGCTTTTTGGTGATTGGAAATAATGCTGCTGCGAACATTCACATCAAATCTTCATGTGAACATGTTTCATTTTTATTGAGTGGAATTGTTGGGTCAGATGATAAATTTATGTTTGACTTTTCAGAGTGCCTGTACCATTTTACATTCCCATCAGTAATGTATGAAGGTTCCTATTTCTCTATATCCTTGCCACCATTTGTTTGTCGTTTTGATTATAGCCATCCTAATGGGTGTGAAGTAGAATCTCATTGTGGGTTGTTTTTTTTTTGCATTTTGCTAATGACTAATGATGCTGAGCATCTTTTTATGTGCTTGTTTATTAGATTTTCATATATGTTCTTTGGTGAAATGTATATTCAAATCTTTTGCCCATTTGGGTTGCTCCTTGGGTTTTCTTGAGCCATAAGGGTTTGTGTGTATGCATTAATTCTGGCTATGAATCCTTCACCTGATACGTGATTTCAGATATTTTCTCCCATAGTGTAGCTTGTCTTTTCAATTTCTTTCTTTTTTTTTTTTTTTAAAGATTTTTATTGGGGAATTGGGGGGATGGGAACAGTGCTGGGGAATTAGAGGGCAGTGTCACTGGCCCTCATATGTGGGATCCGAGCTGGGGCCCTCTGGCATCCCAAGCCAGTTCTTAACCATCGTGCCACTCGGCCGGCCCTTCAATTTCTTTCTTTCTTTTTTTTTTCTTTTTAAATTAAAAAAAAAATTTTTTTTAAAGATTTTTTTTTTTTAATTGGGGAATTGGGGGATGGGAACAGTGCTGGGGAATTGGGGGAACAGGACAGACAAGTTGCTGTCATTTTGTTCTTCAGTCTAGTTGTGGAGGACGTTGCTTCACTGGCCCAAGTTGGCACCATCATTGTGCTCT
>NW_017731730.1:64716-67892 GCF_001890085.2 Hipposideros armiger
ATGTGGGATCCGAACCGGGGCCCTCTGGCATCCCAAGCGAGTTCTTAACCATCGCGCCACTCGGCCGGCCCCGACCCTTCAATTTCTTAATGATGCCTTTTCAAGCACAAAAGTTGTGAATTTTGATAAGTTTCATTTATCACTTTTTTCTTTTATCAATTGTGATTTTGGTGTATCTAAGAAATCTTTACTAATCCAACGTCATGGAGATTTTTTTCCTATGTTTTATTCTAAGTGTTATAGTTTTAGCTCTAACATTTAGGCCTCTGATACAGTTTGAATTAATTTTCTGTATGGTGTGAGGTAAGGTGAGCCATCTTATTTTACAGATGAAGACACTGATGAAGACACAGATGAAAGGCAAAATGACTTATCTAAAGTCCTAGAGCTAATTAGTAGCAGAGCCAATACTGGTGTCCACCTTTCCAGTTGCCTTGTTCAGGATCCTTGTTCCTGCATCTGCATTTGATTGGTTTTTGGATATAAACTGGAAGATGGTGGTAATAGCCTGACAGATTAAAGGAAATATCCTTACAATAAAAAAAAAATCTGACAGGAGCAGATATTCTGTAGATAACCCATTTGGATGTAGTAGGATTTGTTCTCTTTTGTGTATCATACTTTGTCGTTTTTCAGATGTTCTCCCTCTCATTAGTAAGTTTCCGAAAGTTCCTAACATCCTGCCACTCCACTCCATACACACTCTCACCCCATCTTTCCAACAGGGAGGGAAAAAAAGTTTTTCTTTGAACTACAGCCTAGTACAAGTTGCAAGGTTCAATAAAGCAGTGTATTCTTATTCTAACTTTGCTTCCGTACTGAAATGTTTGGAATACAGTATTTTGTAATAAGCTGTAGTCTTCAAAATAAATCTTTTGATTTCTTCAGGTTACACTAAATGTTTTCAGGGAACAAATGATTGGAGTCCAGAAAAAAAGGTTTCAGGGATCATTTGAATTTTCTGTTTTCAAAGAATTGTACTTTAAGGACGAGGTATAGTGTATGTTCTTTCTCATCAAAGCATATTTGTTTGAACTGCAAGTTTTTTTCACACGTGTTACTTAGCACTATAATATTTAGCGGGTTAGTGTCTTACATTCTGTTTTGTTGTCTTTTTTTCCCGGCAAAATCCTATTAGAGGAAAGAAAATTTCCTTCCTTGAATATAATGAAAGCATACAGATTGGGAATTCAGAGGACTTCCTTTTAAAGACTTGTATTATCATAAGATGCTTTGGCAAGATTTGAAGTTCTCTAAGTATAATTACTTCTAAAAAATGTTAGCATTATTTTCACTATAAGTCATTCATCTTTTCAGTGTTTTTGAGCTCCTGCCTAACCTCTGTTATTGTATGAGAATTTCTGACCCGGTGTCGTACTATAATGGACATGCGTTGAAGCAACTCTAAGAGTATGGGCTTGAGGTTAGACTGACCTGGATTCAAATCCTGGTTTTATCTCTTACAACCTATGTATGTGATCTTGGGCAATTTATATAACTGGTTTTAGTGTAGGCTTTTTGCCTGTGAAAAGGGATAATGGTACCTATGTTATTGGGGCTGTTATGTAGATTAAGTGTAATTGTTTGTGGAAAGTTTTTAGCTTGTATTAAATGCTTCGTAAAATGGTTGCTGTTATTATCTCTGACTTTTTTTCTCTTCTTGTCTTTACATTTCCTAATTTTTGGTATTGCCATGAAATAGTATGCAATTTGAAATCTTATAACACTTAAATATTTCGAACCTGTTTTAATGCTTAGTGCAGCATCACTGCATCTTTTTTTCTTACTTCCAGATCTTATTCAGGTTTCAATGGATCTAAGGATTTGTGTTGGACATGGTAGTACAACTGTATAAAGCCCTGCCACCCATGGTATTGCCAATAATACAGTCTGATGGCAAAGTGGGAAACCAGTCTGTCAGGGGCTGTGCCATGTGGCTTTTATTGGAATGCCTCTTGAAAAGTCTCAATAAATATCTACTGTTGACATCAGACTAGGTTTAAAAAAATTGTTCTTTAAGATCTGTTTTTAGTAAGGTATAATTCACCCAGCTTTGACACTTTGGTGAAGGCAACCCACTAGCTTGATTCTCTACTTTGCCCTCTCCTTTTTTATTTTAATTACTTGTTCCCTCGCTACACATTTTGTTGTCTAAAGTAGTGGTTTCCAAATGCAGATCCCAGGATCCTACCTCTGTCTAGCCCCTTCATAAATGTGAAAGACATCATGCTATAGCAGTAGAGTGTTGCTTAATGGTTAATGTATTTTCTTCCCCTGATTGAGAGAACTTCTCTATGGTGACATTTTCAGTAAGCCCAGTTTGGGGCCAACAACCTCATAAAGTTGTAGTAAATAGGGATTGCATTTGGCTTCATGTAATGGAAAACAAATAATAGTAGCTTAATGAAATACTTTTTCCCTCTTTATATAAGAAGAAAACTGGAGTGGCAGCCTAGGTACCATCAAGCACCTCGGCTCTCAGTTTTTCACTCTACCGCTCTTAGCATGTGACTCTCCTTCTCATAGTGGCAAGATAATTGTTCCACCCCTCGCCTCGTGCTTGTGTTCCAAGCCGGAAGAATATGGCAAAAGGACAAAGGCACGTGACAACTCAGTTGGCTCCCTTTCAAAGAACTTTCTTTCCTGGAAGCCTTACTCAGTGACTCCCATTTCTATTTTATTGGAACTTTGTAATTTGGCCATTTGCACGGGAGGCTGTGAAATTAAGCTTTTTGGCTGGGCACATTATTACTCCAAACAAAGTAGGTCAAAGGTTTTTTTATTAAAGGAGAAGGGAAAATTGTACATTGGATAGGCAACTAAAAATGTTGGCCTCATTTTTTTTTTAATTAAAGTAGTTAAATAAGACATTGCAAGTAAATAATTTAACCGGACACATAGTAATCAGTTAATAAATGTTAGCTTTAACCTAAAGAGGCACCAATTCAGAGCGTGGTGTTGAACCATCATGTAGTTCTGGTTTCTAGACCCCACTCTGCCTCTCAGTCTTACTTTTGCTTACATTACTTTTCTTTTTTTAAAGATTTTTATTGGGGAATTGGGGGATGGGAACAGCACTGGAGAATTGGGGGAAGGGGAACAGACAAGTTGCTGTCCTTTTGTTCTTCAGTCTAGTTGTGGAGGATGTTGCTTCACTGGCCCAAGTTGGCACCATC
>NW_017731730.1:68072-70410 GCF_001890085.2 Hipposideros armiger
CCTCTGGCATCCCAGGTCAGCTCTTAACCAGCGCGCCACTTGGCCGGCCCTGCATTGCTTTTCTTGTATTGCTTTGTAAGATCAATAATACCTAACTCATGGGGTTATTGTGAGTATTAGATGGAAAAAAGAATGCAAGTATAGAAAGTGCTCAGCATAGTACTTGGTACACAGAGTAAGTGTTCAATTAAAGCTAATGCTCATCGTGGCAATCATGAGGTGATGCCCATGAAGACTGGCCTGTTGTTGTGCTTGTTTTGCCCCAAGCGAGTCATTTATTTTTTCTTGAAAATATATGCCACCACTTGATTGGTTAATATATTCAACAGATATTTGTGAACTCCTCTTATGTGTCAGGCACTGTTCTGAATGCTGGAGATACAGCAGTGAAGCAGACAGAAATCCCTGCTTTTTTGGAGTTTATACTCTAGTGGTGTTGAAGGACAAAAATAAAGCAGGGAAAGGGTTTGGGGACTGCTAGGGATAGAGGTGTGTTTTAAATAGGTCAGTCAGTGGAAGCCTCCCTAAGAAGGTGACCTTTGAGGAGAGACCTGAAGGAGGTGAAGAAGTGAATGCTGTGGATATCTGCAGGAAGTATGTTTCCAAGCAGAGGAAACAGCTGGAGCAAAGCCTTGAAGTAGAAGCATGCTGGCGTGACTAAGGGAGGAGCTGAGAGTGGCTGGAGCAGAGCGAGGCAGGGTAAGAGGTGGACAGGTGAAGAGCTCTGAAGAGTAAGGTGTAGGGATGTGTGGTTCTGACCATTGGATTGTGTGAAGCCTTGTAAGTCAGTCTGGGTACTTTTGTGGGTGGCTTTTGCTTTGAGTAAGATTGAAAAATCATTGCCGGGTTTTGAGCAGAGAATTAATACAACCTGATTTATTTTGAAAAGGATAATTTGGGCTGCCAGGTGGAGAATAGTTTTGTAAGTGTGCAAGGGTGGAAGGAGAGGTTATTCAGAGAGAGGTGGCAGTGGAAGTGGTGAGAATACGTTATATCCAGTCAAATCCAGCATTTGACTGGATATAACATATTTTGAAGTTCTGCCGTTGGATTAGATGAGAAAAGATTTGAAGGTTTTTGGCTGGAGCATCCGGAAGGATGGAGCCAGCATCCGTTGAGATGGGAGCTCACCAGAGTGAACAGGAGAGAAGGATGATTCATTGCGAAACCATCAGGCTGCTTGAATAATTACTCAAAGCATATGGTAGCATGTCTTCATTTTCATCTTGGTGTGGTGAGAATAGCATGCTTTTTATGATGACTATTCTTATAGCTGTTTCTCCTGTTCTAGGAGCTTTACTTTTCAGCGTGACTCTGACAAGAGGCCTTATTTAGAAAAACGTTTGCAAAATTGTAAATTCCCATATTTTCCATGGTTTAGGTGACAATGCCTTAGTCATCTTTCAGAATGAACAGCCTGGGCTAGTTCTTTAGTGAATGCAAAACCTTACTACAAAATACTTAAAAACAAAAATTTTAGAACCTGCACCTGCTACAGTGATGGCTGGCCAAAATTTTGGGGGAAATATCTTCAATTGAGTAAGTTCATTTGCTTTATTTTTTCCTCACAGAATAATATCCATTTTTTACTTTCTCTTAAATTTTTGAGTCTAGTAAAGTGGAGAGAGACTCAGAAAACTTTTTTAGTCCTCATGCCTTTGGGCAGCTCCTTTTCTGTCTCAAGAGATGAAGTTAGCCTGTTTGAAGGATTTTAGGAGCTAGTTCACTCATATTTTTGCACATTAATCCGTTCTTGCATGGAATGTACTCTAGGACTGCAGTTGAAGAACTAACTAGGAGAGGACAGAAGAGTGAAAAAGTGGGGACATAGGGAATGGAGCCTTGAGGTGCACAATGGTGTAATATGGTGCAAGTTTGGGCTAGGCTGTTTTATTGGAAATAGTTTTACATTTTTCATTATATTATTGTTCATATTAGACTAATGCTTATTAGAGGTCATTAGAGCAGTAGCCTTCACACTTTGACTAAACTATTTCCAAGAGGTACCTCTTATACATTTGCATGGGAAATAAAAGTTTTACAAAATAACATTGTCTTGACTATGTGCAGTGCAGACTGATGTTTTCTTTTTGATTCTATTTAAGAAAAATGATGATGAAACTCAGTAAGTTGACTTGTAGTTTGAAAAATTCCGCATGAAGAGATGAAATGTTTTAAAAATTTGTATCTCTTATCCTATGTTTTAAAACTCATAAAAATTGATGAGTAGTTAAAATCATTATAAATTTTAAGATATTTTTCCCTACCCTCATATTTACGTAATTAGTTTCTGTTTTCTGTGAAGAAAAATTTTTTTTTTTTAAAGATTTTTTTTTTT
>NW_017731730.1:70740-109906 GCF_001890085.2 Hipposideros armiger
ACTGGCCCTCATATGTGGGATCCGAACCGGGGCCCTCTGGCATCCCAAGTGAGTTCTTAACCATCTCGCCACTCGGCCGGCCCGAAAAATTTTTTTAATTGACAGAACATCATTAGCTATTTTGAATTAGTGGTATTGAAAGTAGTGAGTTTTTACTGCATAACCCTTTATGTTAGTACCTTAAAATAGTTTCATTGCTGAACAATATTTTGGCATTCGTTTTGGGAAGATGATATGACAATCAGTGAAAGTGATTGTTGAAGAACTACAGCCTACAAGTCTCATTTTATCATCAGGTGTGGGAGACGTTAGCAACTTGTCTTTTGGCCATTTGTTAAATTACAGCAGAAATGAATATCTTGCTCCTAGGGAGATTTGTTTATTAAGTGAGTGAATCTTTGCATGAAAAAAAGGTATGTTAGTACTTAAACAATTATGATTGATAATACCGAGGTTTAGTCTTTCATTATTAGTGAAATTAATTCTGTGTTTAATGGTGACTAGGAATTAATAAAAACTAAACTTAAAATCAGATATTCCTTATCTATATATACTTTTTTGCTTTTTAGTTGAGCCATCCTGCCACCTGTTGGCAGCTCAGCAGCAGCTCAGCTTGGGCCAGGCATCAAACTGCTGTTGCTCAGCTGGCACTCTTGAGCGAGCTCTTAACCAACTGAGCCACTCGGCCGGCCCCCTTATCTATATTTTTAACCCCAGCATGGTTTTGGTTTCTGTAGGATGTGCCATTAATATGTTTAAAGCTGGTATTTGAGGTTTTATGTGTATTAGATAAATAATGTTGACTTACCTGGGTGTAGAGTCACTGGTTTGAGAATTAATACTGGTTAAGAACAATACCGCTAGATAGTATATTTGTGAAAAATAAAATGATACGGAATTAGGGACGATGTCTACACATTAGAAGATGTCTGTTATCCAGGACCAAAGGTACCCTGTGGAGGACACATTACGTGTTCTGTGACTTGAGAATGCCTGTCATCTTCCCATACGGGTATGTGGCCTGCCTGATTAGCGTCCATGCTGTGTGGTGTTTCACAGAGTAGGGCAATGGCCTCTCACTGAAGGCAAGAGAGAGAATTGGTAAGTTTTCTTCTGAGTTTACACACAGAAGGAATTAGGAGAGGAAGGGATGGGAGAGGGAGGAAACTTAATGGTAAGTACTAGTGTTCTGCCTAAAGCCCTAGATGTTAAACTGCCATATACTTCTTTTAGTTGATCTAGTTAGTTCTTTCACAGGCTGATATAGGGTCTTATTAAAGTAAGCGTTCTCCAAAGTGAATGCGTTGTATGTGTATTTGGGAAGAAGATGGATGAGAGAATGGAGAGGAAAGGGGGAAGAATTTAATGATTGCACATTTTTTACTTTTTTTGGTTTTTACAATTCATCTCTACCCAAGGCTGAGTATTTGTACAGACGAACATTTAGTCTGGTGGTCATACCAGTGATTAAAACGTTGGAAAAAAACTACAGTTTTAATGGAATGGGTACAGATGGGAAGTTGGTGGGGATAATTTGTCCGCATGTATTTTGGTAAAGATTGAAGTACTTTAGAAGCATAGTAAACCTACACTATGCCAAGTACTTGAGGAAATGTGGCAGTTTTTTTAACAGCTTAAATATCTAACAGTAAGATAATGTGTGAATAAACAAATAATAGTGACATTGAACATTATTATGTCCAGGCACATAGTCCAGGCACATTACCCTGTTAATAGCAGTGGAGCTTAAGTTTGAATCAAAGTGTGTTTTCCGTGGTGCTTCCTAAAGTTAGGCGAGTTTTAAGTTGGGCTTTGAAAGGAGAAGGAGGTATGAATTAATGTGTAGAAATCAGGGTGAATGGCATGCACAGAGGCAAATAAATTGCATCTGGAGTATGGAAAATAAGTTAACATTTTCAGTTTTCAAGTAGCACAGTATCAAATAGCTGCTGTGGCTTGGTGATCTGAGGAGTGACATTGCACAAATGGTGTTTGAAGATTATTTTATTAATGGTAGGGGATGAATTGAGGCCTAGGCATTTTTTTTAAACAATCCACAGAATTTACTCAGATGTTACTAGTTGTACGTGTACTGTACCCACTTGTGTGAATGTGTCTAGTTCTGTGCAGTTTTGTTACATGTGTAATTTTGTGTTGCTACCACTAAACTCAACATACAGAACTGTATCCCACCATAAGTTTCTTTATAGTCCCTTTAAGCTGTACCTAACCCTTTTCCCCACGTCCCTAACCCCTGGCAACCACTAATCTGTTCTCCACGTCTATGATTTTTGCTATTTCAAGCGTGTTACATAAATGAGCTCATGAAATATGTAACTTTTTGAGATTGGGCATAATGCCTTTGAGGTTCCTCAAGTAATTGTGCATATCAATGGTTTATTTTTATTGCTAAGTAGTATTCCTCCATGTGGATATACCAGAGTTCGTTTAAGCATTCATCTGTTGAAAGATATTTGGGTAATTTCCAGTTTGGGGCTATTACAAATAAAGCTGCTATGAATATTTATAATACAAGTTCCTGTGCTAATATATTATTTTTATTTCTCTGGGATAAATCTCCAAGCATAAAAATGCCAAATTGTACAAGTCCATTTTTAGTTTTAAAAGAAATAGCCAAACTATTTTCCAGAGTGACTGTACCAAGTTTTATATTTCCACCAGTATTTGGTGTTATCGTTTAATTTTTTTAAATTAAAGTTTATTGGGGTGACAATTGTTAGCAAAATTACATAGATTTCAGGTGTACAGTTCTGTAATACATCATCTGTATATCACACTGTGTGTTCACCACCTAGAGTCAGTTCTCTTTCCATCACCATATATTTGATTTCCTTTACCCTCTGGTAACCACTAAACTATTGTCTGTGTCTATGAGTTTTGTTTCTTCATTTGTTTTTCTTGTCCTTTTGTTGTTTTTAGTTTTATCAGTGAAATCATATGGTTCTCGACGTTTTCTGTCTGACTTATTTTGCTTAGTATTATAATCTCAAGATCCATCCATGTTGTTGCAAATGGCACTATTTCATCTTTTCTTATGGCTGAGTAGTATTCCATTGTGTATATATACCACAACTTCTTTATCCAATCATCTGTCTAAGGACATTTTGGTTATTTCCACATCTTGGCTACTGTAAATAAAGCTGCAATGAACATCAGAGTACATATATCTTCATGGATAAATGTTTTCAGATTTTTTGGGTAGATACCCAAGAGAGGGATTGCTGGGTCTTATTTATTTTACCCATTCTGATAGGTTATACCATCTCTACTGAGCTAATTTTGTACTTTTGTCAAAAATCAATGGGGCCCATTGCTGTGAATCTATTTCTGGGTTCTCTGTTCTGGTGTGTGTGTGTGCTGAGACCTTTTTATCATGAATGGTGTTAGATTTTTAAAAAGTTTTTCTTTGTCAATTGATGTGATTATATGATTTTTATTCCTTAGCCTGTTGATATTGATTTTGAGTTTTAAATAAATACTTCACCAGCCTTGCATACCTAGAATACATACCACCTGGTTGTGGCGTATTATCTACTATCTATTGCTGGATTCAATTTGCTAACATTTTGTTAAGGATTTTGCAGCTAAATTCATGAGAGATATTGGTCTGTAGTATTCTTGTAATGACTTTGGTTTTGGTCTTGGTAATATTGGCTTCATAAAATAAGTTGGGAAGTCTGCTTCTTTCATTTCTGTAAACTGTGTAAAATGGCCATTAATTCTTCTTGGTGAAATTCTCCATTGAAACCACCTGTGTCTGGTGATGTTTTTGAGAACTTTTACATTACAAATTTGATTTTTTTTTAAATAGTTACAGGATTATTCAGGTTATCTACTTCATCTTGGTTGAGTTTTGGTAGTTAGTTGCTTTCAAAGAATTGCTTCATTTTTTCCCCCTAAATTGTTGAATTTGAGCTAAAGTAGTTTGTAGTATTCCTTTATCTTTTCTTAAATTGAGATAAAAGCCACATAAAATAAAATTTACCATTTTAAAAGGGTACAATTCACTGGTTTTTAGTATATTCACAGTGTTTTGCAGCCATCACCACTGTCTAATTCCAGTGTATTTTCCTCACCCCAGAAAGAAAGCCTGTGCCCATCAAGCAGAAATTCCCATTCTCCTCTTCTCCCAGCCCCTGGCAACCGCTAAGCTATTAATATATTCTGTCTCTATAGATCTGCCTGTCCTGGACATTTCATATAAATAGAGTCATTTAATAGACTGTGTTTGGAATTGTTTTTTTCGGATAGCATAATGTTTTCAAGGTTCATCTGTTACTGCGTAGATCAACCAGTACTTGCTCCTTGGCTTAGGGCTCTTATCACTCTGACCTCTGCTTTCATTCATTATCTCATCTCCTCTGACCCTTCTGCCTCCCTTTTATAAAGACCCTTGTAATTACATTGGACCCACCCAGATAATCCAGGACTATCTTCCCATCCTTTATTCAATTTAATAACATGTGCAAAGTCTTCTTGCATATAAGGTTTCAAGGATTAGGACATGGACATCTTTGGGTGGGGGAGGGGGCGTTATTTTACCTACCACATGGGACTGTAGATATTTTATCTCATTGTTCCTTGAGGTTCTTCTTTTTTCAGTCTATTTTCTCTCTGTTGTTTAGATTGAGTAAGCTATTGATCTTGTCCTTAAGTCCAGCAAATTTTTTATTTTGGAAATAGTATGTTTCAGTTGTATAATTTTCATTTGGTACTTAATTTTTATTTCTTTGCTAAGATTTTAAGTTACTTTATTGTTTTAAGGAAATTCTTAATTGTTTGTTAATTGTTTGTTACTTAATTGTAAAAAAAGCATTTTTATAATGGTTGCTTTAAAATCCTCCAGTATGTGATTCATTTTGGTGTTGTGTTGGCATCCTGATTCTTGGTATATGACATGTAGTTACTATTATTTTTTATTGTATCCTAGACATTTAGGATACTCATGTTAGGACTCTTGATCCTATTTAAATCTTCTATTTTAGTAGGCAGTTACTGTATTTAGGTTTAGTGTGTAGGCCCTGGCCTACTTTGGTGAGCTGTGTAATTCCTATGGTAATTTAGCTTTCAGAGCTCTTGCAGTGCTGGTGCCTTCTGCTTCATTTCTTCTGCTTTATTCTTCTGGCTCCACAGGAGTTTGATCTGTACAGGTGTTTCCTGGGCTGACTGGTGGGGGTGGTGTGGGTCCCCAGCTCTGCTGCTGCTGGCGGGTGGGGTGGAGACAGGGACCTAGTTGCCCCTGTAGTGAATCTGGCTTACTGCTTCTGGGTGTGGGGTGGAGACCTTGCTGGTGCACTGGGTTCCCCACTGCCTTGGATAGGGATTGGGGAACCTGTCTCCCCTCTAGACCTCTGCTGAGCTCCCCTTTCACAATCCCTTGGCCAGAAAGCAGTGCTTTCTCATTTGTTTGTTTATTTGTCTCCCTGTCCCTGATGGTGGTTCCAGGTTGCAGGCAACTCTGAGGCCCACTCAGGAATGTATGGGAGATAACAGGAAAACCTGGTGACACTGGGAGGACTTAGCCAGTTTACCTTCCTTCTACCTCTCAGAGTCATTTTATGATTGTTTTTTAAATTATTTCCAGGGTATTTAGTTGTATTTAGAGGAAAGGAGCAGGGGAATGTGAGCCCACACTATCATATTCTGGAACTGGAACCCTAGCAATTTTGATTTTTTTGAGAGACGTTGTGTTTATTGACAATTCTGTGAAATGGTTGAGGCTTTCATTTTTATTGACATCCTGCTTTTTAGAGTGTTATCTGCATCAATTGTTGAAGGTAGGAACAAGATAAGAATTAACTTCTCTTTTTAAAATTGTATGGGAATTAGAAATGTCATGTTTTTATCTGTCCATCTACTTATTTACTCATTTACGTATTTATCTTTAGGGAGTGGAGCAACGGCTGTGGTCCAAGCAGCATATTGTGCCCCTAAAAAGGAGAAGGTGGCAATCAAACGAATAAACCTTGAGAAATGTCAAACTAGCATGGATGAACTCCTGGTATGCACATCTCATATTTCTTAAGTGGAGAAGTATATTCATGTATATTCATGTTATAGTGGGAAATAACTGGAAGTTGTTTTTTTTTAAAGGTTTGTGATTTTTTTTTTGTTAATAGTAATGTTTATTATAAAATTTATAAAAATCCAGGTAAGTAGAGGGGGAAAAAGATTATAATCCTCTCATTCTGAGATTAACACTTGCTATATAATCTTTCTGACTGCACATTTGTACATCTTTGTGAATTTATAATAATGTAATCATATACTTGTTTTTATTGAAAACTTTATCATAGACTTCTTTTTGTGTCTATAAATATGAATTAATATAATTTTCAATAAGTGTGTAGTGTTCCATTGAATAGGTAGACCACACTTTATTTGCACTATTCTCTGGTATTGGACGATTACCTTGTTTTCGCTCTCTTTTTTTTTTTTTTTTAAGCTGAGCCATCCTGCTACCTGTTGGCAGCTCAGTGGCTGCTCAGCTCCGGCCGGGAATCGAACCGCTGTTGCTCAGAGCTCAAACTCTTGAGCGAGCTCTTAACCAACTGAGCCACTCAGGTGGCCCTTGTTTTCTCTTTTTATTGTTATAAACAATGCTTGCTAACTTCTCTGTCCTTAAAATAGTATTATGTAATTGTGATTCCTGGGTCAAATGGAATATCCTTTAAAAGGCTTTTGGCTTCCCAGGAACATGTGCCAGTCTGCATTCTGACCACTGGTGCAAAATGGGAGAATGACCTCCGGCAGCACTGGCTTCTGCAAAGGCCAGGGGAAGAAGAAGAGAGGGAGTCCCGAGGACTAACAGCAAGAGATGTTCTGTGGCATTAAAATCTAGTCACACACAGATTGTTTTGTACTTCTTTTCTGTACCATGACACCCCGAGTAGTTTTAAGTATGTAGTAGGTACTTACCAAGGGAAATAAGATCATTTATTAAATCATTTAACTTTTTTTTTGTTTTTTTGTTTTTTTAGCTGAGCCATCCTGCTACCTGTTGGCAGCTCAGCGGCTGCTCAGCTCGGGCCAGGACTCGAACCGCTGTTGCTCAGAGCTCAAACTCTTGAGCGAGCTCTTAACCAACTGAGCCACTTGGCCGGCCCTAAATCATTTAACTTTTTAAATGCTCAGTTTCTTTGGCTTAAAACGGATATTACTTCTGCTTTATGTGCTTCATGAGGTTTTTCTGGAAGATCAGATGACACAGTACTTGAAAACTAAACTTCCATGCAAATATGAACTAATATTATTTTATTAAGATTATATACAACTAGTGATCGACAGAGCAGAAATTAGGTCAGGATAGTCTGACAGTCCAGAAGTTTTTCCATTGTCCCAGAGTGGATTCAATTGCTATTGTAGTCTGTTCTGAGTTTTAGGAACTAATTGGAATAAAAGGAAAACAGATACTAGAATTATATATTGAACTCGTAGCAGATGAGACAAACGTGTTCCTTCAGGAGTTGGTGGTGCAGGAGCAGAAGCTGAAGACGTGGGTTGCTGGAGGCATCTTGAACTCTTTGGTGGGAGAACACACACTTTGGAGGAGATGCTGATTGCAGTCCTACTTGGTGATTGACCTTGGCTTTACAGATGCCAGCAGTACCTCAGAGCACCATACGGACATTTGAACTGCAGTGACCATCAAACAAGTCTAAATTGTAAACTAATTCTATTAAAGAAAAATAATATTTTTAACATCCTCATTAAGACTGGAATTTGAGAAACCCAACAGGAATTCCTATTGTTTGCCAGTTATTTTACATAATATGTAAGGATAATGTAAAGATGGACGTTTTATTATCTATTACTTCGTGACTAAAGAAACTGAGGTGCAAGGTTTAAATAACTTAATTCACATGAAGATAAGAGCAGACGTCTTTTCAGTGCTAGGCACTTAAATATATTTTTTTCCTTGTCTTTCACTCCTGAAGAGTTATTTTATTTTATTTATTTATTTATTTATTTATTTATTTATTTTTAAGATTTTTTTTATTGGGGAATTGAGGGATGGGAACAGCGTTGGGGAATTGGGGAAGGGGAACAGACAAGTTGCTGTCCTTTTGTTCTTCAGTCTAGTTGTGGAGGACGTCGCTTCACTGGCCCATGTTGGTATTATGATCATTGTGCTCTTCCCGGCTGAGGCAAATAGGTCGCCAGACTCTGGACGGCCACTCATAGAGGCTCTTGGCAGCTCACGCTGGTTGCCAGCCACTCATGGTAGCTCATGGCAGCCCACGGCAGCCCCGCTGCAGCCTACGCCATTGCTGGGGACTCATGGCAGCCCAGCTCCAGGTCGAACTATTGTTCACCATCTTAGCTGTAGAGGGCGCAGCGTCACTGGCCCTCATATGGGATCTGAACTGGTGGCCCTGCTGCTCAGAGCTCGCACTCCCAAGCCAACTGCTAACCAACATGCCACTCGGCCGGCCCCACTTAAATATTTTTTAACCTCATAAATATCTCTGTGAAATAAGGAGTAGCCCCATTTTATAGATGAAAAAAGTAAATTACATGATAAGTGTCAGAGTCTGCATTAAAAATCAGGTCTCTCTGACTAAAGTCTATTATTTTCTACTTCATATTATACTAACAAAATGATTATAATCTTAGTTCAAAAGTAGAAAGAACGTCCCAAATATTTGACATTCTTGAAAGAAATGTTTGTGTTATTACACTAGGGCCTTACTGTTAGAGGAATGCAAATTTGGTATAACTTAGTAAAAGAAAAACAATTAGAGCTTCATAAATTTTGGCCATATGTTCCTATAAGCTTTATGTTGCAAATGTAGTATCTATATATTTGGCAAAGAAGTAAGGGTCGGGGGAAGTGACTTTTAATAAAGAAAGTTCAAGATAATTGGCTTTTTGAGGGGAGCAAGCAGATAAGATCCCACTAAACCCTGAAGAAGCATCAGGAGCATAAATAGTGCCTGATTTATTGGTGGTGTTCTTGGTGTTAGGACCTGAGATCTGAGTGCCAAGAGCTCCGTCTCTGAGAGCTATGAACCCCTTCAGTTTACCTTAAACAACCTAGTAGATCAACACACTAAACTTCTGATGTGGTGATTTTAAAATTGATTTTCAAAGTTATCTTTATTATAATGCAAAAGTGTGCTCTGGGCTCTCCAGGGAGTGCTGCTATAAACCAACTACAGGTGTGTGTCATGTGTGACAGTTATTTCTGAGGAGGCAGTATATTGCTCCTTTCTCTTGTCAAAATGTTTTCTTGTCTGACAACCTTTGCTAAGTATGATGGGAAAATCAGCTGTCAGATCTTACTACAGGTATTTTCTCCAGAGATATTACAGGCTTTTCTCTAAGAAAGGCACATAGCACAGTATTTTGAGATTTTTTTTTCTCTTTTCTAGATGCTAGGACTAGATTCATTGCACAAACATCTGAGGAGAACATTAAGAGGCTTAAAATGTTTTTTCTGCTACCAAGAGGCTCACAGTATAGTTGAAGACTGGGTGCTTTCCTGTACAAGGCACAGCCCGACAAATGCCTAGGAAAGGTATCAAGTACTGTGGAAGTAAGAGGGGGAGGAGAGCTCCCAGTTACGAAGTTGGAGGCCTTTGTGGAGATGTTTGTGTCTTGAGCCACTAGGGCTAGGGAGACTTTGAACAGGCCGGGATGGAGCCCTTGCCAGTCAGGGGTTTAGAATCAGGAACAAAGAGCATATTCATGTATATATTTATAAATATTAATATAACTGAAACAACATATTCATAAAACAGTTCTTAATTATATTATGTGGAATGCACTCTGATTTTTATATTTCCTTTTTTTGTTTTTAACATGATCCACTAAATTTATTTCATGACTCATATGAGTTACAACCCATAGTTTGAGGAACACTGTACTACACAAAATAGGTATTGAGACTCTAAATTCAGGAAATGACCGTGATAACAGAAAGGAAGGCACAGATTTCCTAGACGTTTTATAGATGGAAAAAGTATTAGTACTAGAACAAGCACTTTGTGAGGGCAGGGGCTTAATTTTGTTCACTTTACATGAATGAATGAATGAATGAATGAATGAATAAATAAATTAACATTACTTGAGGACTGACTGAATTGTGTGAAATGGAGGAAAACTACCTACACTGGAGTAATTAGAAAACCAGGGAGTAAATAGTAGAAATCAAGATGAGTGAGTTTCATGAAGAAATGAAAAGTCATCACTAAAACACTTCAAAAAACTTCAGGTGGGGAACTGAAAAGTCCAAACAAAAGACCTGCCATTAGCAGATAAGAGAGGACTTCGAAGAAAACACTTTCATTAGTAGGACTGGGATTCACTTACAAGTGTTGAGGAAGCTGCTGGGAAATTTGAGTCAGAATGAATACACCATTCTTGCAAAGCATTAATACATACATTTTTTTTTTGAAAGGAAAGGGATAACTCCAGTGGGAGTTAAGATAAAGGAAGGCTCCTCCTCCCCCTTTAAAGGAATAGAAGAGAAGAAAAGGAATGTTTAAGACTGTTTCAATCTTTGAATTCTGTGGTTGTCTGATAGTTTCCTATCAGGAAACCCTTTGTGGTGCCCCTTTTTTAGGATAAAGCTCAAAACCCTTAACATTTAAGACCTTGGACTTTATATTATATGTGTGTGATTTCTCTCACCTCTCCTGTCCAATAAGTCACCAAGTCCTATTGTTTATACCAATTTAGTATTATCTCACAACTCCCTTTCTTTTCATTCATATTGCCACTTTTTAAAACTTTTTTGAGCTAGTTTTAAACTAGCTCAAAGAGAAGAGTTAGTTGCAAAAGCAATAAAGTTCCCATATGTTGTCCACCCAGTACCTCCTTATAGTAACATAACCATAGTAGAGTTATAAAAACTGAAAAATTACCTACTTTTCATTTTTCAGGCAGTGGCATCTCTCACCCAAGTCATGGCAACAGCCTTAAACAGAGTCTTCGCCTCTGGTCTTGCCTTTTCTCATTTATTTTCTACATTACAGCCAGAATAAGTTTTATGAAAAAACATAGTTAAACCTTTGATGCCTTTCCATTGCTGTTTGGATGAAACCTAAATCCTTGACCACAGTTAAAGGTCCTTTTTGATATGGTCTCAGGTAATTGAACGGTCAAAACCTACTTTCCTACTTCAGTGTCAGTGTAATTCAGCTTCTTATTGAAAACCTTCCCTGGTTATCACTCTTATTTTTGGATAATTTACCTCGTGGATGAAGTCATGTAGTGTCTGGTACTTCCCCTATCAAACTGCTTATCGATCTGTGTTATAAATTAGTATTTGTCTAACTTCTTCATGAGGCTGTAAGTCTCACCATTGTGGCCAAGCACCTAACACAGTGCCTGGCGCACAATAGGCACTTGGTAAATATCTGCTGAAAGCATAAACTATTTACCCTAGACAGGTTTACTCATTGTGTTGGGAAATCTCACTTGCATATTTCATCTTTTTTTTTGTAATTTTATATGCTTTTCACCTAGTACCCCTGTAATATCTCCACATCCAGCAGAACTAAATCTAGTTCCCACCTCCTCTGTGAAGACTTCTTGCCTGCTTAACTGTTCTTGCCTATGGGTTTGTGTAGCCTTTACTATCTTGACTACTCATTTGGCATGTATGTGCCGTCCTATGTATTCCCTCCCATATGTGCATATCGTATCTCCTTGAATCCTGTACAACTGTCAACAGGCAGGTGTATACTTTATTTAGTTCCTTCTTCCTTTTCCTTCCTATTTACTTAGCTTTTAGTACAGATGACTGTGCTGGTGACTTTGGGGGTTGCAATAATGCATAGTCAAGGTCTTTGCCATAAAGGAATTTACATTCAATTAGAGAAAATGAGGAAAGGAAAACTGGTGTTTATTGAGCCAGAGATTATGAATCAGGGATTATGGGTAACTTTTATTACGTGATTGATTTTACTGAACAAATACCAAGGGCATAGAGCAAATACATGAATAAGTAAAAAGTTGTATAAAGTACTGTAGGATTTTATTCATTCAACACACATTTATTGAAGGTGTACTGTGTGCCCGGCACAATGGTAAGTGCCAGAAACAGAGTCTCAGCTGTCATGGAGCTTACAGTTTTGTGAGGGATGTAGAAAAACAAATAGGCAATTACAGTATAGTATGACAAGTTCTACAATGTTTAGGAATCCACTTTTAAGTTGCCTTCTTGGAGCTGTCAGTCTGGCTCTCATTTGAGCTCACAGACAAATAAGCACCCAATGTACTATCTAGTACGTGTGTGCCACTATGTAAGGACATATACTACAGAGAGCTTGGAAGCTAAGAGATGGGACACCTAATGCAACTTGGGGAGCTGGGAAGAAATGATATTTATATTTTGACTGAGTTCAGAAGGATGAATTGGCATTTTTAGCTAGGCAAAAATAATGAGGGCAGTGTATTTGAGGCAGAGGGACCAACAGGGTTAAATGTCCATGTTAGAAGAAACATGGCTCAGTTGAAGTTACGATGGCTGGATCATTGGACTGGGGTTTGTTGGAGTGTAGGATCAGTGAGGGAGTCAGAATGAGACTAAAGAGGTGAGCAAGGCCCTGTTCACACAGGGCTTTATAAGGCATTAACATACCAAATCTGATTTCAATCCATTAACTGAAATTGTTTAAGCTTAGAGTTTTAGCTCAGGTTTCTATTTGGATTTAGTTTATGACCTTGCCCTGTTTCAGTATATTTTTGAAGTATAGAGTGAGAATTGTTCATCATTTCACAAAAATGGGATGAAACAATATTTCAAAAAAAACCCAAACAAACAAAAAAACAAAACCACACAAAAAAAGCCATCCTTTGTTTATTAGTAATTATCCTCTCTGACTGTAAAACCAGATTTCCCAAGATGGTTTTGCAAGGGCACCTTGAAGTAAAAATACGTGTCCCAGTGGAGGTGTCTGTGAGGCTGTGCCAGGGTGTGAAACAGTGCCTGTTACTGGTGCAGCGATTGGAAGGAGTAGAGTCAGGACGGACTGAGGGGAACCAAAGGATTTTGGGTTTCAACCATTCTTGAAGAGGTTAGGGCCACAGAGAGCCCAGAAAGGTTGTGACATAATCTTGGGATTCCCAGTCTGTAATTCACTAACTTGTAGTGTTATTTTAGGCTTGCATGTAATAAGTTATGTTTTCTCTTCTTTGTAGAAAGAAATTCAAGCCATGAGTCAGTGCCATCATCCTAATATTGTCTCTTACTACACATCTTTTGTGGTAAAAGATGAACTGTGGCTAGTCATGAAGCTGCTAAGTGGAGGTGAGTAAAGTACAATGAAATGTTAACTTATATGGATTGAAAAGTTAATAAAAATGTTCTTTTCTCTCCTGGTTTGGCTTTCATGGACATTTGTATTTGAGGAGATAACTGAGAATACAGTATCTGCTAACAGTGCTATTGTATGAGCTGACACAGGTTTCACACATTGCTTTTGGTTGTCATGCCTCTTAAATTTCTCTTAATCTAGGATGGTTCCCTCCCCCTTCAGTCTCTTTTCCATGACATAAACTTGTGCTAGGGACTGGTCTGAAGGATCTGATGGTAACTATCTTGTAGAATGCCTCACATTCTGGATTTATCTGCTTATTTCTTCCAAGTTAAGTTCATACTTAACTTGATTTATGTTCCTCTGTTTCTTGCAAATTGAAAAGTAGACCTAAAGGCTTGATTAGATTTAAGTTAAATATTTTTGGACAGGTTATTCTGTAGGTGATGCTGTGTACTTCATATTGCATCACGTCAGGCAGTATTTGCTATCTGGTAGTACTTTAATGGTGGGGTTAATTTTGATGTTTAGGATTATGATAGCCAGGCCTCTCCATGGAAAAGTTAACTTCCCTTTGAAGCTAGCAGGGAATCTGTGAGATGATATTTTGGCACTGTGAGTATCCAGTTCCCTATAAGTCTTTTGTCTAATGATTTTAGCATCCATTAACAATCTTTGTTTGAATCAATTACTTAGTCAGGGACTGCAGAATGGTGATTTTTTTTTTATTGCATCCTTTCTTTTACATTTATAAACTGGCATTCTTCTGAGAAAAGGAAATACTGGGGCTCATTGATTAATCTGTATTGTATTTCCTACTGAAAAGGGAGGATAAATAATTGGTTCTTTTATTGAAGAACCAATTTTTAAAGAGTTAGTTTGATAATCACCTCCAGTGATGGCACAAGAGGGTTCCCCAACCCCCCAGTGAGTAAGGCTTTCATTTTTTTGACTATCCTATAGACTCAAGGATTTTTATATATTCAGTGTCTTTCAGTCAATTATGTTGTATTCTTTCGATGTTCAGGTTGTCCAAAATTTTGTCAGTTTGAGGAGTCCCTTCAAGCTTACTTTTGTACCCATTTGATATGAATCCATCAATCTTTGAAAACTTCCTTGTTTTTTGGTTCAAGATTTCCTGGGCTCACGTTTCTGTTGCTTTTCCCAGACCCAAAATCAGCCAATATTCCAAGGAGCTTTGGTCTTTTTCGTGGGGAATGGTATTTAGAAAGCATATCCTGGATGCTTGGGATGCTCATAGCTACTGCTTTGTCACTGCTTCTAGTTGAAAGATCTTGGAAATACAGTATATTAAAAATAAATCATGATTGGACATTAATGCTTCAGACCTTTGACACTTTCAAATTACACTTGAATTTGTTTCCTGTTACACAGAAAATCTTGGTCCCCAACATTAACATAATTAATTATGTGCTTTATCCTGCAGTAAACATGCAGTTATTTTTGTTTTAGTTCTTAGATCAAATGTAAGTATTGCTGATTGCAAACAGTTACATTGAATATTTTGTTATGATTACCTGAAGGCCCAAGCAATGCAGTAAATTAGACACTTTGCTAAGGCATGGATTTGAATCGTGGCAAGATTGAGAGGACTAGTGAGTGATGGAGCCACCCACTTTCCTATCATTATGCCTCTTGGTTTTTGTTTGCATATGTATTTTGTGTGGGAGCATGATTTTCCATTTTAGAATATAGGGTTACAGAAAAGAGAATCCATGTTTATTTGTAATTTTAATACCATACCTCATCAAACACCTTACGTGCCCAGACAAGCTGTAAAGGAAAGAACACAGGCTTTAGAATTAAATTCTAACTGTCCTACTTAGCAATATGCCACTGGGCAAACTATTTCAACTCTTTGAACCTGTTTACTTGTTTGTTAAGTGGGGATACCTTTCTGCATTTCAGGGTTTTGGGGAAGAGTAAATGAGATGATATTTGTAAAGCATCCATCACTGTGTAGGTGCACAAGAAATTTTAGTCATTAATAATAATAATCCCTTGTTATTTGATGCTTTTCAGTGTAGCCAGAATCACCTTTTTGTTTCAATCCCATTAGTGACACACTGGAGAAACTGGATTGCTTTGTTAAAGGCCCTGTTCATATGCTGGTTGGAAGCCTTGCTAACACCAACCACCTTTCAAGATGGTGGTCAAGCATGGTTCTTTCAGTATGGACAGATATGGGAATATTAGGTAATACTGTATCTTTTGTTATTGATCACCTATACATTAATTTTCTGTATTGTAATTTACAAAAATGTATAATACAAAGTTTTTCATGTTTTGCTAAAAAGTCCTCTTATGAATAGGAATAAATTGTCTGCCTAGTTTTCTCACCCATACTTGTATTCCAGCCCTTCCTTTCTGCTACTCTTAAGCAGAATGACCTTTTTTGTTTTTAAAGAATCCCTATTCTGATCTCAGTGAGTATATATCCTGATTGCAGAAGGGACAGAACATGTATCTGGGTGGAATGTCTTTTAAATGTACCTCTCTGTCCCTTCTGGTCTTAGGTTTCCTGGGAAAGTGCCTAATTTTTTTAGCCTAGCACTCAGCATATTTCCTGGAGGATAATTTTTAAACATGTTTCAGTTAGTAATTCTTTTTATAATTATTTATATGTTTATGAGTCAGCATAATCTTATATCTAAAATTTTAAAATATTTTTAAATATTAAAAATTTTGCATCTTTTTTTAGAAAAATGAAATCTTGTTTTTGCAGTTATAGGTTGAATACACATTTAAACTGAAGAGATGCATTATGCAATATTTAGAAAACAAAAGGTAGAACTAAGCACAAATTTAAATTTATTTTAAATAGGAGAAAACTGTCAAGATAGCGCAATTAAAATGCCGTTTATCAAATACTTATTGATTACCAATACATTGGTGAATCAAATTCTCCGTTCCTTGCTCTTGCGGACCTCATAGATAATAAGGAAAAGTTACAATTAAATAATTATAAGGGTGTAGAGTGTCATGAAGAAGTATTAGATGCCATGGGAACAAGTACCAGGAGAACCTAACCTTATCGAGGGAGGATGGATGTGGTAGGGTTAACACAGACGTCCCTCAGGAGGTGATGTTCAGCTGAGATCTGAAGAACAGGTAATAATTAGCCAAGTGGAATGGGAGGCGGAGGTGGTATCAGGGGAAAGATGGAAGAAGGGATCCAGATAGAGGGAATACTACAGAGAATTGCCTGGAGGCAGGATGGAGGAGTGTGATGTGTCTTGGTAACTAACGGAGGATGACAGATGGAGCAGAGAGAGAGTGACAGGAGAGGACCATTGATGAGCAGGGTCTCCCTTTGAATAATTAAAATATATATATAACCAGAGTTAACAGAAATATGTATAGGCTGCCTTTTGGTACATCAACTTTTCGCCAACATATTTAAAACAAAAGCAGTATTTATTTATTTTTAATTTTTTTATATTTTATTTTTTTTATTAGTTTCAGGTGTAAACAGTATTTATTTTTTATTTAGCAACATTGTACTAATGTAGAATTTAATAAACTAATTGGATCGTAATATGAATTGTAACTGTCATTATTAAACCCTAATAACCAGATGGATGTCATGGTTAAAATAAGTTTAAGTGTGTCAATATTATAATTATTTTATAATGTTTCCTTGTAACTATAATATTCTTATCTTTTGCTAATTAAAACTTTGATATTGAATAATGAGATTTATTAATATAAGAAGTTAAACTTCAGATATTAAAAGTACTTTTTATCTACATAGTTATTTCTACTGTTTATTAGCACCAAACCGCAATGTAATATTTTTAGAAATCAAAGTAATGAAGAGCTTTTGAAAGGAAAAGCAGTAGTAGTACCTGTAGGGTAAGACGCTCAGGAAATCATATGGAAAGGAAGGGGGGCCTTCCCGGACCAGTATTTTTCAGTTAAGGATGAAGATCTTAGTGACATGATCATCCGTCCCTCCACCTATAAAAATTATACTATGGGAGACCGAAACTAAAAAGACGTTGCTGTCACAGGGAAGAGAGGGCATCTCATAAAGCCTTGTTCAGAATATCTCTTCTGGACGTAGACTGGGGATGTGCATTGCCTTATGTGAAATTAATAAAAATCTTCTAAGATTTTGAAAGTGAGTTCCTGCTTCAAATCCTTAAAAAATACAGATCTAATAACTTTTATGTGCCTAGGGTCTTTGTTGATCAATTTCTTTGAAACACCAGACTGAAGTTCCTTGAAAGTCAGCAGTCATGCCATATATATCTTGTATTCTGTGACACCCAGCTCTAGCTCTTGCATATAATATGGCTAAATTGTTGAATGAATAAATTGTGTTAATTTTTAACTCCTAGTAGGAATTTATCCCTTTGCATCCTAATTTTATGTATTCTTTACATTACAAACATGTAACTCAGTTGGCGTTTATACAGATGTCATCTTACTAAGAAGTTCTTATGTGGCTCGATTTCTCAGAACAAATTATGTGGCCTGTTGATGGAGTCACTTTGCTTTAGGGATTAATGTGTGATTGGTTAAACTAAGCAGAACAAAAAGTTCTTCCTTAGGCTTCCCCCTTTGTGGATCAGTCTTGTGAATCCCAGCAATAAAGAGAGGAAGTGAGGTAATGTATTAGGAAAAGTTACCTCGTATCTGGGGCCTCCCTGGTTCTTTGTCTACAGAGAACAAGCTGCCTGTCTCCTGCTGGAGGTATAGAAAATGTAGTGGCCTGCTTCCAGAGCGGGGAGAAAGGTTCTAGAAATATTATTCTCCCTCATGTGAATTTTCAACAAGTTTTCCTGTTTTCAACCCTTTCCATCAGTTCCCCCTCGGTACCCCTTATGTGGTCCTTATGTTCTGAGCTTTTCTGGGGCTCTAGGTTAGATAGAGATCACTTTTTCCTAACTGGCATACCTTCTCTGCAGGCATTGAAGTTTCTCCGCTCTGCTTAGTCAGTTCTTTTTTCTGCTTTCTTTCTTCCAAAAAATTATTGTTGTCTCTCTTCTGTTATCTTCTTTCTTGTTTTATTCTTCATTCTGGGTTTATGCCCTTATTATCAAGTTAGTGGATTTCAAGCGGGAGCTAAAGTAAACATGGGTTCAATCCTCCCATGTTTTTGAGGATTCCATCTAGACCACTTCTTTTCATCTATTTGGGAATACATTTTTTCTTCTTAAGTGTGAGAAATACAAAGCACCCACCAGGGCCAGTTTTCAACAGAAGCATGTATTTGTTTTAATTTTAGTCTTGATCATTGAAATCTTGTGTCAAGAAATGGGCATCCTTCTTTTCAGTGCACTTCATGTTATGCTCCAGACTTCTCGATACAGTTTCTAATATTGGAGATGGTTGTGATTCTTTGTCTTTATGGGCCATTGTACTGCTAGAAATCTTATAAATCTTTAGCCAACTTTGTAAAATTATAATCATCAGTTATGGTAGTCAGCATTTTATGATTTAATTACTATACAGGTGTCTTTATTCTCTCTCCCCGTAATTTTTAGTAGGAGCATTATTTCCCATCCTGGGAAGAATGAGATTGATAATATATCTGGGCTGTTATTTAAAAAGAACTGCAATTTTTATTCTTTTCATATTTTTCTTTGCCTTACCTATTTCTGTTAACTTGAAACATAATTTTAGCCCTTAAGTTAGTTTGCATACATGAGTATTCTGTAATTTGACATGCATTTTAATTGTGTTTTCCTATCTTTATTCAGTTTTGCATACTCTAATCTGGTGTGGGATACCTAAATTGGTTTGTGCTATCTTATACTAAAGTGTTAATTGATGGACATGGTTTAACTTAGGGATTCTTCAGAGGTGGTTAAAAATTCTCTACTACCTTTTCCACATTCTCATTAGAAGTGTGAAGATGATGCTGGCATAACACTACTGTTTGGATATTAGCAGGCTACTTTTCTGTTTTAGATTGGAATTCAGAATAAATTATTAATTTTAAACTTCTGTATTTCCTTATATTTGCCATTTTTTTCTTTGTTTCCCACACAATTAAATTTATCAAAAGGTTTACATGTATTTTGATTTCAGAATGTCTCTGAGTTATATTGAATAAATTAAAAATTTACGGAAACTGTTTTCTGTTTTCAGGTTCTGTTCTGGATATTATTAAGCACATTGTGGCCAAGGGGGAACACAAAAGTGGAGTCCTAGATGAACCTACCATTGCTACAATACTCAAAGAAGTGTTGGAAGGGTTGGAATACCTGCATAAAAATGGACAGATTCACAGGTATGTAAAAGGCAACACTCTTCTCTTTTGGATAAATGCAGTGGTAGCTGTGCTGTATCATTTCATTGAAGCCATTCTCCATTCTTTTGCAGAATTAATCATAATCTGAGTGTTTACATGGTTCTTTGTATTACTAGTTTCAGCACATTGTGGGTAGGGCTTTAATTACAGGTAGTATTTTAAAACTAACAAAATCTTTAATCAAATTGGAAAATCAAAACCAGGAAAAATTCCTAATTCCCTACCAGGAGGCAGTCACTGTAGTCTATCACTGATAACATTTTGGAATATTCCTTTGCAGTTTCTTTTATGTGCTTAAAAATATTTAAAACAAAACTATATATATAATTTTGTCTGTTCCTTTTTTTATTCCTTTTATATCTTTATCTTGAGTATTTTCTCAATTAAAAGCTCTTTGTAAAATACATTTTTTATAAAGCTTTTTTTTTAAAAAAAGAAAACATTTAAAAAGCTGTGTAGTACAATAATAGGGTGTTTTCATACCTCACTCACATCAGTGGATAGATCATCTAGACAGAAAATTAATACAGAAATAATGGCCTTAGCTATCACATTAGACCAGATCGACGTAATAGACATTTATAGAAAATTTCATCCAAAAAGTGCAGAATACACATTTTACAAGTGCACATGGAACTTTCCAGAATAGGTTACAGATTAGGCCACAAAACAAGCCTTAGTAAGTTCAAGAAGATTCAAATAATATCAAGCATGTTTTTCTGGCCACAATGGCATGAAACTAGAAATTAAGTACAGGAAGAAAACTGGAAAAAATACAAATACACAGAGATTCAACAACATGCAACTAAAAAGCCAGTGGACCAAAGAGGAAATCAAAACTGTCCTGCAACAAATGAAAATGGAAGCACCACTTTCCAAAATGTATAAGATGCAGCAAAAAACAGTTCTAAGAGGGAAATTTCTAGCTATTGATGTCTACCTCTAGAAACAAAAATCCTAAATAAACTATCTAACTCTACACCTAAAGGAATCAGTTAAAGAAGAACAAACAAAGGCCAAAGAGAGTGCCGTGTTTCCCCGAAAATAAGACCTAGCCAGAGAATAAGCCCTAGCATGATTCCTCCAGGGCATGGAGGGCACGCACCCCTCACATGAGGGTTGTATGATCTGTTTCAGGGAGAAGGGTGCCTTTTCCACAAACTCCTTCTGCTTAAAATATTCAGTATGCCAAGGTGCCATATTTTGGCACCTAAAATCATTCTATGGCTTATTGTCTGGCCAGGTCTTATTTTTGGAGAAACAGGGTAGAAGGAAGGAAATAGTTAATTAAGATCAAAGCAGAAATAAATAGAAATTGAAAAAAACAGTAGGAAAAAAATCAATAAAACAAAGAGCTGGATCATTGAAAAGATAAAATTGACAAATCTTTGGCCAAACTCATCAAGAAAAAAAAGAGGCCCAATACAATAAAATCATAAATGAAAGAGAAATTATTGTAACAACTGACACTGCAGAAATACAAAGAATCATTAAAAAATACTATGAACAATTATATGCCAACAGATCTGACAGTCTAGAAAGAAATGGGAAAATTTTTAGAAATATATATAACCTTCAAAGACTGAACCAGGAAGAGATACAAAATCTAAACAAATTGATTACTAGCAATGAAATTGAAGCTTTAATCAGAAACTCCCAACAAATAAAAGTCCAGGACACAGGTGAATTCCACCAACCATTCAAAGAATTAATACCTATTCTTAAGCTGTTTCAAAAAATTGAAGAGGAAGTAATGCTTCCAAACTTTTTCTACAAAGCCAGTATTATCCTGATACCAAAACCATACAAAGATATTACAAATAAAGAAAATTATAGGCCAATGTCCTTGATGAACATAGATGCAAAAATTCTCAACAAAATAGTACAAACCAGATTCAGCAATACATTAGAAGGATCGTACGTTATGAGCAAGTGGGATTCATCCCAGGGATGCAAGGATAGTTCAACACCTGTAAATTAATGTGATCCATCGCATTAACAAAATAAAGGGTAACATCCATATGATCTCAATAGATGCAGAAAAAGCGTTTGATAAAATTCATTCTTTTATGATAACAACTCTCAACAAAGTGGATATAGAAGGAATGGATCTCAACATAATAAAGGCCATATATGGCAGACCCACAGCTAATATACTCAGTGGCGAAAAGCTGAAAGCCTTTAAGATCAGGAACAAGACAAGGATGCCCACTATCACTACTTTTTTTTTTTTTTTTAAAGATTTTTACTGGGGAATTGGGGGAAGGGGAACAGACAAGTTGCTGTCCTTTTGTTCTTCAGTCTAGTTGTGGAGGACGTTGCTTCATTGGCCCAAGTTGGCACCATCATTGCACTCTTCCCGGGTGAGGCAGATCAGTCGCCGGCTTCTGGACAGCCGCTCACTGCGGCTGCTGGCCGCTCACGCTGGCTGCTGGCTAAATACAGTAGCCCATGGCAACCCACTGCCACAGGGGCTGCAGCCTATGCCGTCGCCGGCGATTCACGGCAGCCCAGCTCCAGGTTGAGCTGTTGTTCAGCTTCTTAGCTGTAGAGGGCATTGTCACTGGCCCTCATATGTGGGATCTGAACCGGGGCCCTCTGGCGTCCCAAGCCATCTCTTAACCAATGCGCCACTCTGCTGGCTGTTTTTGTTTGTTTGTTTTTTTTTAGCTGGGCATCCTGCCACCTGTTGGCAGCTCAGTGGAAGCTCAGCTCGGGCCCATGTGGGAATCCAACCGGCAACCCTGTTGCTCAGAGCTCGCACTCTTGAGCGAGCTCTTAACTAACTGAGCCTCTCGGCCGGCCCCAGTTATTTATTTACTGGCTAAAAACTCCATCAGAGACAGTGTCATGTGAGCTGATGCACTGTCTTGATGCAAGAACCATGAACTGTTGGCAAAAAATTCAGGTCATCTAACTTTTTCATGCAGCCTTTTCAGCACTTTAAATTAGTAAACTTGGTTAACTGTTTGTCCAGTTGGTACAAACTCATAATGAATAATCCCTCTGATATCAAAAAGGTTAGCAACATCGTTGCAACAAGCTCACGAATTTAATTGTCAGCCCTTGTATGTGGTCAATTTTTGACAAAGACATTAAGAATGTACAATGGGGAAATGATAGTCTCTTTATAGATGGTGTTTGGAAAACTGGATATCCATACATAAATGAATGAAACTGGACCCCTATCTTACAGCATATACAAAAATTAACTTCAAATGAATTAAAGACTTGCACTTAGGACCTGAATCCATAAACATCCTGGAAGAAAATAGAGTGGTCAAGCTCCTTGACATTGTCCTTGGCAATGATTTTTTTTTTTTTTTTACACCAATAGCAAAGGCAGCAAAGACAAAAATAAACAAGTGGGACTACATTAAAAACTTAAACAGCAAAAGAAACCATCAGCAAAATAAAAAGACATGGATGGGAAGAAATACTTGCGAACCACATAGCTGATGAAGGGTTATATCCAGAATATACAAGGAACTCATGCCACTCAGAAGCCAAGAAAAATCCAACCCAATTTAAAGGACCTGAATAGACATTTTTCCAAAGAAGATACATAAATGGCCAACAGGTTCATGAAAAGGTGCTGAACATCACAAACCATCAGGGCAGTGCATATCAAAACCACAATGAGATATCCTATCACACCTGTTAGGATGTCTGTTATCAAAACAACAAGATGACAGGCGCTGGTGAGGATGTAGAGAAAAGGAGACTTTTGTACACAGTTGGTTGGAATGTAAATTGGTACAGCCTCTATGGGAAACAATGTGGAGTTTCCTCAGGAAATTAAAAATAGAACTACCATATGATCCAGCAATCCCACTTCTGAGTATATACCCAAAGGAAATGAAATCACTATCTCAGAGTGACATCTACACCCCCATATTCATGGCAGCATTATTCACAATAGCCAAGCTATGGAAACCATTTCAGTGTCTGTCATTGGATGAGCGGATAAAATAATATGGTATATATACACAATGGAGTATTATTCAGCCATAAAAACTAAGGAAATCCTGTTTGTGACAACATAGTTGAACCTGGAGGGCATTATGCCAGACAGAGAATGACAAATACCACATGGTATCACTTATATGTGAAATCTTAAAAAAAAAAAATGTTGACCTAATTGAAACAGTAGAAAAGTGGTTGTCAAGGGCTGGGGAGTGGATGAAATAGGGAGAGGTTGTTAAAAGGGTACAAACTTTCAGTTATAAGATGAATAAAGTCTGAGGATCTAATGTACAGTATGTGATTATACAGTAAGTCCTCACTTAACATTGATAAGTTCTGCGACTTTAAGCAAAATGATGTATAATGAAACCAATTTTATCATAAATTAATTAGTATAAACAAGAGTTAAGCTCCTACAGCATCTCATCAATGTTATAATGAAACGATACCAAACAAAATGATGTTATTCCAGGACCTGGCTGTAGTTGGTAAATATATTGTATTATTGCAATTTTCTAAGAATAATTTGAATGTTCTCACCAAAAAAAAAAAAAAATGTAAGTATGTGAGGTGATAAATGTGTTAATTAACTTGATGTGGCAGGGAATCCTTTCTCAGTATATACGTATATCAAACCATCACATTGTATACTTTAAGTGTCTTTTAAGTTTTGTCACTTATACCTCAATTTTTAAAAATCACCTATATAACCCTAATCCTTTAGCAAACAGACAAGCAAAGGCCCAGAAAAGTAACTGATCAAAGACCAGACAACTACCAAGTTGGAAAACAGGTTTTAAAGAGTAATCAGAATATGGAGGAAAAATGCGAGGTACCAACTCCCCCTTTCCCCTCACATAAACTTTTGATTTGGTTACTCTTAGAATAGCATTTTATAGAAAATCAACATATAATAGGTGAAATCAGCCATTTATATAAGCATCTCACTCCAGGAAAAAAGTTGATAATTATTTCTAGTTGTCTAAATTTTCGAACCTACTTAAGTCTTAAAAAGGAAAATGAATTATCTTTTTATGAAGATGAAGGAGAACAATGACTCTTACAGAAGAATATATAAACTAGAAATCTTGGAAACATTGAAGGTATATTCTTAAGAAAATAGGATTTTTCATCTAAAATTGTACCTAATCAATTGTTTTGTACGAAGTTAAAATAATGTGTTAACAAATGACTGCAAAGGGGGTATGACCAAAGAGTAATCATTTGGGAATATATTTCCCACACCATCAAAAAGAAAAGTACCCTAAAAACAGGATTCTTGTCCTTTGGATGACAATAACCCTGTGAATCTTGATACTGGCAATGAACATAATTTAGTTAATACTTCAGTTCTGATTCTATGTTCATCAAGCAGTCGCCTTGAAAGAAACATGCCAAAGACTGCTTATTGGCCCCCAATATGTCTCCCCTTCTTGAATTGAAAAAAAAATTACATTTTTACTGGGCACATGATCATCCAGAAGAAAAGCAACATTTTACAACCATCCATGCAGGCCAGATAGGACCATGAGATTTAGTTTCTAGCCACTGTGATGAGAACAAAAGTGCTGTGTACTTCTTCCAAGTTGTTCCTTATCAGGTTTTATCAACCCCACTACTATTGACATTTTAGCTGGACAATTCTTTGTTGTAGGGGCTGTCCTGTGCATTGTAGGATATATTGAGCAGCATCCTTTGATTCTACCCATCACATGTCAGTAGCACCTCCCCCCACTGCCCATTGTGATAACCAAAAATGTTTCCAGACATTGCCAGATGTTCTGAGAACCACTGTTAACAGAAAGTGGCATAACCTCTATTTCCCTTTTCTTTCCTTCCATTGAAATGTGGTTGTGGTGGTAAGCCATCTTATACTATGCAGCAAGAACTTAGAGATGGTAGGACAATAAAATAGGAGCCTGAGTCCCTGACACTATGGTGTCACCATACTGAACTGATGTCACTTATGCCCAGACTATTATGTGAGAGAAAACATACTTTTTTTCTATAGCCATGCAGTGTTCAGGGATTGACAAACTATTGTCCACTGAATCTAGCCTCATGCCTATTTCTAAAAAAACAACAAAAACACAGCCACACCCATTCATTTGCAGATTGTCTATGGCTGCTTTTGTATTAGAAAGACAAAGTAGTGGTGACAGAGAACATGTGGCCCACAAAGCCTGAAATAGTTAAGTATCTAGCCACTTAAGAAAATGTTCGTTATTGATCTCTGGTGTAGATAGTGACGCTGGAACTTGTATGCTAAATATTGTTCTACATGCATTGTCTACATTACCTCATTTAATTGTCACAGTTAATTCATGAGGTAGGTATATCCCCATTTTACAGATGAGGAAACCAAGGCAAAGTGAGTTCAGTAACATGCCAAAGGTCATCCAACTAGTGACAGAGCTGGGATCTGTTGGAAAAGATTGTGTTAATCAATATAGCTGGCTATACATTGGTTCAACATCAGTTATGTTTTTTAGTTACTAGCTCAATAGAATTTAGATCTGCCACTGGAATTATTTCTTAAATATACCGTGTTTTTTATTTAACATCACATCTCTATTTTTAAAAGTCAGTATTCAGAACATGATAAAAGTATATTCTTTTTTCTAAACCTTTTCATATGCAAACTTTATATAGTTAATAGTAAAATTAACCCAAAATACACACTGAAATGCACGTTAAGGTCACTGTCTTTTTTTGAAAGCAGTAAATTGGTTCACATCAAGTTCAGGCACAAATTTAGTCTGTGTTTGATTGTATGACTTTAACATCTACTTTGCAAAATATGTTAACTCTTATTTAGCTAAATGAGAAGAAGAGACAGAAAAAATTTTGAAAGAAATGATGTCCCAAAGCTTCCAAATTTAAAGAAAAACAATCTACAAATTTAAAAAAGCCCAGTGAAGCACAACTAAGATAAATACCAAAAAGATCTATCCCTAGGCTCATCATAGTCACACTGTTGGAATTTAAAAACAAAGAGAATATCTTGAAAGCAGCAAGAGAAAAGCAACTCATCATGTCGGGGAAGCTATACATGATGTTTGTGCCCCCTCAAAATTCATATGTTGAAATCCAGTCCCCAGTGTGGATAGTATTTGGAGGTGGGGCCTGTAGGAAAGTGGAGCCCTCATGAGTGGGGTTTGCGTCCTTATAAAACAGACACCAGAGAACTCTCTTGCCCTTTCTGCCATGTGAGGACACAGCAAAAAGATGATCACCTGTGAACTAGGGAGCAGATCCTCACTAGACACCAAATCTGCCACTGCTTTCATCTTGGACTTGCCAACCTCCAGAATTGTGAGAAATCAATGTTGGTTGTGTAAGCCACCTACCTAGCCTGTGGTTTTTGTGTTGTAGCAGTCTGAACAGACTAAGAGAGCATCAGTATGATTAAGAGCTGACTTCACATCAGAACAGTGGACGCCAGAAGTTAGTAGGAAAGAACCCTACAACCCTCGTGACCCCCTTGAACTATTGTCATTGAAGATATTTTTTAGGTACATATAGGTTCAGGATTGTTATCTTTCTGGTTAATTATTTCTGTTTTCTAAACTATATTTGTAGAAATGCTTTTTATTTGTAGAAATGCTTTTGTATGAAAGACCATTAGGTCTTATTTTAGTAGGGCTACTCTAGCTTACCGCGGGGTAAGTGCGTCTTCCACTGTGGCGCAGTCTTCCCACACTGGGTCCTGGCTTTATGAAGAGTCTCAGTTCTACCTCTCACCCTTAAACCAGCTCAGTGCCATGTTTTCTAGTTAGGGGTGGATTTTAAAACCTGGGCAACACTAGCCATTTGGGGGCAGTGTCTCTGCTCTATCTCCCAAGGCTCACTGCTTTCGTAAATGTCCCTGTTCATTTTGGAAACTAGGATTTCGTTTTTTATTTCATGTTCAGCTATGTGATACATTTCCCCCTAATTTAGCCAGCATTTCCTTGTGTTTGTAACAGGGGAGTGGTGTGTTTTGGGGCAAAGGCCTGGGTAGTAGTGATAAAAGTGTGTGTTTGCCACGCATAGTTTGCCATGTTACCGTAATGGAAATTCTCTATGTCACATTTTAAATCAGAGACTGTCAACCTTGGCTACATATTGTGATTACCTGGGAAACTTTGATAAGTACTGATTCCATTTAATGGGTCTGGGATGAGACCTTGGTTGGCATTGGGATTTTTCAGAGCCCCCCAAGTGATTCTAATGTGCAGCCAAGGCTGAGAACCACTGCTTACACTTCAGCTGATATACACTGAGACTTCAACAGGCTTGGGAGAAAGTTGTTTTACTGGGAAACAGAGATGGCTATTTTAAGTAGGTTTTGCTACCTCTCATATCTTTAAAGTTCAGCTGTTTTCCTCCATCTCTGCTGTGTTTTCCCTTTGAGCCTCTAGACTTTCGAGGTTTGTGGGGTTTTTTTAAAGATTTTTATTGGGGAATTGTGGGAGGGGAACAGCGTTGGGGAATCGGGGAAGGGGAGCAGACAAGTTGCTGTCCTTTTGTTCTTCAGTCTAGTTGTGGAGGATGTCGCTTCACTGGCCCATGTTGGTATTATCATTGTGCTCTTCCTGGGTTAGGCAGATCGGTCACCGGCCTCTGGACGGCCGCTCATGGTGGCTCTTGGCAGCTCACTTGGCCATACACAGTAGCTTATGACAGCCCACTGCAGCAGGGGCTGCAGCCTACGCTGTCGCCGGCGACTCACAGCAGCCCAGCTCCAGGTCAAGATGCCATTCACCATCTTAGCTGTAGAGGGCAATGTCACTGGCTCTCATGTGGGATCCAAACTGAGGCCCTGCTGCTTAGAGCTGGTGTCCCAAGCCAGCTCTTACCCAGCACGCCACTCGGCCGGCCCCAGACTTTCGAGGTTTTTGACTAGGGTGAACAGATCTCTAAATTAGACTTGTACTTTCCTCTATATTTACCTACCCAAATATGTTTCCCATTAAAGAAGTTAGCTCTAACAGAAATGTTAGATGTTTAGTCACTTTAAGATGCCTGAATGTAGTGTTTGCCAACTTTTGTTTCGATTTGTTGCTTCTCTTGACCTTTTTCAAGTTTTCCATAAACTGTGCCTATTTATGAGTCATAAAAATATTATAGGGAGAAACTTGTGTTCTGTATTAACGAGAAAGGCAAGCATGTCTATGATATTACTTTTAATTTTAAAAGGAATTTTTACTTTGGTGCAATAGTGACATATGAGAAATGGCATTAAGTTGTGAAAAACAAAACTCACTGTTCTTGCTATTCAAGAGTGGATGGAGGATTTAACTGTTGGGGCTGCTGGGTTATTTGATATTCTTTGTGACAGAGTAAAAACAGTTCATTAATCATGGACTATATAGAATTTCAGGTATTTAGTTACAGATTTTTCCTTGAAAGGTCAATTGTCCTGTGGTATGTGAAGACAGAATGTGGTGTGTTTGATTGTCCAGTGAGCCATTTAGTTTCATGATATCCCTCTGCTTTTACTCCTGGAAGCTGTCCTACAGATTGTATAGTGGTTTCGAAAGGGAAACATGAATTGATTATCTGGGGAATTGATTAGGAAAAGCAGTCACCCAAAGTGAAGGTTCTACTGAAAATGGATTACTATCCCTTCGCTTATGAAAGAAAAAACTTAGAAAACATTATTTAAATAGGTAATACGTATACATGGCTTAAAAAGTTCCAACAGCACAGAATGGTATATCATAAAAAATTAGTCTTCTTGGGCCGGCCGAGTGGCTCATTGGTTAAGAGTTGGCTTGGGGGCCGGCCTGAGTGGTGTGTTGGTTAAGAGCTGGCTTGGGATGCCAGCTCTGAGCAGCAGGGCCCCAGTTTGGATCCCACATGAGGGCCAGTGATGCTGCGCCCTCTACAGCTAAGATGGTGAACAACAGCTTGACCTGGAGCTGGACTGCTGTGAGTCGCCGGCGATGGCGTAGGCTGCAGTGGGCTGCCATAAGCTACCATGAATGGCCAGCAGCCAGTGTGAGCTGCCAAGAGCCGCCATGGGCAGCCGTCCAATGGCCGGCGACCGATCTGCCTCTCTCGAGAAGAGGGCAATGATAATACCAACATGGGCCAGTGAAGCGGCGTCCTCTACAACTAGACTGAAGAACAAAAGGACAGCAACGTATCTGTTCCCCTTCCCCGATTCCCCAGTGCTGTTCCCTCCCCCAGTTCCCCAATTAAAAAAAAAAAAAGTCTTCTAAATACCCACTGTGGCTAAATTATGTTGATACTATGTACTCTTGATAGGATGTGATGAAAATGGCACTTCCGTGGCTTTCCTTCCAAAAACTCACAGCTCCAGTCTAGTCATGAGGAAAACATACAAATTCCATTAGAAAGGCATCCTACAAAATACTTGACCATTACTCCTCGAAACTGTCGAGATCATCAAAAACAAGGAAAGTCAAAGAAACTGCCACAGACAAGAGGAGCCTAAGAAGACATGGCAACTAAATATAATATGGTATACTAGATGGGATCCTGGGACAGAAAAAGGACATTAGGTAAAAACTTTAAAAATCTGAATAAATTGTGGATTTTAGTTAATAGTAATTCATCAATACCGGTTGATTAATTGTGGCAAAAGTACTGTACTAATCTAAGATGCTAGTAACAGGGGAAACTGAGAGTGAGGGAGATGAGAACTTCTCTGTACTATCTCCTCAATGTTTATGTAAATCTAAAACTGTTCTATAATATAAAATGTTTTTAAAAAAGTCTCCTTCCTTCCCTGAACCTCTGGTACCCTAGTCTAAATGGAACCACTTCCTCCCATTTTCTTGTGACTCCTTTGAGAGAGATTTTAGCCCAATATAAACATAATGTATATATCCCTCTCCCTCCTGCTTAACAAACAAAAAACAACAACAACAGACAAATGGCAACATACTATGTGTAGTATTCTTAATTTCACTTAAGATTGTTCCATATTAACACACATATTCATTAGTAGTCATAGTATTTCATTATATAGATATACCACAGTTTAACTGGTCATCTTCTGATGGATAGTTAGGGTTGTCCTATTAGACTGAAATGTATTGGTTTATAACCCTAACATTTGGAACAGAGTTGGGAATTGACATGGTGGGGAGGGAACAATCAAGTTTGATTTTGACATTTAGTTGGATTAATTGATAGATTTAATACACTTCTCTCTTTAGAAACAATCAAGTTTTACTTAAATGTTTTGTTAGATTTGTTTATTCATTCATTTATTTAATATCATACTTATCTCTATAAGAGAATTGAGGCAGGATGTCTCCTATTCTCCTATTTAGTTATTTAAATCTATTTGATGAATATCTGGCAGATGACGCGTATGTTCTAATCATAATACCAAATAAGTAATTGCAGGTGATACAGAAATGTATTGAGATACAGGCCTAGATATGGCTCATGGTGAAATAAGAGAGATGGACCCAGAAATATCATATTTCTTTGATCTGTATTAACACTGTATTATAGCCTGCTGCAGAAGCACAGAGGAGGAAGTGCCTAAACCATACATTGTATTTTCCAGTGAGTTTTAGGTGTCATTCCAAACGAACTCAGAAAAGGGAGTTGAAGGTTCATGGTTGACTCAGTTGAATGGTCTTTGTCACCAAGGGAAGGGAAATGTCCTCAATTCTCTTCTGTTCATAGTATCTAGAGTCGGAGACTTTAGGTTTGTAGAGTAAAGTGAGTCAGCCTCCACTCTAAGACAGCTTCTGGGAAAATGTCCTGTAAATTGTTTGGATTAATAAGCAGTACAAAATATTCAGTAATACGATTTCCTTAGGTTTTAGTATATATTCAGGAAAGCTATTATATACTCTGGTACGGTGATGCTGTTACACACAGCCATGAAACTTGTTCATTGTTTACCAAGGAATGGTTATATCTAATGATGGAAGAAAACAAACCAAAGACAGGGAAAGGATCAAGTGTTGTGCTTTTCACTAGTTCCTTTTCATGACCAACAAGGCTTTCCTCTATGAGTTAGCCTTGCTTTCCTTTCTTATCTAGTAGCTTTAAGGGTTAGCTCTCTTTTGTTTATTTAATTATATTTATTTTAATTACAAAATAAATAGATGAGTCCATTCCTACAAGATATTCAAACACTGTTCCACTTGACTCCTGTCCACCAAAGGAACCAACCATTCATTGTTCTCTGGTGTGTATTGAAAGGGGTGTGTGTGTGTGTGTGTGTGTGTATATGTAACATTAATGGTGTCATACAAAATACACTGTCCTATTTGATTTGTTCACTTAGCCATATGTATCAGAGGGCATTGTATTAAAGGGCATTTAAAATCATACCATGTTGAGTGACCTTATTCCATTTTATGGATGTAACAGGATTAATTTAACCTTTCTGCTGTTGTTGGCTTTTTAGGCTGTTACCATTTTGGGGTTGTTAAGACAAATAATGCTGCTGTGAGCCCTCTTGTGCATTCTCTGGACATTGTGAGAGTTTTTCTAAGTTATCAAGAAGTAGATTTGCTACTCAAAGGATTTTGTGATTTTAAATTTTGCTAAGTACTACTAACATGTTGTTGCATGATAAAAGCAAGTTATAGATTGCAATGGATAGTATAATATCATTTATGTTGGAAGAAAAACCTAGATGTGTCACAGAAACATTTAATTAACTAGACTGATAATGGTTGAAATTTTAGAGAGAATACTAGACTTCAGAATAGTAGTGAAAGGGACTTTGGCCTTTTAAGCAATGTTTAGGTTTTTATAACAAGAATATATTCATGTATTACTTGAGTTATAAATAGTTACCAATAAAAGTACAGAGATGTTTGAATTTTTTATATCTATGTTTATCCGCAGTCATAGAATAACCCCTGTTTTCAATCAAATTTTGACGATATATTAGTGTGTAGGAAAAAAAATGAATATATTTCAAAAAGAATTAGATGAAGGTAGTTGAGGATCACATTCTTTAGCCACTTTCATTCCAGTCAAATATTTAATCACCTTGGGTTTTCTAGATTTTATAGTAAAAAACTAATTGTTTTCTAGCTTTTTGTTTACAATGTCTGGATTCTAGTACAAGTGACAAAAAATGTTTTTAATTTTACTATTGCCATAATGCCCTTTAATGCAAAATAGAACTCGTAAATATTGCCAGTGTTGTGTGACTATAGTAAACAACTGCTTAGATTATGTGGTTCTAAAGAATAGGTGTTTTTTTAATATATAACTTTTGTTTTTCTTAAAGAGATGTGAAAGCTGGAAATATTCTTCTTGGAGAAGATGGCTCAGTACAGATTGCAGGTAATGATTAGTATTTCTTTTCGTTTTGATAGTGGTCAGTTGAACCACATTACTCATCTTTTATAGTTTCTTAGTCAGTTTGCTCTTCTCTTCCCTGGACCATTTCTAGTCAAGCATCCTATTTTGGCACATCCCTGCTGGTTCTCAAGACATCCTCCACTACTCAGTTTTCTTTTTTGACCTTAGACATTTTCCTGACCATTACTCATCACCTTTTAGTTACCCACTCTTTATCCTCCATTAGGGTCTTCTATGGGTTCTCAGAGCAGTCTGTACTTTCCTTTAAAGGAGAAGTAGTCAAGAAATCTCATTGTGTTTAAGAATAAATATGCCATAGAAAAGGGATACAGAGCTGCTTATGTCCTGGGAGAATTTGGGTATTTGCCAATTAAGAAGAGGCATCTGAGGGGGAAGTGCACTTTGGGGGAGATTCAGAGCTGAAGAGATAAGAGTTGGAGTCCAGGGCCTGCCCCAGGTGGCTGTCCTGGTGAAATACCCCTTCCTCCAGATTGAGACTCCAGAATGGCTCTCCCGCAGGATCGCTGAGCAGGCAGACCATCTGAGCAAACCTTAACTTAGTCCCATGCGCACTGCTGGAACAGTCACATTATTTGGCAGGAGGAAGATAATCACCCAAAATTTATTTCTTCAGATTTAGAAGATAACTTTTAACCAAGCCATATAATGCTCTAACATACAGGAAAAGATTGATAAATTTGACACCTTTAAAGTGATCAACTTCTATTCATTAAAAGAGGAACAGTTTATCATCATTAATAAGTAAAATGGCCAACCACAGAATAAAGAAGACATTTGCAGCATGAATAACAGACAAAAGGCTCAAATTTAGAATATATAAAGAACTCATGAAGAAAAAACTGATTAGAAAATGGGCAGAAAATTTCCCAAATGAAGACATCAAAACATAAATATAATAATAGGTGTTCAGCCTCACTAGTAATCAATTAAATACAAAGTAGAATAACATTGGGATACCATGTTATACTGACTGACCTGGCAAAAACACCTAACAATACCAGCTGTTAGTGTGGGTGTAAAGCAAAGAGAACTCTCATACTCTGATAGGGGAATGTAAATTAGTACACTTTGATAACACATTGTAGATCGGTGACACAGATTTGCGTTAGCGTATGTGGAACAATCAGAGTGAACAGGGGTCTTCCTCCAGAAATGAAAAACGATTCACAGTCTCTGAAACGTGGCGAAACCACATTCAGGAGAAAGGGCGAAATTCTTCAATCCTGGAGGGATACTCGTGTTGTCAACATGATTTCCAAAATTCACGATTCAACAATGGTAAATGTTCCACGGAGAAATGAAGGAGTAAAGAAAAAACCTATTTGTATTTTTCAGTACAATATGTTCATGAAGGGTGTTGGTAGGGCAGATCAGTACTTATAAATTTCAGTTCACAGAAATAGTTAGCGAATTTGTTGTAAATTTTTAAAGAAACAGTGTAAAAGTTGATTTAAATGGTTTAAACCCCGGGAACATGCATTTAAACAATTTAAATGCCCCGTCCTCAATGTGTTAAGATATGCATACCCTAAGACTGGTTTCTAGGTGTATGGTCTGGAGAAATTCGTGCTTATGTGTACCACGGTACTCATAAGCATCAAAAGTTTGAAACAGTCCCAAGTATTTCATTAGTAGAATGGATAAATAAATTGTGTGTAATTTATACATTAGAATACCATCTAGTGATGCAATTGAATAGAACTACAACTAATTACAAAAGTATTAATAAATTACAAAGCCATAACATAAAAGAATCCAGTCAAATAGAATATATAGCTTGTGATTCCATTTATATAAGTTCAGCATAAGACACAATTATGCTTTATTGCTTAGAGAAGCAAAATCATGTTGCAAAAAACTAAAGGCAAGAGGATTCTAGGAAGATGGCAAGTAGGAAGCACCAGGCATCTTTACCCCACCTAGACAGCAGTTGGACTAGCAGAATCTGTCTCATGTACAGCAGGTCCTCAGATAATGTTTCATTCAGTGTCATTTCATTATAGTGTTGATGAGATACCATAGGAACTTAACTCTTGTTTATATCAGTTAGCTTGTGGTAAAATTAGTTTCATTATATATCAATTCACTTAGAGTCGCACAACCTGTTTACTAAGTCAAGTGAGGACTTACTGTAACTATTTTGGAATTCTGTAGTCCATTGAAGGATTGAAAATTCTAAGGGAAGTCTTGGAAGGTAAATTGTGGTTAATTTTGGTCAATGTCAGAGCTGCTCATTCCTTACCCATCAGCCATGTTGCAGGCAGCTGTGTGCATGTTTTTGGAGCGGCTTGCACACAGCTTGTGGGAACCATGGTGGGCAAAGAGCTTCCTGTCCTCCAAACGTCAGGGATCTGAGCTCTGATCACAAAGGTGCAGGCGAAGAGGCAAGCAGCCATTGTTGCTGCACCCCCCCCCCCCCCCCCCGCCAAGTGACTTCCAGGGGAATTAACGGGTCAGCGCCTTTTTTCCTTCCCTTCATTTTTCTTTTCTTTCCCTTTTTGGAGCCAGACATTAGACACTGGGACATTAAAAAACAACTACATGTATAAGGAAAATTGGAAAGTGACTGCACATGCATAGGAAAAAGTGCAGAAAAGACCTGAGAAGAACTTAAGTTTACATCTTGGGCTGATACTTGACACAGAGACAGCCTACAACAACCAAAAAAAACCCAAAAAACAAACCCTGGGAAAGAGGTAGAATATGATCTCCAGAGTTGTCATGTTATTAGATTCTAGTCTCCAGTTTTCAACAATAAAATCACAAGGCATTCAGGAAAGTGTGGCCCATTCAGAGGAAATAAATAAATCAACAAACTGTCACTGAAACAAACTGTCACATCTAGTAGATGGCAGATCTACTAGACAAAGACTTTAAAACAGCAATCTTTAAGATGCTCAGAAAATTAAAGGATAATGTAGAGAAACTAAAGAAAACAATGTGTGAACAAAATGGAACTATTACTAAAGAGGGAAAACCTAAAAGAAACCAAAAAGAAATCCTGGAGCTAAAAAGTGCAATAACTTGTACTGTGAAATGAAAAACTCACTAGAAGAATTTGGTTGCAGATTTGAGCTGGCAGAAGAAATAATTGGTACACTTGAAGATAGGGAAATGGAAATTAGCAAGTATGATAAATAGAAAGGAAAAAGGTGAAGAAAAGTGAACAGAGCCTGAGGGACTTGTTGGAATCCATTAAGCGGACCAACACACAGATTGTGGGAGGCCAAGAAGGAGAAGAGAGAAAGGAGCAGTAAGAATAATTGCAGAAATAATGGCTGAAAACATCCCAAATTTCATGAAAGACATGAATATAAACATCCAAGAAGCTCAATAATTTTCAAGTAAGATGAACTCTTAAGAGACTCACACAGAGACACCTTATAATCAAACTTATGGAAGCCAAAGACAAAGAATCTTGAAAGGAGCAAGAGAGAAACAACTCATCACATACAAGGTTATACTCAATAAGGTTGTCAACAGATTTCTCATCAAAAACTTTTGGAGGCCAGAAGGCAGTGGCCAATATATTCAAAGTCTAAAAGAAAAAAATTGTTAAGAATCCTATGTCCAGTAAAACTGTCCATCAAAAGCGAGGGATAAATGAAGACATTCCCAGATAAACAAAAGCGGAGGGAATTTGTTTCCACTAGACCTGCCCTGCAAGAAATACTCAAGGGCGTCCTGCAAAGTGAAATGAAAAGACACTAGACAATAACTCCAAACAGTGTGAAGAAATAAAGATCTCAATAAAGGTAAATACATGGATAAGTATAAAAGCTATTATTGTAAGTATTATTGTAACACTGGTTTGTAGCTCCACTTTTTTTTTCTACATGATTTAAGAGACTAATGCATTTAAAGAATTAGTCGTTTATATTTTTGAGCACACAGTGTATTAAGATGTAATCTTGTGACAGCAGCAACCAAAAAGGGTGGGAACAGTGCTGTAAAGGAGAAGAGTTTCTGTATATTATTGAAGGTAAGCTGGTATAAGTTCAAATTAGAGTGTTATAACTTTAGAATGATAAATGTAATTCCTATGGTAGCCACAGAGAAAATAGCTATAGAATATAGACAAAAGGAAATGAGAAATAATTTAAGCATTTCATAACAAAATATCAACTAAACCCAAAAGAGGTAATGCAGGAAATAGGAGATAAAACTATTAGACATATAGACAATAAATAACACAATGACAGAAGTCCCTCCTTATCAGTAATTGCTTTAAATGTAAATGGATTAACTCTCTAATCAAAAGACAGAGATTGGCAGAATGGATAAAATCACATGATCCAAATATATGCTGTCTATAAGGGACTCACTTTAAATCCAAAGACACAAAATTGATTGAAAATGAAAAGATGGAAAAATACATGCAAGTAGTAACCAAACACAGAGCAGGGGTAGCTATTCTAATATCAGGTAAAATAGACATTATATCATGAAAGGTTACAGGAAAGAAAGAAGAAAGAGTACATTGCATATTAATAGAGGAGTCAATACAGCAAGATGATATAATAATTATATATATACATATATATGTATATATATGTAGCATATATTCATGCACATAATAACATACCAGCAAAATATATGAAACAAAAAATGATAGAACTAAAGGGAAAAGTATATAGGTCTACAATAATAGTTGGAGACCACAGTACTTCATTGTCAATAATGGATAGAACAAATAGAAGATAAAGAAATAGAGGGCTTACTACAATGACCATTTAAATCTAACAGAAATATGCAGGACACTACCCAACAAAAATAGCATATACATTCATCTCAAGTGTATAAGGGACATTTTCCATAATAGACCATATGTTAGGCCACAGATTAAATCTCGATAGATTTGAAAAGGTAGATATCATACAAAGTATCTTATCCAACCACAGTAGGATAAAGTTAGAAATCAATAACAGGAATAAGTGAAGAAAACTCACTAAGGATTTGTGATGAAGGAAAACATCACAAGGGAAGTTATAAAATACTTAAAAATGATTGAAAACAAAATACCAGCTGTACCAAAACTTGTGCAATACAGCAAAAGCATTGGTGAGGGACAAATTTATAGCTATAGATGCATTATTTTTAAAAAATCAAGAATGATAGCAAATCAATCTAACTTTATAGCTTAAGGAGCTTGAAAACGAAACTTAAGCCCAAAGCTAGCAGAAGGAAGGAAGGAAATAATAAAGTTTAGAGCAGAAATAAAGGAAATAGAGAATAGAAAAGCAATAGAGAAAATCAATGAAATCAAAAGCTGGTTCTTTGAAAAGATCACCAAAATTGACAAGCCTTTAGGTAATGGACTAAGAAAAAAAAGAGAACTCTCAAATAAGTAAAATAAAAAATGAAAGTGGGGACATTATTACCAACCTACAGAAATAAAAAGGATTACAAGAAAGTACTAGGACCAGTTGTACTCCAACAAATTGGATAACTCAGATGAATTGGACACATTCCTTGAAACAAAACCTACCAAGATGAAATCACGAAGGAATAGAAAATCTGAATTGATCTATAGTAAGAAGATTGAATCAGTAATTACAAAGAAAAGCCCTGTACCTGATGGTTTCACTGGTGAATTCTACCATGCATTTAAAGAGGAACTAGTAATAGCCCTTCTCAATTTTCCCCCAAACTTAAAGAGGAGGGAGCACTTTCTAACTCATTCTGTGAGGCCAGCATTACTCTGATACAAAAGCCAAAGACATTATGGGGAAACTACAGACCGATATCCCTTAATGAATATTGATGCAAAAATCCTCAACAAAATACTAGCAAACCAAATTCAGTAGCATATTAAGTGGGTTATACATGTCCAGATGGTATTTTCTTCTTGGAATGCAAGGATGGTTCACACATATGAAAATCAATGTACTAGAGCACATTAACAACGCAGGAGAAATACCACATGATCTTCTCAACGCTGAACAAGCATTTGAGACAATTTAACAGCCTTTCATGATAGAAATATGCAACAAAGCAGGAACAGAAGGAAACTTCCTCTATTTACTAAAAGCCATATATGAAAAACTTACAATAATTATATTCCATGATGAAAGAGTGAGTGAAAGCTTTTCCTGAGTTCAGGAACACGGCAAAAATGTCTGCTTTTGCCATGTCTGTTGAACATAGTGCTGGAAGATCTAGGTTGAACAGTTAGGCAAGAGAAATAAAAGAAATTCAGACTGTAAAGAAAAGTAAATTATCTCTGCAGATTACATGATCTTATATGTAGAAAACCCTAAACATTCCATAACCGATTTGAACTAATAAATGAATTTAGCAAAGTAGGATACAA
>NW_017731730.1:112461-115114 GCF_001890085.2 Hipposideros armiger
CTTACAGAAACTACTAAATCTCAAAACTAGTTCTCATTTCTTGTTCCTTGCCTTGTTCTCTTCGTGGCATTTGACATTGTTGGCCATTCTCACCTTTCACTTCCTTGGCTTCCTTCAGGTAGTTTTCTCATGTTTTTCTACTTGTCAGCCCATTGCTCTGACTCCTTTTCTGGCTTTCCTTCTACTGCTAAATGACACTGCTCCTCAGGACCTTGTTCTTGAACTCTACTGTTCTCTGACGTACTCACTAGATATTCTCTTTGCTTCCCACCTGTTAACTTATTTCTAAATTATACCCAGTCCAGTCTTGTTTCCTTAGCCTCTAGGTAAGTATTTCTAACTTCCTATAGGCGTTTTGCAGACATGTCTTATTTGTATATCAAACTCAGTATGTAGAGCTGACTTCACTGTTGGTGAGGGAAGGATTCCCACCCTAGGGTTATGTGGATGGTTCAGCACACAAGTGACACTGGACCAGTGAGGTTGACAGCAGTTTATTAGTTGCATATACACATAGCTGGGGAGAATAGGACACTGCATGCCACACGGGGTTGTGCTCAGGAAAAGAGGGAACAGTGACTGTGGCTGACAGGCTTTGTAGTAGCAAGAGAGTGAGATGCCCCTTGGTTTCCTTGTGTGGATGTGATTGGCTCATTTGAATAATTCTGAGGGCTGGCAGGGACCTGAAACTTGCTAGTCAGGGATAAGCAGGAAGTACACCTGGTCCAATTGATAATAACGTTGTTGGGCTAGGGGACCTTATCCTTAGGAGCTGGGGGGAGGGACCTGCACTTAGGTCATTAGAGGTCCTCCTATTTACCAGATGTCAAGACAACACAAAACATGGACCTTTAATTTTAGGTCTCAAACCACACACTCCCAAAACCTACTTCTCCTCTTGTATTGCTTAGGATAGAAAATGAAAATATTTACTTGTATAATGTAGTGGTGACAGTATAAACGGAGAGAAATTCGGCAAGATATTCACACCAACAAGTTTAAAAATATTCACACTCTTTGTAACATTTTTCATTATAAAAATTAAGGTAATAAAACAATATCATAGCATAGGAAATTTTGGAAACAAAAGACTCACCACCGTTGCCTAACATTTTGTTCTAGTTTTTCCATAGTTTTATAGCCTATATACCTGTTTATAGCCTATATACCTGTGATAGTATCAAAACTTATGAACAATTTTGTGTTCTTTTTTCTTCGTAAGTGTTTTATCACAGGTGGTTTTCTGTATTTTCATATGGAATTTGTTACCACTGCTTTTAGTTAACTGTATTGTATTTCTTTAAGTGAATATACCATACTTAACAATTTCCCCATTATGGTGAACATTCATTCAGGTTGCCCCTTTTTGAATTTTTTTATTTTTTGCGCTTACCAAGTATATTTAGCTTTTGCCTACTTTAGATTATTTTATTGGTTTAAAGTTTATGAACACTTTCATGGTCCTTGATACGCATTTGAAGCTACCTTTTAAAAGTGTATTTTGGGTGGTAAAAGTCATCATGTACATCTCTCTCTTCTTTTTAGGTCCGAGGTTATGATTTCAAAGCTGACATCTGGAGTTTTGGGATCACAGCAATTGAATTGGCTACAGGGGCAGCTCCTTACCATAAGTATCCGCCAATGAAGGTAAGGCACATATTCCAAATACTGCCCCCGTTCCTGTCCCAGTTCCTTTTCAGAGCCTTTCTGCATTTGACCTTTTTATTCATACAATTCTGTCCTGCATTCCTGTAGCAGTTAAAATCTGTATTAGATGTTTGGTGTTTAGCGTTGGATGACTTTACATTGTAGTGGACATTTTCATATGATGACTTTTCTTTGATATGATAACTAGTTTGATATGAGGACCTGATGTCTCTTCATTTTAGTGTGGGTTCCTTAACAGCCACCTGTGTAGGACAGCCCGCATATGGCGATGATGATCATTTCTACTTTGTAAGGTTGTTGGAAGGGTTACGTATTAATAGTAATTATAGCTAACACTTATTGAGCACTTACTGTGCCTGGCACTGTTTTAAGTGTTTTTTATATATTCAGTAAGATAATTCATGCAAAGTGTCCATGTGCCATACATAAGTATTATTCTCATTATTATTGAATAAAAGTTCAAGTAAAAGTTTGCTTTGTGGTAGGACACAAAGCAGCTTTCATGGAAAGGCCTATAATTACATCCTGATGTGATAATTACCTGAAATGTATAATAGTTGATAATCCTATTTCCAACATTAGTATTAGTGAGTTTTTTGGGTTTCAAGATGGTGCTGCCAATACTGTTGGTAACCATTTTTCTCTGTGTGACCCCTTAGTTCTAATAGGCACATGAATTCTATTCTTCTGTTTATAGCTGTAGCTATTGTTTAAAGTTCTGCTTGCCCACTTTACAAGATACCCTATGACTGTTTAAAATGGCAAACCACCATTGTGAATTGTTGTCATATTGATATTATTCACATCTGTATGATCTTGGTACACTTTAAAATGTGATTCTGTCCTGTTTAAGGCTCTAACAATGCAGAAAGGGACGAAACCTTTAGTAAAAGGATATTATGAAAAATCTCTGTATCTCTCCATATTCAAAACATACATATATTGACCTGCATATTTGATGGGTGAAATTTTGATTCTGTGAAAG
>NW_017731730.1:117324-119506 GCF_001890085.2 Hipposideros armiger
TATCTCTACAAATACATGCATTAAAAAAGAGTAAGAACACACAGGAGCTATAAATGATAAAGGTATACAGGTGTTCTTAGTGTTGTTTTTCCAACTTATATGTAAGTTTGAAATTATTTTCAAATAAAAAATAAAAACAAGCAAGCAAAAAAAAAGTTATAAGTAAAATATCTTAATGCTGTTTACAGTTTTAATAATAAAAGAAATACACAAAGCAAATGTTTAAATATGATCATATGTATTTCTTTATTGGAAAGATATTTTAGTAAGTGGACCAAAAATTCAGAGAGCTTACTTGTTAACGCTAGGCAGATTGGATGACAAGCAAGTAAATAACCATGATCATCTAAAGTGTGTCTTTATGAATTAAACAGAATCAAACTATTGGAGATCCGTGAGTACAGCCTTTTATCTTTGAGGTGAACTTTGAAGTCATAGAGATGGGACTTGAATCTAAAACTCCTGATTCCTAACCTAGGGCTCTGCTCCCACTATATCTTATTTTCCTGTTTCACATATATATTCCATTCAGTTTCTTAGCACTAAGAAGTCTTTAAGTTTGATTTCTCTAATGATCAACAAAAGAAAATGATTTTAGTTGACGTTAGTATATTTAATGGGGCTTCAGAATTTACTGCTGGAAATATTGGAAAGGGTAAGAAAAACAGGGAACAAAGTTCAAACCTGTGTTTTTAGAACTTTTTTCTGTTTTTAGAACTTTTTTCTGTTTCTGAATAAATTGGTATAAAAGATAGGGAACACTTTGCCTCTGTCAAGTTAGTTGACTAAAATAACAGAATTCCTTTGTTACAAACACTTAGAAATGCTGGATAATTCTATCAAACTTAAAAAAGAAAACAAATCCAGAGATGAATTTGTAATAAAGAGAGTCCTCAGATGCCAGAAGTAATGAGGAAGCCATAAATTAGAGAAGAAAAATCATGAACTAATCCTGTGGCTGCCCGCAGTGGGGACACTATTCATTCCTACTTCCACATGGGGACTGGAAATGAGATATGGTGCCCACCCAGTGGGGATTATGAACTGAGATCTCTACTTAAAGCTAGGACTACAAGTCTGCATCCTGAGTGAAAAGATAGACCAGAAAACAAAAAATTTGTGCATCGTCACAAAGACACAACAAAAATCTCTGCTCAATAATCAAGCCCTCCGACCTGGACTTTCTGTAGGTTTACAGTCTTCATTTAAACTACCCATGTTATCCAGGAAACTACAGGATTAGAAAGTAAAATTATTGCCAAGCCAGCTTTATTTTTGGCAGAAGCTATCGTAAAACTGCACTATTAGAACACTTTAAAAACCCAGATCTGTGAGATTCTTGCACATCATGCCCCACTGAAGAGGAGATTACAATACAAAATTATAAAACAAACAGTGAAACATTGCTCTGTGAACTAGAGTCAGCAGACACAACAAGAAGAAGGATTAGTAGTCCTAGAACTTTGGATAATGCAAAGATACCTGAAAAGACAATTAAATAAGTGTATTTAAAATAATTTAAAATCTTAAACCATAAGAATGGGACTATGACAAAAAAGACAAAAACACCAAAATCAAATAAAACTGCTAGAAATGAGAAATACAGTATTTAAAATTTAAAACTTAATGGATTCCCTTACTCAAGGGTGTCTAGACTGGACTTAGTGACTTGCTTTTGATGAATAGAGTATGAAAAAGGGAAAAAAACAACTTTAGAATAGAGAAACCTGATAGACACCTTATTCCCACCTTCTTCACGTGATCAAAGTTAATATCACCAGTAAGACACATTGATTATTGTATACTCCTTGATATGATGCAGAGAGAAGGGCACATCACCTCTCAGTTAGTCTTCCCCCAAATCTATAACTTCAGTCTATAATGAGAAAACATCAGACAAACCCAAATTAACAAATATGCTGCAGACTACCTGACCAGTACTCTTCAAAAGTGTGGAGGAAAGGAAAGATGGAGGAAGTGTCACAGATTTGAGGAGCCTAAGGAGACATGAAGACTAAGTGCAAAGTGGTGTCCTGAATTAGAGCCTGGAACAGAAAAAGGATATTCGTGGAAACACTGGGGAAATCTAATAAAGCCTGTAGTTTAGTTAATAGTACTGTACCAATGTTAATATTTTTAGTTAATATCTTGATAATTATAGTTATGTAAAATATTAACATTA
>NW_017731730.1:122476-125002 GCF_001890085.2 Hipposideros armiger
ATCCCAAAGGACATGTGGTAAAGCAAACTTTTTATAGATACTGGTTTATACAGTACATCAAAGCTCTAAGTTTATAAACCCATGGTAGTAATGTACTAAAGGAGCTTCAGAATAAATGAATGGGAGCTTTTTTCAAACTTCTTTGCAAAGCAGTTACTATGTCACATTTTAATTGTGGTGAATATTTCTCAGTTTTTTTTTGGTTCAATAAAAATGTCTTATAAAAAGAAAATACTTATTTTTCCTTTCCAGAATAAAGAGTTTCTTCAAGAAAAAATATTGCAGAGAGCACCAACCATTTCTGAAAGAGCTAAAAAGGTAAATGGTGATTTAGCTCAGTTTTCCTGGAAAATTGCTTATAGTTTACTTTTGCATTTTGAAAGTATGTATGTTAAGTAATACTTTGATAACTGTAAAAGTATTACTCATTTTCTTTCAGTCCTTTATTTAGCATTCTTTTGATACATTCATTCAGCAAATATCATTAGTCTACTGAATGCCTATGTATTTATTACTCCGTTATCTACTACGAGGAAAAGGTATGTTAGACAATTGAAGAATTAATTCTAAACTATTTTAAGTCACACTTTGCAATAACAGAGTGAGTTGTGAAGTTGGGCCCTTTCCTCGCACCATACAAAAACAATGAAGATACCACTTCACACCCACTAGAATGACTATAATAAAAAAGACAGACAATAGTAAGTATTGATAAAGATGTGGAGAAATTGGAATCCTCCCGTACTAATGTGAATGTAAAACGATGCAGCCACTTTAGAAAATAGCCTGGCAGTTCCTCAAAAGGCCAAACTCAGTTGCGATATGACCCAACCTTTCCACTCCTAGCCATATCAAAGAGAATTGAAAACGTACACACAAAAATAAGTACACAAATGTGCATAGTAGCATTATTTGTAATAATTAAAAAGTATAAACCTGAATATTCATGTACTGATAAATGAATGTATAAAATGTGTTATCTATACAATGGAATATTATATTTGGTAATAAAAAGGAATGAAGNGCCACTCGGCCGGCCGGCTTTTTCATTTTTAATAACTGTAGGAGGGAGGCTATTTTTAGGCCAAAGAAATAACTTATTTTTTTAAAAAAGGAGGTTGGGGGGAGCATGAGATTTACTTTTCATCTATTATAAGCAGTGACTCCTGCAATTATAGCCAGATATATACATGTTAACCTATTTGCTCAAAATGAGAAATATTACCAAACTTAGTAATTCTGTTTCAGTAAATGTAAATCTGAAAAGCAAGTAATAATTCTGATTATATCCCTCTTTTATTTTTTAATGTTGACTTTGTGTTTAGAAAATGGCTTATACTTTTATAAAAAAGTCAAACAGTATATAGAAAAACACAACTAACCCCAAGCCCCTTCACATAAATATGACTTTCATTACTTACATCTCTGTGAATCAAGCTAGTATGTTGCCATGAAAGTCAATGAAGAAAGAGTTGGACAGAATAATCAGTTGATTCAGGGAAGGGAGGAAAAATGAGAACTAAAAAAGGCTGTATCTTTGTTAAATAGGGCATCATCAGTGATTTCTATGATAGAAGTTTCTGAGGCGTTCCAGGAAGAGAGGACCAGATTACAAGGTGTCAGGTTGAAACAGAGCCATGAATAGATGAAGTCAGCAAGGTCACACACTCTGTGGTTTTTTTTTTTTTGTTTGTTTTTTAATATTTTGCTATGGTTTTAATATTTTTTTAAAGATCGTTTGGCAGTATAAGACTGGGGACAGAAGACATGGAGAAAGGACTAACTAACCAAAGAATATAACAGTGTTGATACAGTTGAGCTCTGGCAGGCACGTCGTTGGGGAAGCCAACTTTCGGTGTGATATTGTTTACGTGGCGAAAACCTGAATAACTCTGGGTTCTGAACAACTGGTCTACATATGAACTTGTAGAAAATAAAATCTGCTTGTATGTTGGGGGTTGTCTATATTGAAAAATCTTGGCTACAATATTTAACATTACTGAGTCTTAAGAAGTTTTTCTTACTTTGAAAATTCTTACAGGTTTTGATGCTGACACTGCAAAATGATCCTCCTTCTTTGGAAACTGGTATTCAAGATAAGGAAATGCTGAAAAAATATGGAAAATCATTTAGAAAAATGATTTCATTATGCCTTCAAAAGGATCCAGAAAAAAGGTAAAATATGAGATAAAGCTTACTTTTATCCTCATCTAATATGTAATCCATTGTCTAGGAATCCAAGTCTAGGAATCACATGCATACATGCGTAGGGAATTATTTGTCTCATATTCAAAGAAATTAAATATAAACTATAAAAAAAATAACAAAAAGACCATTACCCTAGATTGGAAATGAATAAATTACTTTCTTATTTTTAGTATATGATGTACTTTAAATAGTTCAGCTATTTCCCTATTAATTCTTATAATTATAAATCTGTATGTTGTGAATTCTGTATTAATAAAATGTCAAATTAGTGAGAGGGCTTGTTTCAATTTGCATTTAAAAGTTAAAAGGTCAACTATA
>NW_017731730.1:127597-128747 GCF_001890085.2 Hipposideros armiger
AAAATAAAAAATGTTTTTAAAAAGAAGATCTGGAAGCTATAGAACATCTATTCTAGTTTATAAACCAAAATTATATCTTATTTAGAACATTTCGAAGTTTAAAAAAAAAAAACCCTCAGCAGACTGGCTAAACAGAGCAGACAATAAAACAAAAAAGAGAAAATTATTGACTAAGCAAGTTACCGGGTACTGTTACAAACACTTCGCATCTATCATCTCACTTAATTTTTATAGTAATCCTGTGAGGATGGCAGTATTATTTCCTATTTTACAAATGAAGACTCTGAAGCACAGAGAGGTTAAGGAACCTTGCCCAGAGTCAGTCACACAGCTAATAAATGGTGGAGGGAGTTGGAATTTCAACCCATGCAGTTTGACTAGAGTGTCTGCTCTTAATCACACTACACTATACTGAAGAAATTGCACATGCAGCACAGAAAGATGAAAAATGGGAATATGAAAAGAAAGAGGAACGTTTAGAGGATAGAATGAGAAGGTTCAGAGTGTGTGTGCATAACAGACATATACATATATACATACACATACATATGCGTAGATGTATATATGGACTTTACAGAAGAGATTAGAAAGAATGTGGGAGATGCAATATTCAAAGAAATAATGGCTGAGAATTTTCTAAAATTGAAATACCTACATTCTTAGATTAAAGACCACACCCCAAAGTTCCAAGCAGCATCCCCCTTTCCCCACTTGTACACATGGCCCTGAAACTACTGGACACAAAGGCAAATAGAAGCTTCAGATGCACCCTCAAGGAACAGATTACCTGTTGAGGAATAGCAGGTAGACAGCCACTTCCCCAGTAATGAAAACTGAGGCCAGAGTAGGCTGGAATAATTCTGAGAGAAATAACTTAACCCAGAATTCTCCAGCTAGTTAAACTATTAAAGAGTTCAGCATGAAATTCAGATTTTTTTTTTCAAAGATATTTTTCAAAGATTGAATTTTCCAGCTATGTTTTAGCACTTAAAGAGCTCTTCTAAATTGTACTTGAGAAAGAAGGAAATGAACCTAGGAGAAAGGAATGACTCACAGGAAACAGTGTTGTGCAACCTACTTGAACATGTTAAAATCTTGATTGAATGGTAATGTCTGTTGTCAGTCTGCAGAGTACTTTCACATTTATTCT
>NW_017731730.1:136085-136883 GCF_001890085.2 Hipposideros armiger
CTCATTTTAAAAGCTGGCCCAAGGGCCCAAGATGTTCTTCTTTGCTTGCTTGACTTTATTAATTATTTTTTTGGCTTGAGCTGCTTGAAGTGGAAAGTAGCCTTTTTGCATTAATCTGTTCAGGAATTTGTCATACGCCACCTTTTCTTTTTGGATTTTACCCCCAGCTTCTTCTCTTATCAAAGAGATTCAGTTGTGTATAGTTACTGCTGAGTGTGATAGGGAATCCTACTAAACAGGCTCTTGGTAGGCTGGCCTGCCCTATGCTCATTACCTGAAGAGAAGAACAATTTCCGGGCTGCACCCTGTCATATGGTCTTCCATCAGGCAGTGTCTGCACTCTGAGCTCAGTATTTGTTCAGTGGCACACATCTTAAAACCAATTTGCTCTTGCCACTATGCTTAAAGTAACTATTTTTTTCCACTCATTTATGTGCATAGTATACCATTTGTATACACGATATGTACAGGATTTGTGTACATAATATTCTATTAGGACTGAAAATAAATACTTTACCTTAGCATAATAGGCCATAGCTGACATTTATATTAGAGCTAGTGTTCGTTAAGATTTCTGGCTCCTCTTCCTCATGCTGGATGGTAGAATTGCATTCCCTGCTCCTGAAGTTATCTATGGCCTGGCAGTCACTTTGGCCAGTGACATGTGAGCAGGAAGAGCCACCCAGTAGTTCCTGGGATCCCTTGTCTCCGCCACTATGACCTGCATCCCTGAAAGAGGATGATGACACCTAACTTAGCCTCTGCTGGCCAGGGATAGACATGAAGTGTGTGCAAAAA
>NW_017731730.1:139888-143223 GCF_001890085.2 Hipposideros armiger
ACTGTCCAGGTTTCAGAGAGGATTAGTTTAGCCATCAGAAGACCTGGAACTCCAAGTTGGGTGGCCTCCTGAGGGGACAGCCAATTTAGACCCTCCCAATGTGTTGCCATATGGTACACTGGCAGATTTTTTTAAAGGGAAGAACCCAGCTTCATGTTCGTCACCCGTGTAGAGGGCAACAAGGGTCTGAGAAAACTGAAATGTGGCTACATACAGAATTCCATGTGGGTGTGAGGATTCGCTTCCTAATTGTGTTTGACTCAGGCTGACATGCAGCTCTTGTCGCCGCCTTGGAGTGCATGTCCTCCCACGGCAGAGAATGCCCTAGGGACTAGGATGGCCTCACCTGGACATGAAGAAGATGGCTGCCAAGTGGACGATTCCTCTGCAGATGACCATTGGTTACCTCCACGCTTAATAGTCCAGGCACTGACTTTATACCTTTCAATGCTTTTTAGGCTCAGTCTTCAGGAGCAGGTTCACAAGAAACCAAGATCCCCATCAGTCTAGTACTAAGATTAAGGTAAGTAGACATTTTTGTTTGTTTTGTTTTGTTTTCTGAATACCCTGAATATGCTGTTTTCTCTTCGAAAGTTACTCCTTGTTCCAATAGTCTGTGCCTGGGAGTAACTGGATAGGATTGTATATCCTTCCAGCATCAAGTGCTGTTGGCTTGTAGGTGTATTATTTCCCTCAAATAATAGCAACATTGTGAGTACCTGGATGTTAACAGGTCAACCGATAACACACATTCTCTTGGTGGCTTCTCCGCTAACAGTGACCAGTTTGTGCATTTGCAGGATAGCTAATTTAAGTTAGGAATATGATCTGTAATTGAGGAGCAGTTTTTAGGGGAGCAGCACTAGTTGATTTATCTGAAAATGAGTCTTGTAATTATGACCATATGAACGTCATGGACTCTAAACCAGCTAACTCAAAAGTGGAGTGCTTTTTGATTGTGATAAATCAAATAAAGGCCTTGTTCTTAAAAAGATGAAAGGGAAAAAACCTCTAAGCATCTTTGTAGTGTTTTTCTCTATTTTACAGTAAGTGTTCTAAATTGCTGGTTCTTGGTTGGGGCATCTAGAGAGTCCCTGACAATTAACTCACAGGAAGGGCCATAGGTGGTGATCTGTTTATTTTAACCCTGTCTCGCTTTGCAGATAGTTGGATTAAGATTCTAGAGTGTTCTTGTCTGTTGTGTTAGCTGTCTGAATAGCTGTGGCTGTTGTATTGCTGTAGTTAGGTCTTTGNATATATATTATATTATATATAAATAATATATATCTATGTTAGTTATAAGGCTTCACATCCATTTTGAAAAACATTTCAGATATATTAAGGAATCATTGGTTGATTGTCTTTCTTTATAAGTAATGGAAGGTCCCTAGACATGGAAGAATGTAGCTTCTACAATTTTGTATTACATACTTAAATCTGTATTTTGAAGGTGCTGTTTTGCTGGGCAAAGAGGACAGAATAGATGTAGTTAAAAATAAATATGAAACAATGAACTGCTGTTCTGAAGAAGGAAAAAGTGAACTACTGATGTACATCAGCATTGGGGAGATGAAAATACTACAGTATCACTGAACCTCAAAAACTATGCTAAGCGAAGTAAGCCAGACACAAAAGAGTGCATAGTTTTTTGAGGTTCAGCCAACCTCATTCAGTGACGTTGAATGAAACGACGTTATTCGAGGACCTGCAGTGTGTGTGTTTCTATTACAGCTGTTTGCAACACCTGATCCCGTGGGTACTGTACTTCAAGTTCCAGAACAGATTTCTGGCCATCTACCTCAGCCTGTACAGCCAACTCAAGTCTCTCTCCCGCCCCCTGCAGAGCCAGCAAAAACAGCGCAGGTAAAGTAGGGACACGCTTACGTGGTCAGCCTTCTGGGTACATAAAGTAGAGAGTAATGGGGAACGCACACACTGTAATAGGGTGGATGTCTTGGCAGAGTTTGAAACAAGCTAGCTCTGTTTTCACAGTACTAAATGTCAGCAGATAAGCGTTTTGCAAGGATCACACAGGTTGTTAAGCAACAAAATAAGTTAATGATAGAAACATTTCAGACATCAAAAGTTTGGAGGTTAATTCCTTGTCAGTTTTTTTACTAGATCGTTATTATGTTTTAGTTCAGCATGCAGCTGACTGAGTTCATCTTGGCACAGAATTGTCAGCTGTTTTGTTGTTTTTGTTCACTGATTTATTTTGTTTGTATTTATTAATACTATCTCCCATCCATGATGTTCCTGTATTATTCTTTTTAAGATATTTGTCAATTTTTTGAAGGCTGGTTTTATGAAAAGGAGGTAATGTAACCTGTAAATCCACATAATCGGATGCACAGGTTTCTGAATGCAGCGAAGGGAACGCGGGCCCCGCTGTTCACCACCCCTGCCGGGTAGCTCCCACTCTTTCCCTTAGGAAACCGCAAATACTGTGTAACATGTGGCCTTATGCTCTACGGTTAGAGTAAGGNTGAAAAGTTTTATGTTTCTAATCCCTAGACAGTCTTTCATGGTATTTCTGTGTATCCTGCATTCTACTTTCAAACCATGTTTGGGGGGAAATGCAATGATTTCGGGAAAGTCTAAAGTGTTTTTCAGTTACCTTGAGTGAATTCTGGCACTCGAGGTGTCATTTAGCTCTCCTGATCATAGACAATCACTCTGCGTTTCAGGAGTTAACTTTGGTTGGGTGTTTTACCAAACTCTTGGTTGCTTTTGAATTCTTTGAGGTCACTCTCATTTCCTTTTGTGTTTCTCTGTTGTTTATTGCAGTAAGTTCCAGTGGAGTTTATGTGGACTTACTGTGTAGCAATAAAGAGTTGTTTGGTTGACGTTTTTCTGACATCAGAGTTTCATCATGCAGAACAGGAACAACCTTGTAGTCACTTCCAGTGACCTTAGGATGGATTCGGACAAAGAGCTCTGAGGAGATGAAACAGTGGGCACATTTCATGCACATTCCTCCATAGGCAGGTGACCTTGTGGGTGTGCAGCCTGTGCAGCCACAGAGGTCTCCACACTTAGAAAAGCCCTGTCTTTAGTTTAATGCTCTCTGCTACTGTCTTGAAATTCTGTTTTTGTTTGTTTGTTTGATTGGTTTTTTTTTTGGTTTATCCATTTTTTTCAGAAGTGATAAGTTCTTTTTTTTTTTTTAGTTTCAGATGTGCAAAGCAATGTAATAGTTAGGCATTTACACCCCTCACAAAGTGATAACATCCCCCTCCCCTTCCAATCTATTACTCCTCTGACATCGTATGGAGCTGTTCCAATACCATTGACTCTATTCCCTATGCTGTACTCCACATCCCATGACTATGCAT
>NW_017731730.1:144310-168433 GCF_001890085.2 Hipposideros armiger
TTGAGGAGCAGTTTTTAGGGGAGCAGCACTAGTTGATTTATCTGAAAATGAGTCTTGTAATTATGACCATATGAACGTCATGGACTCTAAACCAGCTAACTCAAAAGTGGAGTGCTTTTTGATTGTGATAAATCAAATAAAGGCCTTGTTCTTAAAAAGATGAAAGGGAAAAAACCTCTAAGCATCTTTGTAGTGTTTTTCTCTATTTTACAGTAAGTGTTCTAAATTGCTGGTTCTTGGTTGGGGCATCTAGAGAGTCCCTGACAATTAACTCACAGGAAGGGCCATAGGTGGTGATCTGTTTATTTTAACCCTGTCTCGCTTTGCAGATAGTTGGATTAAGATTCTAGAGTGTTCTTGTCTGTTGTGTTAGCTGTCTGAATAGCTGTGGCTGTTGTATTGCTGTAGTTAGGTCTTTGCACTCATAAATGCATTTTTAAAAGTTAGTTTTAAAAACATCACCTGAGATAGCTCATGCCTTCTTTAACTATTAGTAACATCTTTAAAATAGTTCCACTGAAATACCATTGACTCACTCCTTCCACATATGAATTCCTTCTTCTCGGTATGACCATAATTAGAGATAAAGACAGCAAGAACTGTTTTGAGACTGTTTTGACTTTACCACTAGGAGCAGTGAAATTATGCCATAAATATGAAGAAAGCAGATTTGGTTACCTTTCCTTTACAGAAGACTATTCAGTATACATGGTTTCATCTTGTTAATCGTCTTGATAATCTCTTCCTATTTTAATTGTACATAAAGAATACCACTTGTGTCTTTTTTTAAATTTGCTTTGAAATCTTATAGCAGTTAATAGACAGTACAAAAATTCTATTTGACATGTGCTTCAGGAAGGGGAAGAAGGTACTTTTTAAGTGGCATAGTCAGCTTTTTGAGGAGGTGGTTTTTTTAATGGGCCATATTGCGGCCCTGCTTATGGAAGAGGAGGCTAGATTCTTATCCTCAGTGATGAAGAATATGAAATTAAAATACTAGACCAGTTACATGTTTGAATAGGGACTCTCCTAGACATAGTGAGAGTCGGGTGGGAGTGGAGATAAGGATGAAAAGGGCATCCCATATCATTTTAATCACACCTCCCTGCGCTTATACAGATTTTCCTCTTGATTTTATATGATCATTTTAGGAATAAGGATGGGAATAGGCATATAACGATCACCTCAAAAACATGAGATTTTTATATTGATCAATGGAGGACATATGTTAAAAGGTTTGTAAGACAATCAGATGATCACTCTGAGTTGCTTGCTCTGAGTCCTGAAGCGTGAGTTCATTAGGACAAATCGTATGATCTATGGGGGCAGAACATGATCCTATGGGAGGCACAGCTTTGCTAATATATGCTGGCAGAGTGTATGCATAAATTCAGAAATTGATTTACACATTCTCTTTTCTTTCATAGGAATTCAAAAAAAGAACTAAATGATATTCGATTCGAATTTACTCCTGGGAGAGGTGAGGCATTGAAAACAAAATAACTTCTAATTTGTTGAATGAAATGTGTTGTGAAGTTTTTGTCCTTTAGATATATTTTGCTGTTAAAGAATGATAAAATTGTTCCTGCTTTAAAGAGTTATGGAGGCATATGAATAAAATAAAAATATAATTTAGTTACTACTAACTCCATTTAGAAATCCTAGTACAGTTGACCTTTGAACAACATGGGTTTGAACTGTGTGGGTCCAATTATACATGATTTTTTAAAATAAATACTGTAAATGTATTTTGTCTTCCTTACGATTTTCTTATTTCTTCTTTAGCTTACTTTATTGTTAGAATGCAGCATGTAATACATATAACATACGAAATATGTATTAATTGACTGTTTATGTTAGTGGTAAGGCTTCCAGTCAACAGTAGGCTATTAGTAGTTAAGTTTTTGTGGAGGTCAAAGTTATCCGACTACACTGCTGATCAGAGCCCCTAACCCGCTCCCTGCGTTGTTCAAGGGTCAATTATTTAATACAAACAGCAATTAATATAGCTCTAATTTACTGCTTACTTTAGGCCAGGCATGTGCTAAGCATTATCTCATTAAATTCTCAACACAGCCCCATAAGGGAAGATTACTGTCCACATTGTATAGATGATGAAATCAGTGCTTAGAGAGAGGTGAAGTAACTTGTTGCAGCTCACACAGCTGGGAAGAGGTGTAGCTGGAATTCAAACACAGATCCGTCAGAGTGTAAAGTTCTTGCTCTTACCACTGAATATGGTTGTCTTCCATGACAATAAAGAAGAAACAAGTCTTCCAGTCTCCTCTCTGAGGCTGGAGCCAAGCCCCGTCACGCATAGTTTTTGGCCATGAGCTTCTCCCTGGGACACGGCTCGTTGCCCTCGCTATGGTTTGGATTGGGGAAGTGGCCGGCAGCCAACACGTACCTGGCCTGTGTGCCATGCTTACTCTCCTGCTGTCTCAGTATCATCAGCAGGTGTTAGAACAGATGAAGATGCACAGACGTGCACCCATTTTGCTTTTTTAAAGCCAGAGTCAATCACATTTTAAAGAACTAATTCAAATCTTTAGTCATCTGCTCAGATGTGCACAACCCCTCCCCAGAGGGCCTTCCGTCCCCTCTGAGGGGCTCAGTGTTTAGTCTTCAGGAGGCAGCCCCGCTGAGTTAATTGGGGATACTCGCCTCGTCTTTAGTTTCTCGTTATACCCATTGCTCAGATTATACCACCTGGAATAAGTAGATATGAAGAGAAGCCCACCAGAATGAAAAAGAAAGTGATTTTAGCAAAAACCATGGAGTGTGATCCCCAAAGAGAAGAAATTACATTTAGTTCTCTCAAGATTTGAGAAAAAAACAACAACTTTTATTATTAGCCCTGGAGATGGCGCCTGCTCGTTATCGTGTCTCAGAGCGCACTGGGCTCGGGTCCGGGGTTGCCCTCAGAACAGGAGTTTCTTCTGCAACATCACTGTCAGGCGCTCTCCCAACAACGGCCTGAACCCATCTAAATCATACCATTATTTAGGAAGTTCTTTACATTGAGCTTATATTTGCCATCTGGTTGTATTGATTCGGCCCTCTCGCTAGACCTGTGAGAATCCCTCACTTGAAATAATCCCAGTTGTAGGAAAAACCTTTGAGTGGGAGGAAGACCCCCACCTGCCTTCCTGGTCCTGTAGATTTAGCAGCTAAAGTCTGGCAGTGCCAGCATCCGCTCTGAGAGCTGGCAGTGACATGCATGCACAAGAAATGGAGCGCCATCTTCTTTGTCCTTGCAGATACGGCGGAGGGTGTCTCTCAGGAACTCATTTCTGCTGGCCTGGTCGATGGAAGGGACTTAGTAATAGGTAACTTACTTTGTGCTCTGCCCTTGCACCCCTGTGTCTCTGTCTGTGTAGTTAAGACCAAGAAAACTAGGCTTGGACTCCACTGAGCATGTCTGATGATTCTTGGAATGGTTCTTGGCTTGGCTGCGCTAACAGTTATTGGGGACAGTTCCTTACAACAAAAATCTCACTTCTGAGTTTGCGACCCCCGAAGATAGTAAGTGAAAGCACACCCAGGTCTCTGGGAGACTCTGGTAGAAGTGATGGCAAAGTGACAAGTTAGTGTAAGTTTGGCCAAGTCTAATCCATTTTGGAGGATGAACTCGACCCTTATGGAGCTAAGAGGTAAGCAAAAATCTTTAGAGATATAGACCTAGAAAAAGCAGGAAGAAAAGACACAGGTTATAGGTGCATATTACTGAAGGAAAAGACCAATGTCTAGGGCAAATCAGCAAAGTTTTTCTGTAAAGGGCCAGATAGTAATAGTTTAGGCTTTGGGGGCACGTATGGTCTCTTGTTTTTAAACCCCCGTTAGCTCACAGGCAGAATAGAAATAGGCCGCAGGCCATACTTTGCTGACTCCCAGTCTAGGGCTTTCTGGCCCCTAAGGAGGCAAATCATGCTTCTTTGACCTGAGTGTCTTTCCTAAGTTAATACAGCAGGTTAAAGAAAGTTAATTTGACAGCAATTCAAGATGTATTTTGCTACTTGAGTGAAAAGATATTTTCGTTTGGGGCGTGGTTTATTTTTCTGCTTCCATTTTGATTGTACATAGAAGATTAAGATTCTAAACTACTATGTAAGTTCTTAAAATATGGTTGAAAGTGGATTTACTAAGCTTCTCATTACTCTCTCTGTTTGTATGATTACAGTGGCAGCTAATTTGCAGAAAATTGTGGAAGAACCCCAGGCAAATCGATCTGTCACTTTCAAACTGGTATTCATCTCTTCCTCCGTGTTAAACCATCTTACTTTTTTTCGCCCACCAGCAACCCTTGCAGACCAGCTTCCATATTCCCTGGGTGATGAGAGTTTTAAAATATGGTGGATTGTGGTCCTTTAGCGCCCCCCAGACTTGGGCTGAAGTCTCCCTTTGAGTGGCCTCCCTTCCTCTGCCCCTCCCAGGAAGTCTCCTAGCTCAGGCCCTTGACTGCTCTCAGGAGAGATTGTTAGCCAGCTGGACTCCAGCTGTGTGCCCAGCCACCACCCTTTCTGGAAGAGACACCTCCATCTGCCTCCTGTCTGTACCCCAGGGACCTGTCCCCCGCTGCCTGCCTTCCCACAGTCCCCATATCAGCTTTAATTGCTACTTATAATTTTGTTTATAAATAGCCACAGCTTCTCATTTTGTTTGGTTCTTAGGCATCTGGTGTCGAAGGCTCGGATATTCCCGATGATGGTAAACTAATAGGATTTGCCCAGCTCAGCATCAGCTAAACCACAGCTCTGGAGGAGGCGGCCTAAGGAGATTCCACACATGTGTATCTCTGTTGCTTCTGTTGGCCTAAACCCACTACTGCCAAAGAACCCAGCAACAAACCTCCCAGCTAGGAGCTTTAGAGGTCTTTCTTTATGTTTTCCTGCCGTCATTCCCCCTTTTTCCCACAGGGAAAGAAAAATCGGATCACCAGTGGCCAGCATCCCTTTAAAGAGTTCCGTTAGTAAACTTACTGCACATGTCCCCTACCTTCCTCCGTCTGAGAAGCGGCCCATGTGCTTCAAGGCCCAGGAGGGAGATCTCTCAGCTCATCTTGCCTTACTCCAGTGATGACACTGGGTGGAAAGTAGCAGCTATATTGGGCTTCCTTGTGCTGCCTGTTCTCCCACACCTGACCAGATGTGGGCATTTGGGGATATCTCTTTACCCCACTGAAGTAGCAATTAGAAGTTGATTGTTCATCTGGAGCCCAGAGAATTTAATTTAGGGTTTATTTGTTCTTTTTTTGTTTTATTGTTTTTGTATCTGATGTGAATTCTAGCAACCTTTGTTAGGAAAAAGCACAGCCTCAGATGGAGGCAGCCTAAACTGTGTTCCAGTTTTGTTCATGATGTTTCTAAGCGTTTTGCTGAAGCTGCTCTCAGGCACCCCTCTTCATCACTCCCTCCAGAAAGGGTTGCTAGCCTTAACTTCAGCCGGTGCAAAACATCTGACTGTAGTCAAACTTCAGCCATCAGATCCTTCAAAGTGAAACTTCGGACTGTTTTTAGAGAAAACATCAAGTAATGGATTGTAAAAATGAATTTTACCAGCAGTGGTTTTGGAACAGAAAAAGATCATAACTCATTTCATTGTGGAAGTATTTATTTTCAGAATTTAAAAAATGAAATTGAAGACAAACTGCTCCTCAATCCTCCCATGAAAATCAATTTGCCTGGCCTCCGAGTCATGAGGAAATACAAGGCTGAGATTTCTGCAGCAATAAGGAGACTCACGCTGGGCCCCAGAGGCCTGCCTTCGGCCCCCTCGCCTGCACTGACCCTTTGGAGGGGGTCCCCACTGCGGTGCGCTGAACCTGACCCAAGGCGGAAAGTGAAACCACATGTGCCGTGACTTTTAGGATTTATGAGTAGACAGTGTTCATTTGATTTTCTACAGAAATAATATAAATTATTCTTTAGGTTTTAAAAAAGAGCATTCATAATGCAATATGTGAATAATCAGTGGGGTTACTTTTTTTTTCCTGCTGTTTCACAGTCAGCCTTTGCCTAACTGCAAATAGCCCTCACAAGTTTTGTATATGAAAGGGGTCCTCAAATCTGGCCTTAAAACAACACCCACAGAGGGACTGTGGCCCCATAAAAAGGGGAGCGTTGCCTCTTACAGAAGGCAACGTTTCCAGCATCGTTGGTCTGTGAATAACAAGATGGCTTCACCTAGTTTTCTCTCGTAGCATCTCTGAAAGCTTTCCCCACAGCTGACTTGCTAAAGTTCTTATTTCATCCTGAGTTTGTAGTTTTAGTCCTGGTCTTGCTTCACCTACCCTGGATGCAAAGGCGTATTAGGAAGGAGTGGACGTCGGGGAGGAGGAGAGGGCATGGGTTGGAGACAAGGGTTGGGAAGAAGGTAGAGTAGAAGGTCAGACACCAAAGCCCATTATCCCAGCAGGATCATTAACAGGAGGGAGCCTGCTGAGCCTGGAGAGAGTGAAGATCGATCAGATTGCTAGAAAAAATATTTAGCTTTTCTTTTTTCTTTCTTTTCTTTTTTTATTTATTTTTTATTTTTTGAGGCGGGTGGCGGGAAGACAGGGAGATGTTCGAACAGGTATGAATAAAAGATAGTGTCCTCTTTGGCTCTAGACTAGTGGCTTACCTTCGAATCTGTGTGTGGGTGTAAACAAGCCCATCATAATGTATTTATTTATGAATCCAAAGGGTGGTAACATCACTCTGGTCTAGCTTTCTGGTTGGAGGGGGTCTAAAGCCCAGGCTGGGAGGAAGCGGCAGCCACCCTCCTGTTCCATTTCTCCAGCTGGCCATAACCTTTGAACTGCAGTGGGACAGGCATGACAGTAGAAGTGGGCTAGGGCTTTCTCTTTCCTTTCAGTTCGTTTTTTTGCCCTGCTGGGAATTAGGAGTCAGACACCAAACCCAGGACAGTGTTATTTCTCCTTCTGCATGATGTGTGGTGGACTCCCTTTGCTGTCTTATGCAGTGATGCTGAGAAAATAAGTGAACAGAAACTTCCCAGGTGGGACAGCATGTGACCCAGTGAGCGACCTGGCTCCTTTCCAGGAGTGGTGGTTCAGGGTACACCTCTGTCCTGAGGTTCCCCAGGATCCCCTGGTCCCTGGGGTAGGGACTAACTTTAGCACAAGGTAACATGTGCCAATGCTTTTTTGTGAAACGTATGGTCTTTCTAAATGACTAATGGATTTGTTTGGGGTTTTTGCTTAAGTTTTGAACCAAATCCCAGAGCCAGGTGATACTATTTAATAATCTGGAGGATAGAATAATGGTGTATCAATAAATGGAGGTTCCTCCTTATGACGTATGCTAGATTATGGAAGATGTAAAATATTTGACTTTGTCCCCCTTTTTTTGACTTTGTATTTTGCTGCATGTTTCCTTCATTTTTAATCAATAAAGAGGAAATTGTCTGTGGCGGTGTAAGGATTCTTTACTTTAGTGGCTGTTAGTGGGGAATAGTGGGGAGTGGGTCAGTCACTACTAACTTTAATTTTTCATGCGAATAGAGAAAAGCCAAAGTGCACTGTAAATTAGAAAAAGTGTGTATTGATCTACAAATTATAACAGCTTAAAACCTTTGTACAAATGGGGAAGCTGAAACCTTAAAGAGAGTGAGGTAAGATCTGCCCAAGGGAATTTCATAGGGTGAGATAGGGAACTCCTCGTGTTGATCTTTTCTAATTGATTCTGTTCATGCTATTGGGCAAGGAGAAGATGCCAGATTCAAGCCCTTGGGAGTCCCTTTTAGAAAGTTCAGAGCAGGGCCGAACGTGTCCCCATTTGGCTTTGATGTTGCAATTGTGGGATTTCACATAAGATTCCAGACTCTTCTGTATTCCTCCACGTCCTAGATAAGTAATCTCCCTGATCCTTAGTCCTTCCCAGCAGAAGGTGGCCTTTGAACCATGATAGGGGCCTCTTGTGAGTCCTGGTAATTAGAGCGCAAGTCCTAGAGACTCGGGAGTGACAGTAACAGATCTGATTGAATTTGCTTTCAAGATAAGCGGGTCGTAAAAGTGGACTCTGACTATTGTGGGGACAGAGAGGAGGTACTGCTTATTTAGAAGTGATCATGGTATCTGTGGGGGCAAGGGGACGCAGCAGTCCAGAGGCCTGATTCCCTAGCCCTGCATCTTCATAGTCACAATGTTCGGTGTCGCAGTTTACGGATTCCTCCTTTGGGTCAGCTCATCTACCCCTTTATGTTTTAGAGCACTGTTAGTCTCACAGCAAAATTGAGCAGAAAGTATGCAGAGTTCCCATATAACCCCTGAACCCACACATCTACAACTCCCACCCCCGCTGTCAACATCTCGCACCAGAGTAGTATATTTATTTATTACAGTCAACCTACGTTGGCATATCATTATCACTCAAAGTGACGTGGTACGGTGTGGGGGCAGGGGGAGCATTGTGTAGCCCTGTGATTAGGCCCAGCCTTGAGTGAACCTGGGAATTTCACAAGTGCTTCTCGGCCTCCCCACTCCCTGAAGCGGGGCAGGATGGCTAGAGGGGGTGGAATCGGACATTTTCCTTCCTTCGAGTTGGTCAGGCCCTAACAAAACCCCAAGAGCTTAGGCTCTGGTTAACTAGTTTCTCTTGAGGGCAGGCCTTGTTAAGAAGAGCAGAATGCTCTCATATATTTAAAAATGGTTATTTTTTCTACCCTGCAGGGGGCACAGCATTTTTCTCCGATATTCACTGTGAGAGCCTGGTAGAGCTCCTGGAGGTAAACTGCACACAGGGTGAGGACCGCACTCCTGGGTTTTTAACTCAGCTTTATCCTCACTGAGCCTCCAGCAATCACTCAAACTAGTTTAGATTTGCCTACTCTGTTGCTGGTTCCTATGCAAATTTCTGTTTGTGGATTTCTGCTCCAATAACTTACACTTCTCTGTATGTACCTATGTGTCTCTCCAGTTTGCGACAGCAGTATACCCTTTGACCTGACTGCTCTGATAAATGCTAAGCAGAGTTCTTGATTATTCAGTTCAACTTTTTACATGTTAGGATGGAGGGACAAGTTTCAAGCTCCTTACATATTGGACTGAAACCGAAAGTCCAAACCCAGTTTTTATCTACTAGAATCATTAATTCTCAAATTTGGAAAAGATTTGAGACATCATCTAGTGCATCCCTACAGGTAATGTTTCAGGAACACCTCCTCATCCACCAGACACACACACCAACGCCACCCTGTGCTCCATGGTCAGGTGATTGCCAGTGATGGTCCTGAACGCTTCCTACAAAGTGCGCATTGTACTTCAACAGCTTTGGTGGTTAGAAGACTCTTGTTACCCCCCTCTTTGGCTTTAGTTGTGCCCTTGAGTGAAGGCAGGCACAAGGAGAAGAGGAGGGAGACAACCTGTGGGCTCTTCCTGTAGTCTCCCAGAAGGTGGGGGTGACCAGACTGCTTGGAGAAGTCACAGACCAGCACCCATACTTGTGTTGGAGATAGCCTCCCAAGTCAGTGAGACCACAGGGTAGAGGTCCTTTGGGGCTACAGTGGTCTTGGGAGGGCTTCTTCAAAGAAGAGAGCTGGTGGTGGGCTTTGAAATACTCCGGGGAGCCTTTGGTAAACTGGTTGGGATGGGGGATGATAATAGGAGAAAGAAGTTAACCAAAAAATTAGGATTTGGGGAATGTAGAGGGCAAGCGAAGCCATTTGGATTCATCGCCTCTGCACTAAGATTTGGGGATCATGGTTCCAACTATGGAAGGTCTTTTGTTGTCTCACTCATCTGTCGGGAGTCTCCTTATCATCTATCTGTCTTCCAGTTTAGAATCACACACCAAGAAATGGAAGAATCCTTACAGTCCATCTAGTTCACACTTGACCTTTACGCAGATGGAGAAATTGAGGCCTAAAGGGGCAGAAGGAGCAGACTTAGGATCACAATGAATGAGTACAGAGCCCAAGCTTCCTGCCTCCTAGCTCCAGCTCCCTTGGCTACTTGGAGCCAAAAGCAACAAAAATCCTTTCTTTCCCTGATTGGAATGAGGAAGTAATGAGGACTCAGGTCCCCCCCACCCCACCCCATATCTCCCCCATAGTGGGAACTTCTAACGGCAGTGGCAACTGGTAGCATCTTTCTTTAGGGCAATTCAGTTGAGGCAACGCTGAACTCAAGAACACGCGAAGAAGAAGGTAGGTGAGGAAGAAAAGATAGAAGCTGGGGACATGGGCGAGCCTGGTGGGAGTTTGCGGTGGGCAGCAGAGAGGAACGTGCGCTCCGTATGCAGCATCAAGGTCCACAGCCTGCCCTCCCTTGACCTGCTCACATGCTGATTAGCAGGCAGCCAGCGGCTGTGCCAGCCAGGCCGCCAGGTAGATACAGGCACACTGCATCCAGAAATGCCCTGTACAGCCTTGTTCCTTGTAATGCCTTCACCCATTCTCCTCTGCCCAGCTCTTAAAAGAGTTTAAACTTCAAAACAAAAAGGCGTTCCTATGCATACCCAAGCAAATATGTGGATGTGCGCGCAAGTACACCGTGCATTTTCCCCTAATGCTCTCTAGTCCATCATTCCCCACATCCCATGACTGAACCAGACACCTTCCAAGCCCCGATCTACCGCCACCCAGTAAGACTTTCTGCAGGAGAATAAGGATGGGGGATTGTCCTGCCTTCCTGTTAGTCCCCAGTCCTGTAAGAATCCTGACTCCAGCAAGGTTGGGGGGGCCACCAACAGGGCTTCCCCAGCTGGGGCCGTGGCAGAGGGAGACTTTGTTCTGTGTGTTATCACTGAGATGGCCTAAGGCCTCTAGGGCTACTCTGGGGCAGCTTGCATTTGTTTTTATTGCGTTTATGGTTTGTTCTTTGATTAGAGCTCAAGATGCAACTTTTGGATCTGTAATTGCTCTGCATTCTTGAGTTGTCTTTGTTGCTGAAAAGGACAGGCATTTATGCCCTGGGTGGGTCTCCCACCTTCTGCTGCCCTGGGATTCACTGGTGTTGCATACATACCACAAAGATGGAGGCTGAGTCCTCGATGTTCTCCTGACTTATCCTCCACAGCCTACTCTGGGCTGGACCCTAGGAGAGACTTTCGTGCCCCTCTGAGTATTGTAACTACTCTCAGAATTTGGGTTCTCTTGTGTTGAGAGGGGCTTGAGTTGGATGTGAATTGTGTAGGCTGTTGCAGTTAGTGGGGGTGGGAGAGGTGTGCAGCACACTGTATAACTAAAGCTAAAGCTCACTCCTGTGTGCTGAGCCTAAGAAGCTCTTCTTGTTCTTCTTGTTACCTATCACACAGCCAGTAAAGTGTGCTTGGATCCTGCAAGCCAGAGTGGACTATTTTTTCATCATATTCTATCCTTCTCAGGTTGCTGAGGTGTAGAAGGTGGAGCTAGGCAAGGTGAGATTAAACATTAATGCAGCTGTCATCACAGCCCACAGGATCAAGGTGCAGAGCTGTTGGGTGGCCCAGGGCTGAGGACATGGTGACGAGTAGACATGGCTCAATTTTCTGAGGTCCTGGCCGAAATCGGCGACTTTGGTCGCTTCCAGATACGGCTGTTGCTAATGCTGAGTGTCCCCAACTTCCTGACTGCCTACTACATGTTTGCCCAGGTCTTCATCGTCCTGGATGAGGCCCATCATTGCTCAGTGGCCTGGGTCAAGAACCACACTTTGAACCTGAGCGCTGCTGAGCAGCTGAACCTAAGTGTGCCTTTGGATGCTGCAGGCAACCCAGAGCCCTGCCTCATGTTCCGGCCGCCCCCTGACAGTGCCAGCCTAGAGGACATCCTCAGCCACCGCTTCAATGAAACACAGTCTTGCGAGATGGGCTGGGACTACCCTGAAGACAGGCAACCGTCCCTAATGAATGAGGTAGGCTGCCTGTTTGCCGGTCTGTGCCCGCCCGCCGTTTCAGGTCTGTCACTTCCTCTGCCTAATCCTCTCCCCCCGGTCACTGGTGTTGCCTCTGTATCTGCCCTATGCCTCCATGCCTGAATGAATAACCACTGGCCCGATTTTTCTCTTTATCTTCTGCCTCAAGGTATGTCTGCCTCTCCATCTGTTTTCTCTGCCTGGATTCTGCACTCTTTGCCCATGCATCCATTCATGTTTGCCTGTCCTTTTGTCTGTCCTGCCTGTCTGTCCAGTTGCCTGCCTTTCTTCCGCCCCCTCCTGTTTCCCTATCTTGATGCCTTTTCTGTCTCCCATGTTCCCATCTGTCTGTCCCTTTGCCTTCGTCTGTCAGCCTGCCCCTGCGTGTCCTCCTGCTTACCTATCTTTCTGTGTTTTCCTCATTCTCTTACGCTATCCCTTCCCCTGTCCGTTTGTCTGCCTTCCTGCTGGCTTGACTTGGACTTCCTACTACCTTTCAGCTTCTCTCAGTCTCCGCCTGCCTGCCTCTGGGAGCCTGGAGGACACCTGTGACTCTAGAACTTGTCCTGTAGATAACTGAGCATCTGCTCTTGCTAATAAATTCATTCTCTTGGAGGGACCCAGTCCCCTACTCTCACTCCAGTTGCCTCAGAGCAGGAAGAACCCTGGGGAAGCATTGAGGCCCACTCTGTTGCATCCCAGATGGTGAGGTGAGGCTCCGAGTGGGCAGAGGACGTGGTCCGGGCAACCCCGTGGCTTCACCGTGGAGCTGGGACTTTCCCGCGGGCTCCTGCTGTCCAGTTCCCTGCAGGAGCGGGAGCGGGCACATGTAGTCCAGAAACCTGAGTGGTGGGTGCTGTGGGGAGGCTCTGTGCAGCTCTCACCGTTACGGTAGCAAATCCTGAGCCTTGTGGAGAGGGCAGTCTGGAGTCCAGACCTTAAACAATTATTTACCCTGCTATGGGTAAAAAAGTCTTTTGTTCTTAGAGGCTCTCAGAGGGCAATGTTTTAACCAAAGGTAAACTTTTACTTTTTAATATGTGACTATAAGCGTTCCCCCAGGACCCTGGCAGCCTGAGGATAGTTCCTGCCTATCTTCCTCCTGACCCTCCACCGCATTCTACCCCACAAGGGGAGAGAGTAGCATGGAACTCTCCAGCCTGTGGACCTAGCCCAGCCTAGCCCAGTCTGATGCTCACCGGCCTCTCCCTTAACTCCCCAGCATCACCTCCATCGTAGGCTGTGGCTGTCACTGGTCCTCAGATGCTGTGGGTGTGCCTACCACCACTCATGTTATGAACTCTCTGCCCACCTGGCCAATTATCACTCTCCTTAAAGCCAGGCAAACTTCCAGCTGGTGTGGAGCCAACTCTAGCCCTTGTTGACAGCCTATGCTGGACTATTCACAGAATTTTATTCACCCAAAGCCCTCTAAGTATTAACTGTGCAGGGAACAGTCAGAGGAAGGAGGCACCTTATCCCCCCTCTCCAAGGACCCCTGATGGTCGAGGGGCAGTCTGCGGTCCTTCTAAATGGAAAAAGGACTGGGTGGGCTCTGAGGCTAGAATTTGCTTCCTCCTAGAGGGACTGGGGCAGGCAACTTCCTGAAGGAGTTGGTATGTGAGCTGGGCACCAAGGTACCAGAAGAAATCTGACAGAGTAGAGGGGAAGGCCTTTGCTGACAGAGAGTAGTGAAATAAAGGCCTGGCAGCAGGAAGCAGGCAATGTCTGCGGAGCAGCCAGAGCTTGGTGTGTCTGGAATAGGGACGGACAGGAGTGTGGGAACTGAACGGGATGTTCTCAAGGGACCGCTCTCTCTATCCTCAGCCATCATCCTAGACTGGGTTGGACCTTAGTGTTCTTGCCCTTCCCTGATGAGCCCACCCTCACCCTGCCAAGGACTGTGACTCCCCAGGGAGTGTAAAGTTTTGGTACTTTGGGACCCCAAGTTGGGTTCCAGAGTAAAGGTACCCTGGTGGGAGATCTTCTGCCTCTGTTTCTCATCTATGAGGCGGGGCTGTGCCACACTGATTCAGAGGACCCTCTCTGACCCGACATCCTGTTTCCTTGTGATAACCAGCAGATTCCTATTCAAACTGAAATTCGAACAATCCTAATTTGAGAAGAAAGGAGCACGTTTCCTTATAGGCTGTGTGCTCTTGAAGGACAAAGTTCGTTTCTCCTTCTCATCACACACAACCCACTTTTCCTAGGCGTCCATTCTTGGTGAAAGAAAACATGAACCTGTGAATGGGGAGGGAAATAGACTATCAGTGAATAGCTTCAACAGTGTGGACTGACCTGGGACCAAAGCAGAGAGAGTAGCCAGGTCTAGGGTCTGGAGGCACAAAACTGCCTGGCATGCTTGAGGAATACTGACATCACACAAAAGAGGTTGGGAAATAAGCAAGTGCCAACTCTTAAAGGGTCTTAGACACATTGCTCAGGAATATGGGCTTTCTCCTAGAGACCAAAGAGAGCCATTGAAGGTTTTGGAACAGGGAAGGGAGATGTGATCGGGTGTGCGCCAAGAAATGGGGGCAGACATCTGTGGACCAGCGTGGCAGGCCCCAGACAGAACCATCCACTGTGGGCATTAAGGCCAAGGTGGTTGATGACTGGCGTCCCAAGTAGGAGCCCTCTTCACCTCTGTTCCATCTGCAACATGATGCCACCACATGAGCTGGTTACATGTTGGCACCTCTCTAAGCCAGTCTCTGCTCCTGCACGATGGGAATGGTAAGCCTTCATGAGGTTACAATGGTGATTTAATGAGATAAGGGGCATATGAACATCAGGGAGGGAGTGAATGGAGGCCACTGAGCAGGGATGCCAGCGTTGGAAGAATCCCATGGTTTGGCACCCATGCCTTCAAATCACTGCAGCCCCTCGTGTCTGAGACGACTGTGTCATCCTCTGAGTTTCATGAGCACAGGGGCCAATGCGCCCTCAGCTGAACTAACATTTACTGAGAGCTTCCAGGGTGACTGCCACTGTGCTGAGCTTGTTATATGCATTAACTCCTTTAATCCTGTCGGGTGATACTATGTAGTAGTATATTCTATCCCCATTTTATACAGGGGAAACCAAGACACCAACAGATCGGCTAACAGGCTCAAGGTCCACAAAGTCACTCCATTCTGGCTCCAGAGGCTGACAGCAGCAGCCTTTTAGTCATTATTTTTTATTCGTCTAACTACATAGGCAACCTGTGGCTGCTAAACAAAAGCTGAACAGGATAGAATTGGGTGGAGCAAGTTCAAGTCCCCTGCCCTGCCCTGCCCTGCCTCACTCCCATGAAGTACTAATCACTTGGCACATATTGAAAGTTCTTAAAAATTAACAGTTATCCTTGAGAGCACAAGTGTGAGCACAATGGTATTATTATCTGGGTTGATTAATTTCTTGCTAAAGGTTACTTCACTGATAATGATTGGCTTGTTGGCTAGGTATTAGTTTATTCGTTCATTCATTCATTCAGTAAACATTTTCTTACCTTTCACTCGGTTTCAATCCCTGTCTGGGGCAGTGGAGATGTCTGAATGCCCCTCACATCCAACTATGGGACCTAGGATTCACTACTTCTGCTTCCTTAGGGGAATATAATTATAAGTCAAGGATTGCTGTCAGAATTATATGGGATAATGCACATAAGGCATTAGGCATAGTACTCAACACAGAGTAAGTACTCAAAAGGCATCAGTCGTCCTTGTGAAGCTGTCTCCATGAGTTCCGGAGGGGCCCTCACATGTCATGTTTCACCACATACATTTGTGTATGGAGCTGAGCTGTGTGCAGGGGGTGCAGAGCTCACTGAGGGGCCCACACACCAGGGTGGGTAGGGGTGAGTCACAGGTACTTACTGTGTGTTCACACGCAGCAGACATGTGTACAGTTATATGGACACATATTTTCTCCCCGTGGTGTCCCAGTCTGTCTGTCAGGTTCTCTCTGTGTCTCCAAGTGCCTTGCCCCATGCGAGTGTGTGCCCCACGAGAGCACTCTGGCTCCCTGGGGTGCCTTGGCACACAGTTTGGGAACTGTGGGCCTCTGCCCTGAGAAACTTGGAGTGGGTGGGCTAGACGATAAAGGATTTGCCCTCACTGCCCCTGTGTCTGCCTCAGTTCAACCTGGTTTGCCATCGGAAGCACCTGAAGGAGACCTCGCAGTCAGTGTACATGGCTGGGCTCCTCGTTGGCGCTGTCATCTTTGGGCCTCTCTGCGACTTGTAAGAGCCTGACCCTTTCATATCTTACCCAGCATGCTCTTAGACTCCTGCTGCAGGGCCGCGTTTACCCCTGTGTTCCTCACTCTGGGCTCCCTCCAGTGGGGCCCCCAGGGCGTGGCACGTGTCCTCCCTCCCACAGAGAGCGTGGGGGAGGGCAGGGCTGGGTCTCCCCGGCTTCCTTCCCCTCAGAGCGTCCCGCCCAGACCTGCCCCCTTCTTCCTCCAGGATTGGCCGCAAGGCCACTATCCTGGTGCAGCTGCTCCTCTTCGCCATCTTCGGTCTGGCCACAGCCTTTGTGCCCAGCTTTGAGCTCTACATGGTCCTGCGCTTTGCTGTGGCCACTGCCGTTGCTGGATATACCTTCAGCAATGTCACCCTCCGTGAGTATCTGAGCCCTGAAGCCTTTAGCCACAATGGGAATCCTTGGGGTCTGGTCACCAGACTGCCCGTGGGGGCCTTGTCAGGCACCTGCACCCAAAGAAGTCACACTTATGCTTCCTGAGCTGGGACTGAGGCCCCAACCCTGATGAGGTGGCATCTAGGGAGACAGCGTGAGCGTGAGCGGGCAGGGCCCGCCCCGCCTCAGCCTCTCTTCCACAGTTACAGAGTGGGTGGGGCCCTCGCGGAGGACGCAGGCTGTGGTCCTGGCCCAGTGTAACTTCGCCCTCGGGCAGATGGCGCTTGCGGGCCTCGCCTATGGCGTCCGTAACTGGAGGCTCTTCCAGATTGCTGGCACTGCACCTGTCTTGCTGCTCTTCTTCTACTTCTGGTGAGGAGATAGTTCCCGGGAGCCAGCCACCCTCGGTCAGCTGTGCTGTGGTGGGTTTGGCGTGCAGCACTCATGTTCACTCTCAGACGTGTCAGGGAGACAGAGACTGCAAAGGGTGTGGGGGTCAGTGTGTGCCGGAACAGCCAGGAAGGCTCCAGCACTCCGTGCCCCAAGCTCACAGCTATTCCTGACCTACAGGGCTCTGCCAGAATCAGCAAGGTGGCTCCTGACCCGGGGGAGGGTAGAGGAGGCTAAACGATTGATCCAGAAGGCAGCCTCGGTCAACAAGCGGAAACTTTCCCCAGAGCTTCTGAGCCAGGTACTTCCAGCAGGCTGGGCCTACCCTGCCCCACGTCTCACACACACAGACGTTTCTGCTGGCCCCTCACTCCATGTCTTCCTCCCAGCTGGTCCCAGAGAAGACAGGCCCCTCAGGGAATGCCCTGGATCTGTTCAGGCACCCCCAGCTGCGGAAGGTGACCCTGATTCTCTTCTTTGTCTGGTGAGTGCCCTGGGGTCCATGCCCCTCCCTGAGGCCCGAGCCAAGGGCCGCCGCTGCCCTGGTATGTGTCAGTGGGATGTGGGATGGTGGCTGTCTGGCTGGGATGGGCTGTGTGGGAACGACTGGGTCTCTCTCTGGCTATGCTACTGTTTTCTCTTTTGACTTCTGACCTAGGCAGGCTGCCTCTCTGAGTGTCATGGTGTCTCATCATCCAACACTGACGGGGACTTTTGGACATTTTGTAGGTTTGTGGACAGTCTGGGGTACTTCGGCCTGAGTCTCCAAGTAGGGGACTTTGGCATAGACATCTACCTGACGCAGCTAATCTTCGGAGCCGTTGAGGTGCCCGCCCGCTACTCCAGCATCTTCATGATGCAGTGGTTTGGCCGCAAGTGGAGCCAGCTGGGGACTCTGGTTCTGGGTGGCCTCATGTGTATCGCCATCATCTTTGTCCCAGCAGGTATCAAGGCTGGCTCTCCCCCAACCTTTGCCAGCCTCGCTCACCTGTGGCCAGAGGCCCATTGCTTTCCTTTCCAGAGTGAGGGCTTCCCTGGGGTTTGAGTACAGAAGGGGTGAGGAGTTGGGTTGGGCAGGGCAGGGCGCAGGGCCCAGGTGATGGGGCCGTCTACCCTTCACGTGGCTAACCAGCATCCGTCCCCAGATCTGCCCGTGGTGGTCACTGTGCTGGCCGTGGTGGGGAAGATTGCCACGGCTTCCGGATTTACCATCTCCTACGTGTACTCTGCTGAGCTCTTCCCCACCATCATCCGGTAAGGGCCGCTGGTGCACCTCTGCTCCTGAGACCATCTTTCTTCTGTCCTCACCGCTGTCTCACAAATAGCCTGTGAGGCTAGCTCTGGGACAGCAGTGCTGGGTGGGACGAGGGCAACCTGAAATGTAGTTCAACCCCGCAAGTTGCCCCCAGGCGGGTGGAGGACAGATAAAAGGGTAGGACATGCCCTGGTCTTGTCAGGACTGGGGTACGGAGTAAATCTAAGAATGAGTGGCCCAGAAGCAACAGTCAGGTGCGGGGAGGGGGTGGTCAGGAGGTGCAGCCTTTGACCTAAGACTAGATAGGTGAGCAGGCATGTAGCAGGCAGACAGAGAGATCTGGAGGTGGGAGAAGCATGGCACACAGTTGGCTACAAGTAGTTCAATACGCAGGAGGAAGGCTAGGTGAGCCTGGAGGCCCTGGAGGCCTGTGGGTGCCAGAATGAGGGGTCTGGGTTCCCCCATGGAAGTGTGCTGAGGTGACGCTGTGGCCTGGAGTTGAGGTCGGGTCTGCTCAGTTTGTACTGGTCTTCCCCTAGGCAGACGGGCATGGGGCTCGTGGGCATCACCTCAAGGATTGGAGGCATCATCACGCCACTCGTGATCCTGCTGGCCGACTACCATGCAGCTCTCCCTATGGTCATCTACGGCAGCCTTCCCATCGTGGCAGGCTTACTCTGTATGCTGCTGCCAGAGACACGCGGCCAGCCCCTGAAGGATACCATCAAGGACCTGGAGCAGGGGCCCCCCGCACGGTGAGCTGCTTGCTTTCTCTGAAGCCAGGACCTGGGCCTCAATCCTAGAAGCCCAATCCTCTACCTCACCATCCGTTCATTGTTGCGTAGAGGCCAACATTCAGGGGGCCTCAGGAACCAGAGATACCGGGCTGGCTTTGGTTTAGGTGCCCCCTACTTTGGGGAGGGTTGGGGAGGAACACTGCCACGGGACCATTTCCTGGTCTGCCAGTGAAGCCTTTTGCTCCCTCCAGGTCTCTGAAGTCAGCGCCCTCAGAAGTGGAAATGAAGGCCGCAGGAAGAACGTCCGGCCCAGGGCTGGCCTGTGTGAGCAGCACGTACTTCTGATGCCACCCCCGGGACACGGCTGGGACCTGAGGGCAGGACCAGCTTTGCCGATGGACCTGGCTCAGCACCAGCACCCACTGCCAAGCCCACTCCCAGAGGCACTTGGGACAGGGCCTCCCGCCTTTCATTACCTTTCTTATCCTCAGGGCCCCACCTCTAACACCCTCTCTGGGTTAGGGTCTTGGGTGAGTTTTTGGCTTAGCTTGTTTTCTGATCGTCTTATGGGGCTCTGGCTCCCCTGATCCTTTCAATCTGGGCTCCCCCTGTCCTCAAAACACAGCCAAGCCCAGAACAGATAGGGCCTTTCTAAGCGTGTGGAGTAAGAGGAGAAACAATGTGAATTGTGGACCCTGCCCATGCAGGTGGATGAAAAAGCTGTGGGTGAAGAGAAAATGGTGGTTCCTTCGACTGGCTGGAGCAGGCCCTTCTGGCTAAGGTGGGGGGCCCAGGGCATTTTGTCCTGCTGAGATAAGACTATGTCCGGTGGAAATCAAAGCTTCCTCCTTGCATTCTCCTCAACCATCCTCTGGCCCCCTGCCCCGCACTCAGCTCACTGCTAACCTGTGTGGCTCAGGGACCACAACAAGCAGAGGTGGGTTCTGTTCCTCTCCAAGCCCCCCGCCTCCCTTTCTGCTGCTTCTGGCTCCTGCAGGGCCCGGACAGGGTGAGGGGAAAGGGCCGCTGTCTTGACTTAGCTGCCCCGGGTTGTAGCTCTTTCCAGGTTGTGCTGGCTGATCAGCCGTGCACTCCAGCAGGCATCTGAAAGTCGGCTCTGTCACGGGGCGTATTCGTGGCTTTCCAGCAACCTTCTCAGGACCTCTGCGTTGTTCCCTAATATGAGCAATGCCCTTAGCACTGACCTTGCGACCCTCGTCAGCTCCTGCTCCCAGCATTGCTCCGCAAGTCGTCTCGCTTACTGCTCGCATACCTTACCGCAGAAGACCCCCCTCTCAGGCAGGACCTCTTAAGCCAGGCTACCTGGCAGCTACTCGACCCACATGAACACCATACATCCTTGTGCCACCAAGAGTGGGATAAGAGCTCGGTTGGCCACTACGCCTTCCTTTGCCGTGCCTTCAAACGCATCTCTGGCTGACCTCTCTTCGGACCGTAAGGTTCTGCCTCTCCTCACAGGCACCAGGGTTCAAAGAAGGGCTCTTCAGACCTCCCTCCCTTAAACGCACCGTCTCTGTTGGAGCGTGGAGGTGGAGGCAGGTGCTGGACCAGTTCTGCTCTTTGTCAGTCCAGCATGGAAGCATCCCGCTCCCCACTTTCGATGACGTGGATCTTTGTAATGCACAGTTCTCAGCTTGGACATGACAGGCAGAAGTTCTATTTAACTCCCTGCTACACACCCAGTCATGGAGTCCCAAGTCTAACGCTCCCCTTGGGGACACTCAAAAGTCCTTGGCGCTATGTGACCCCCAGACTGAAACTGCCAAGGGGGGTAAGGGCCTGACTAGGAGGTAGGAGACGGCCATTTCAAAGCTGAAGGCAGCTTTCTCCTCTAAGATGTGGACTTGCATCCTTTTGAGGCAGAAGGATCTTCATTCCTGGAGACTTAAAGGGACCCTTTATTGACACAAGCATAAATGTAAGATTCACCTGTTGCCTCTGGGCAGGTCTTTAAAGACTTGTATCTCTTTAGGGATCGTGAGCCACAGGGGAGAAAGATGTATGTATGTATGTATTACAAAGTGCCCTGTGACGTGTTCTAGACAAATGGGTACATGTTCGTCTTTTAGCAGTTGCTGATGGGAGGTGAGCAGCTGAGACCCTGGGACCTCAGAGGACAAGATATGCAGGCCTGATCTTGACTCTACCCTGAGAAGCAGTGCCCAGCCTGGACTGGGCAGTGGCTGTTCTCTCTAGGGTGTTGGTGAGCACAGAATAGCCCAGATTTGGGGGACATGCTAGCGCTGGACCCATTACTCATGTTATCGTTAGCTTTGAGGGGGCGAGTACAGGACTCATATCTTGGGCCTTTGGGGGCAGGAGCCTTCTTACTCTGGGTCTCGGGCTTCCCATTTTCTAGTGGATGACTTTGTAGTTCCCTTTACACTGATCCTCAAGGATTCTAACCTCGGGTGCCCTGGCTGGGTGTGAAAGGCAAAGGGCTCCAGCAATCTGCCCTCAGGGTCCAATTAGATAAGAAAGGAGGGCCATCCCCCATCCCAGATCACTGCCAGGCACATGGCAGGGCCGAGTCCTGAGTGTGGCCCTGACTCATATATCACTAAGCTTTGCCTCACTCACCCACTCGCCTGTCAGGCAGGCCCTGCGTGCCTTGCCCTGCCTTTGGGAGTGTGCTGGACCCAGAGATGCGCAACTCTTCTGCAGCTGTGAAACTGCTCCCAGAATCTCGGAATGATGCCATGGCTGAGGAGCAGAGGACACTGGTGTTAAACAAGGCCGCTGACCCCATGTGCCAGGCCTGGCAGGACCCCCTGAGGTTGGACATCCTGGAAGAGAACTGCAGGGCCGATGAAAAGCAGGCAGGAGGGGGTGTAGATGCCTTTTACTAGTGAAGACTCGCGATGAGCAGGGGCTGCAGCTGTAAGGATTTCTGCGAGTTTGAGGAACCAGATCTACGTGCGGCTTGCAAGGCCACATCCTTATTATTTTTTTTTTTAAGATTTTATTGGGGAATTGGGGGAAGGGGAACAGACAAGTTGCTGTCCTTTTGTTCTTCAGTCTAGTTGTGGAGGACGTTGCTTCACCGGCCCATGTTGTTATTGCGCTCTTCCCGGGTGAGGCAGTCGCTCACTGGCCATTGGACGGCTGCTCACAGCGGCTCTTGGCAGCTCATGCCGGCTGCCGGCCACCCACGATAGCTTTTGGCAGCACACTGCAGCCCCACTGCAGCCTACGCTGTTGCCGGCGACTCGCAGCAGCCCAGCTCCAGGTCGAGCTGTTGTTCACCATCTTAGCTGTAGAGGGCGCAGCATCACTGGCCCTAACATGAGATCCGAACTGGGGCCCTTCTGCTCAGAGCTTGCGCTCCCAAACCAACTGTTAACCAACGCGCCACTCGGCCGGCCCCACGTCCTTAATTTTGAACTTTGTTCTGAAGGTACTAAAAGCTACTGATTTTCTTTTTTCATTATGCAAAGGAGCCGCCCAGTAAGATTTGTATTTTAAAAATGACCCTCTATCTAAAAACTGTGTTGGAAGAGAGCAAAAGTATAAGCAGAGAAGCCAGGCCAGGGCGTCATGGCAACAGTGAAATGTATTGCCGACATTTATGACCTCAGTTGATCCTCACAGCATTCAGATGATGAAATGGGTTGGTGGCAGTGGAACTGGGAGGAGGCTGGATATGAGAGCAATTTAGGAGGTGAAGACCCTTTGGTTGATTGCTCCCCGGGCCTGTGCCCTGGGCGCACAGCTTAGCATCTCGGTTTCCTTTGGCTCTACCCAGGGGAAGCCCCCTGGCTGCTAGGCCCAGCGCCTGCCCTCCTAAGAGACCCCTGAGATTGACCACCGTACTGTGCCTCTTGTGTTCAGTATGTCAGTCTCCAAAGTCAGAGGCACCCACACACACATGCACACACGCACTTCCCCTAGCCAACTCCTCTGCTTTGCACTGTCCCCACTGACTCAGCCTGCTGACCTGGCCCCACACCCTCCCACTCCACCCGTGGTCTCCAACCTGTGTTTCTGGAACTGCTGCTCCAACTCCAGCAGAAGCCTCATGTCCTCAGCCCTTGGAGAAGGGCGCTCCATCTGCTGCCTCTTCCTCTGGCCATGCGTCCTCTCACAGCCAGGGAGCTGGGCTGACAGCCCGCGCCACTTCCCATGGCGGCTGCTCTCCACCATTTCCGCCTTTCCCACTTGGAAGAACCTCCTCTTGTAGAAGCATATCTCTTCTTGCTCCCACCTCCTGCCCTCCATCTCACGCAGCCTCACTCACCCAAAGCTTCCTGGTTCCTGGTTGTCCCTTCCACTCCAGCTCGGGAAAATTCATCTCCACTTCCAAAATCTCAAAAATGTCTGACAGATGAGTGAATCAATGAAGGAATCTCTGATTCAGACATCCTGTTCTCCGAGCACAGCATCCCAGACTTCCAGCTTGTTTGCTCCATCACTGAATCTGCCTTAGTCTGGCCAGGCTGCAATAACAAAGTACCATAGACTGGGTGGCTTGCAACAGAAATTTATTTTCTGACAGTTCTGGAGGCTGGAAGTCCAAGATCAAGGTGCTGGCAGGGTCATGTTCCGATGAGGGTCCTCTTGGCTTGCAGACAGCCACCTTCTCGCTGTGCCCTCACATGGCTTTTCCTCAGTGCTTGCAAGTGGAGAGGGATGTCCCTCTCCTTACAAAGCCAGTAACCCCATCATGAAGGCCCACCCTCATGACTGCACCTAACCCTAATGACCTCCCAAAGGCCCGTAGCCACACATCATCACACGGGGGACTAGGGCTTCCGCATAGAAACCGCAGGGGGGCGGGGCTGGGGAGGACACAGTATTCAGTTCACACCATCCTTAGTCTCATTGGTTCCTGTGGTCTGTTGACCTTGTTACTGCCTCCCCACCTCTGTCCTCTGCTCAGATTGGAGGATGTAAGCCATCATTTGAATTTCTCTTGGGAGATAGGGCTCATTTTCTCTGTTGCCAGCACCATGGATTTTAACCCTTTCATCCTTCGATTGTACCCAACTCACAGAACCACGGCAGCAAATGAGCCTGATTATCTGCCTTCTCTCTCCCTGCCCCCCAGACTGCTGGGCACTGCTGGAGACAGTCACATGCCCAGCAAGTCTGTTCTGTGAATTAAGGGCCGTCAGCCTCAAGTGGGCCTTTAATAGTATCTAGCATTCCCACCAGCTTTTTTCTTTTTCTTTTTTTTTAGATTTTTTTTTATTGGGGAATTGGGGGGATGGGAACAGTGCTGGGGAATTGGGGAAAGGGGAACAGACAAGTTGCTGTCGTTTT
>NW_017731730.1:171463-174645 GCF_001890085.2 Hipposideros armiger
GTAGCCCATGGCAACCCACTGCAGCAGGGGCTGCAGACTATGCCGTCGCCAGCCACTCAGGGCAGCCTAGCTCCAGGTTGAGCTGTTGTTCAGCATCTTAGCTGCGGAGGGCAGTGTCACTGGCCCTCATATGTGGGATCCGAACCGGGGCCCTCTGGCATCCCAAGCCAGCTCTCAACCAACGCACCACTCTGCCGGCCCTCCCTGTATTTTCTACTAAAAATTTTGTCCTTGAAATTTTAGTCCTTAATAGAACTGGACTTCCTGTTTTTGGTGTGAGACAGGAACCCAATCGTTAATTTTTTTTCATTTACTGATTCATCATGCTTTCTCTCTCTCTCTCTCATCAAAATTTTTTGTAGGTCTATTTCTGGGCTTTCTATTTAACTATTCCTGCATTGATACCACCTTGTCTTTAATGAATGGAACTTTATAATAAATTCCTATATTTGGCAGGACATATCATTCCCTCTTATTATTATTCAGAATTGTCTTAGGGCTTTGTTCTTGACATGTGTCACAACAAATATCGTTTGGATTTTGACTGGAGTTGTACTGAACCTACAGATCAATATGGGGGAGAATTGACAACTTTTATTCATGACCATGAATTATATCTCTGTTTTTCTTAACATGTTTCTGTAAGTTTTATTATTATTTTGTACACAGGTCTTGCACAATACTTTAAAACCATTTTATTGTGATAAAATATACATACAATTGACTTATTTTAACACTTTAAAATTTTTAGCTTTATTGAGGTATAATTGACATATAAAATTGTAAGATATTTAAAGTGTACATTGTGAAAGGATTCTGCTCATCTTGATAATTAACACATCTATCACCTCATATATTTATCTTTGTTTTTTTTTTTTAAGTTCTGCTCTTTCGGCAAATTTTGATAATACAACAGTGTTATCAACTATAGTCACCATGTTTTACGCCCTTAGGACTTATTCACCTTATAACTAAAAGTTTGTGCCCTTTCTCTGACCTCTCCCTATTTCCCCATCCCCCACCCCCACCCCCCAGTCCCTGGAAATTATTTTTTTACCTTCAATGAGTGATTTTTTTTAAAGACTCCACATATAAGCGATACTATGCAGTATTTGTCTTTATCTGGTTTATTTCACTTAGCAAAATGCTCTCAAGTTCCATTCATATTGTCGAAAATGGCAGGATTTCCTTCTTTCTCATGACTGAATAACATCACATTTTCTTTATCCATTCATCCATTGGCTATTATGAATAATGCTGCAATGAACATGGGAGTGCTGTCTCTTTGAAGTAGTGATTTCGTTTTCTTCGAATATATACCCAGAAGCGAGATTGCTAGATCATATGGTAGTTCTATTTTTAATTTTTGAAGAAACTTCATACTGTTTTCCACAGCGGTTGCACCAATTTACATTCCCACCAGTGGTACACAAGGGTTCTCTTTTCTCCACACCCTTGCCAACACATTTCATTCCTTTTTGATGATAGCCATTCTAGCCAGTGTGAGGTCATATCTCATTGTGTTTGTTTTTTTTTTTAANGAGGGCAGTGTCACTGGCCCTCATATATGGGATCCGAACCGGGGCCCTCTGGCATCCCAAGCGAGTTCTTAACCATCGCGCCACTCGGCCGGCCCCCCACCAGCTTTTTTCTAATCAGCTTGTTTTCCAATTCTCGCCAGTGGCTTTGTCTAACCTCCACTCTGCCTCCCTCCCGTCACCTACCTCCTAACAGATTGCTTCTCCACCTCCTTTCAGAGAAAAGAGAAGCCCTCCGATGGCAGCTCCCCAAACTTTTCACCCCTGAATCTTCAACCTACACTCTCCCCTGTCCTTCTGCTACAGGGAAAGAGCTGTCCTGCACAGAGATGGGAGGGAAGCTACTGGGGGCCAGGCCCTTAGCCCTTCTCTCACCTCTGCCCCCAGATCTGGGAGCAGCTGAAAGGAGGGCCTCATCCTCCTCTGACCCTCCTCCCCAGACCCCTCCCTGAGGCATGGGGACTGAGGATGGATCTGTTGTGTCTGGAAGGATGGGAGAATTTCCCTCATTGGAGGTGGGACCCTTAATGGCAGTGCAGGTGCTCCTGGTGCCAGGAACAGTCTGCACAAAGGCATGGGGTCAGCTCATGTGGAGTGTCTCAGCCTGCCTCGCCCCATTCTGTCCCTACTATCGATGGCCAGCTGTGCCCCTGGAGTAGAATGCCGATTCTCACCATTCCTACCCCACCCCAACGACCTCCCTGCCCCATTGTGACACTACTCCCTGGCCACCAATGGAACCCAAAGGTTCTGTTCCCAAGGGTCTGGCTGGGCCTGGATTGTGGTCAGGTGGGCCCTGGCTTTGGCTTGTGGTCCTGTCTTCAGGGAGGAGGGATGGGAAGGGTGTGGAAGGTGGCAATTATGGTAATCCCCGACAAGTGCGAGGTGGCATAATCAGCACAGACGCTGACAGGAGCCTGCCAGGACATGTTCGGGTACAGGGGGTCTGTGGGAGGAGCAGACGACCCTCATACGCGTGAGTCCTCAGGTACGGCACCTGGTCATTTCCTGTCCTCAGATGGAGCGCTGCTCCTGGATATGCCTCCATTTTCCAGGCCTCAGCTTCCTCTTTAGTACCTTGAGAACTAATTGCCTGAGGCCTGTCCACCAGGCAAGGGGTCTTTGGAATTAGTAGAGGAGGCAAGTGCTCCAGGCCCTTGCAGACTGTCAGGCCCCTGTGGGTATTTGGGTGATGCTGGGGGGACACTGAAGGGGACCCTGCAGGTCTATGGAAGGTACAGCTGGCTCTAGGATTGAAAGCCAAATATCTGTGAGGACAGCACATGTTCCCTCCCACCTTCCCCGGGGAAGTCTGTGTCCACCTCCACCCCTCCAACCTTATACACATATACACTGTGTTACTTTCCTACTGCTACTGTAGTTAAGTTACCACAAACTTAGTGGCTTAAAACAGCACAACTATATTACCTTACAGTTGCGGAAGTCAGAAGTCCACAATGGGTCTCACTGGACTAAAATCAAGGTGTCAGCAGGGCTGCGTTCCTTTCTGGAGGAGAATTCATTGTCTTGCCTTTTCCAGCCTCTAGAGCAGCGGTTCTCAACCTTTCACAGGGGTCGCCTAAGACCATCGGAAAACACATATTTTCGATGGTCTTAGGAACCGAGACACCGCTCCTCTATCCG
>NW_017731730.1:177870-251203 GCF_001890085.2 Hipposideros armiger
CGAACCGGGGCCCTCTGGCATCCCAAGCGAGTTCTTAACCATCGCGCCACTCGGCCGGCCCTCATTGTGGTTTTGATTTTCATTTCTCTGCTAATTAGTAATGTTGAGAACCTTTTCATGTATCTGTTGGCCATTTGTATGTTATCTTTGGGAAAATGTCTATTCAGTCCCTCAGTCCAGTTTTATTTTTTTTTAAAGATTTTATTGGGGAATTGGGGGGCGGGTAACAGCATTGGGGAATCGGGGAAGGGGAACAGACAGGTAGACAAATTGCTGTTTTTGTTCTTCAGTCTAGTTGTGGAGGATGTCGCTTCACTGGCCCATGTTGATACGATCATTGTGCTCTTTCCGGATGAGGCAATCGGTCGCCAGTCGTTGGTTGGCTGCTCACAGTGGCTCCCAGTAGCTCACACCAGCTACCAGCTGCTCACGCTGGCTGCCAGCCACTCACGTAGCTCAGGGCAACCCATTGCAGCCCTGCTGCAGCCTACGCTGACGACTCACAGCAGCCCAGCTCCAGGTCGAGCTGTTGTTCATCATCTTAGCTGTAGAGGGCCAGCGTCACTGGTTCTCAGTGTGGAATCCGAACTGCAGCCCTGCTGCTCAGAGCTGGTGCGCCCAAGCGAGCTCTTTTTTTTTTGTTTTTGTTTTTGTTTCTGAAAACAAGTTTTATTTAAATACATCACATAACATTAAAACTGAAGGGAAAAAAACCAAAAATCAGTTTACTTCACATGGCATTGGGCAGCTGCTGCTAGTAAGTTGCAAGCTCTACAGCTAGCTACACAACTGACATCAGTTTGAAATTTGTTCCCTTGTCAAAAGTTTAACTGATAGAAGGTAGGCCTCACATTCTGGTGTTTGGACATCAAACAGCTAGGATACGTCTGGTCAAAAAGACCTTGGTGACAAGCCAGATGTCCTATCACCTCACTAGAAGGGGAAGGTGGCTGCTTTAAGCTCCACCCACCGGGTCAGGTTGGAGACACCAAGGAATCTTTGGCCACCGAACAGCTCCCTCTAGTGGTACAGTTGCCGTTGCTGCCTTACCCCATCCCCTCCTCTCAGCTTCACCGTAGGAATTCAGGCGGTGACATTCTCTTAGGGCAGGGAACGCTGCAGAGGGACAGCCGAGGAGCTTCTGGCCAGACAGAGCCATCTGTGATCTTGGGGCTCTGGGCTTGGCCGAAACATCACGTTATTGCTCTGTTTCAGGCTGGACACTGCCAGGCGCATACTGCTTGACCTCTGTTTAAATGAGGGACTTCAAGACTAGACAGCATGGCTCTTTTCAGTTTATTGCATGAAGGAGTTACACTAGTCCAAGTTAAAAGCAGACCCCAAATGGTTACATTATACAAGCTGTGAGGTTTTTAAACTTGTGACAAGGGACAGAAGGGAAATTCTACTCATTGCAAGGAAATCCTCACTTAAGCTTCAGTGAGCCAAAAGCACTTAAAACCCATGAACCTTCAGCTGGTCCTCCTTAGCCAGTCCAATCTCTATGAGGAACTGGCATATGTTCTTGCGCTGGTCACCCTGAAGCTGAATTACTTCTCCATGTTCTGGATGCTCAATTACAGGACCATTGCAGGCAAATTTCTTCTTAAACGCCTTCACTAGTTTCTTTTTATCGTAATCATCAGCGATCCCTTGGACAGTAGTAAGGGTCTTCCTGCCGTTTCTCTGTTGAATTCTTATATGGATATAATCCTCAGTGCCAGCAGGAAGCAGAGCATCACCCTTACTTGCATCAGCAAAGGGGTCGAAAGAGTGGAGGTTCTGGACAGCGGACATACGATACGATTCCTTTTCCTTGGTGGAAACGGCCTGCGGAAGGCGGCGGCAGGAGAAGGCGGGCAGGGGGGACGGAGCGTCGGAAAGCGAGGGGGCTCTAGGGGGAGGCTGCTGAGTCCTGGGCGGCGGCTCAGTGACTGGGGCCCCAAGCGAGCTCTTAACCAGCTGAGCCCCTCGGCCGGCCCCCTCAGTCCAGTTTTAAACTGGGTTATCTGTTGTTGGATTTTTTTTTCTTTTTTGCTATTGAGTTGTAAGAGTTCATTTTAACCATTTTTTAACAGTACGGTTCAGAGGCATTAAGTACCTTCACATGGCAGTGGAACTGTCATCACCATCCATCTCCAGGACTTTTCATCTTCCCCAGCTAAACTCTGTACCCATCTAACAATAACTTCTCATTCCATCCTCCTCCCAGCCCTTGGCAACCACCATGCTGCTTTCTGTCTCTATGAATTTGACCACGCGAGGTCCCTCATATAAGTGCAATCATGCAATATTTGTCCTTTTGTGACTAGCGTATTTCACTTAGCACAAGGTTTTCAAGATTCATCCGTGTTGTAGCATGTATGTATAAGAATTTCATTCCTTTTTAAAGCTCAATAATATTCCATATATATGAATAGGTAAGCAAAATGTGATATATATATATATACACAATTTCATTTTTTAAGCTAAATTATATATATATATATGTGTGTGTGTGTGTGTGTATATATATATATATATATATATATATATATATATAGTCACATTTTGCTTACCTATTCACCCATTAATGGACACTTGGGTTGCTGCCACCTTTTGGCTATTGTGAATAATGCTGCTATGAACATTGGTGTACAAATAGCTGTTTGAATCCCTACTTTCAATTATTTTGGGCTTATATCCAGAAGTAGAATTGCTGGATCAAATGATAACTCTATTTTAATTTTCAAGGAACTGCCACAGTGGCTGTACTATTTTATATTCCCGTCAGCAATGTACAAGGGTTTCAACTTCCCTACTTCCCCACCAACACATGTTGTTGTTTTTAAATGATAACCATTCTAATGGGTGTTTCCCACATATTTTGTAAGATTTGTTCCCAGTTTATATTTTCTTCATTTTATAAATAGTGTCCTTTTTCAATTTCTCTGTTTTTAAAAACGTTTTTTGTTGGAAATAATTTTAGTGTAACAAAAAAGTTGCAAAAGTAGTACAGCAGTTCCTGCGGGGTGTTCAAAGAACCCCAGTGGATACCTGAAACTGTAGATAGTACTGAACCCCATATAGTCTGATTTTTCCTATACATAACATACCTATGGTAAAGTTTACGGATTTCCTTTGGCATATCTGAATTGCCAGCATCACTAGGCTTGTGCTTTGGGGCCATTATTAAGTAAAATAACAGTTGCTTGAGCACAAGGACTGCGATATCAGTTGATCTGATAACCAGAACGGCTGCGAAGTGACCAATGGGTGGGGAACGTATGAGTGAGTATACAGCATGGAGATGCTGGACAAAGGGATGACCCACATCCCAGGTGGGGCAGACCAGGACCGAAGGAGATTTCATCACGCTACTCAGAATGGCATGCAACTTAAAACTTAGGAATTGTTTCTTTCTGCAATTTTCCATTTTGTAATTTTGGACCACGCTTGACCGCAGGTAACTGAAAATGTGGAAAGTGAAACGATGGATGCAGGACTACTGTACACAGAATCTTCATTATCCTTTACCCAGCTTCCGCTAATGTTATCATCTCGCTTAACCATAGTCCAATCATCTCAATCAGAAAATTAACATCGGTCCAATTCTATTAACTAATTTACAGGTCTCACTTGAATTTGGCAAATTGCACAAATTAACTAATGTTCTTCTCCTGGTGTGGGATCCAATTTAGGGTCCCACGCTGCATTTAGTTGTCATGTCTTCCCAGCCCCCTCCAATCTGGAAAAGTCCCCCAGGCTTCATCTTCATGCTTGGACACTTTTAAAAATCACTAGCCAGTTATTTTGTAAAATGTCCCTGAACTTGTTTGGTGTTCTCTCATGACTGTATGAATATTATGCTTTTTTTTTTTTTGGCAACAATACCTCAGAAGTGATGATGTGCCCTTCTTCATGCATGAATGATATCATCAAGGGGTACATGATGTCAACATGTCCCATTACTGGTGACTTGAATTTTCATCACTTGGTTGAAGTGGTGTCTGCTAAGTTTCTTCATTATACAGTTATTATTTTCCCCTAAGTATCTTGTGGGAAGATACTTTCAGACTATTCAAATATCTGTTTCCCATACTTTCATCCTCTAGTTTTAATATCCATCAATGATTCTTGCCTGCAGCACATTTACCTGTGATGCTTGCCAAATGGTGATTTTTCTATTTCCATGATTTCCTTCTATCTATTTTAATTAGAATTCTGCAGGAAGGAAGAGCTATGCCTTTTCTCCTGTTTGTTTTTTTCAGTTATTTATATGGACTCAGATACATTTGTTCTGTGGGTTATAATCTATTACTTTCATATTTTATTTGGTTGCTAAAATTGTCCCAGATTTGGTCATTGGAGGCTTCTTCTATTTGGCCCCTGTGTCCTTCTGATGTGGCCCCCCATCATTTTGGGGGCACTTCCTTACTTTCTGGCACCACTAGACATTCCATACTCATCTTATAGTTTCCCTGCCCCAGCTGTGGAATTGACCACTTCACCAAAGAGCCCTGATTCTTTTCTTTAGAAACCAAGATCTGAGTAGTAGGTGTGATCATTGCTATTAAGGTATTGTTGCTTTTAGGCCATCTCAATGGACAGAGACAGAAAATATATATACACACATATCTCTATCTCTATATATAAAATCATAGGTTCATAGTCTAAATCTGTTGTTTCTGGTTTCTGTTGACTCTCAGAATGGCTTGCCTTCTCATGTGTTTAATAATCTTTGTTTTGAACTCTCTCCTTGCTTTTAATCTGTAAGCGTTTTGCAGGGTTAACTTGGAGCCATTTCCTTCAGAGCAGGCTTGCTTCTGCTTCTGCTTCTGCTGGTAGTCAAGGGGTGCTCCTACCCAAGACCTCTTCAGCCCTGCTGAGGGTTTTGGCTCAAAACAGAGTTTTGAGAATAGTTCCCACCCACCACCCCTAGCTGCCATTCCAAAGTAATATTCTTACAGTCAGTATTGCAACCTTACTCCTCCCAACTTCCCTGCCTCTGGTTTGGCTCTATGCTGATGTATGTCACCCTATTATTTTGGAGCCCCACTGTACGGGCCCTGGCTTCCCACCTCTATGGCCAAGGCTTCCAGCCATCAGCCTTGGCCTCTCAGTTCCTGGCTACTCCTGATCCAGATTTTGTTTTTGTTTTGTTTTGGAGTTTTTTGTTTGTTTGTTTGTGTTTTGTTTTTTGTTTTGAAGGAACGGTCCCTGGAGCACTCTTCTTTTGCATGACTGGTGGTGTCTTGGTGTGTGTATAAGCAAAGTCTCATTTCTGGGGAAGTTGCAGGAGAACTCAGAACTCAGTCATTCATGACAACAGAAGCATAGCATTTTCTAAAACCTTAAAGAAAAAAATAGGGATGGGTAGGCCAGCAGGAGGAGGTGGTGGTGGTGGTGGTGTGTGTGTGTGTGTGTGGGAGGGGGGGGCTGGACGACAAATTATATTAACTAAGAAACTTCAGGGCTGGCCGAGTGGCTCAGTTGGTTAAGAGTGCGAGCTCTGAGCAACAGCGGTTCGAGTCCCGGCCCAAGCTGAGCTGCTGCTGAGCTGCCAACAAGTGGCATGATGGCTCAGCTAAAAAAAAAAAAAGAAAAAAAAAAGACACTTCAGAAGCAAAGGGGGGGAACTTCAGAGAACATCAAAGTTGGACCCCAAACTGTTCCAAACCAGAGAGGCCAATTTCTGGTCCATGGCTCCTATGCCAATCTCTGATGTCTGGGAAGTGGCGTCGGTAGAGACTGAGCCGAATCTTTTCTTTGAACAGATGATAAGCAAAAGCACGTTGAAGGTGAAGCTCGAGTCCCAGCAAAACTGAACCAGCATGAGGCAGCAGTACGCCCCTGTCCCTGGTCTCCGCAGATGATGTTACGCATATTGAAGGCCATGGAAACCGAGCAGGATGAAAATTTCACCCACATCCTGGATGTGGTGGGGGAGTTTGGCACATTCCAGCGGAAGCTGGTGGCCCTCACCTTTATCCCCAACATCCTGTTGGCCTTCTTCATGTTTGCTGATATCTTCGTGTTCGCAGCCCAGACGCCCTATTGCAATACCAGCTGGATACTAGCCTTGGGCCCCAACCTGTCAGAGGCTGAGCAGCTGAATCTGACCCTACCCCAGGGACCCAATGGCAGTTTCCAGACATGCCTCATGTACACGCCTGTCGCCTGGGATCTGGATTCAATCATCCAGTTTGGCCTCAACGCCACACAGTCATGCCAAGATGGGTGGATCTATCCTGAGAGCAAGAGCCGATCACTGATCAATGAGGTGTGCCTCGTCCTGAGTTGTGTGTAGCTATCCCATGGTCCCAGAGATGTTCCCTCACCCTTACTAAGCAGGTGGGGAAACTGAGTCTCGTGGAGGGGAAGCAGTGGGCACAAGGTCACCCTGTAGAGGCAGGGCCGGGGCAGAAACTTAGGGTTCCTGCTGCCCAGCCCTGGCCTCGCCTGTCTTAGCCATGAAGCTCGAGTAGATTGAGGGGAGGAGACAAAAGGCACATGGCAGAGTTTGCCGTCTGTCCAGGGAATTGTTTATTCTGTAGTTGTGGCTCTGCCCTCTGAACTCACCGAAGGCAGGGAGTTGAGGAAAGAAGCAGCTTAGATCAACATACCTCCTACAGAACTTCTCAGCCTAAGCTTCAACCTGGGCCTGCCCAGCGCAGACCGGCCCGATTGGAATCTCTAGGCTGGGTCCGGGCATCTGTATTTGGGGAAGGGTCTTCAGTGATGCCAGGTTTTACTCAGTGACCTCTCCACCTCCTCCCTCCCCCTCCTCCCACTCTTGGCCTCTGCCTCTGGTCCCTCTCTCCAGGCCTGACTCCCAGAGTCTGCCAGATGCTGGATGGGAGGCAGAGGTAACAGAGATGAGGCATGCTACACCCACAGTTACCTGTCCCTGTCCCAGGCCCCTTCTGCCTAAGGGCCCACCCTGGGAAGAGGCTCAATATCTGGACCCAGAAGGCTGACCCTGGGTGGAGAGGCCTGGGGCCAACCTCTGCATATACCCCCAGTTTGACCTGGTGTGTGGCAAGGAACTTAACATGGAAACTGTGCAGACCCTGTTCCTGGTGGGCCTCCTGATAGGGTCACTCGTCTTGGGGTTCATAAGTGACAAGTAAGTCTCCCAGAGTTCCCTCTGGTCCCTGGGGCACCCCTGCCTCCTCCTGGTGGGCATTCAGAGCTGCCGAGTCTCAGGTTGGGGGAGGTGGGGGGAGGGGTACTCCAGAGGCCCATGGGTGGCTCCGGTCCTTGCCCCGGGTGTCTGGCTGGGGCCAGCTATGGAGGTCCATGCACTGGGCGCAGCCTCCCTTCAATGACCTCAGGCTGGGCCGCTACCCCTCCATTGTGCTATCTCTGCTGGCGCTGATCATTTTTGGCTTCGGGACAGCCTTCGTCAGCAGCTTTCACCAATATCTGTTCTTCCGTTTCGGGGTGTCCCAGGCGCTGGTGGGCTACAGCATCAGCAGCGTATCTTTAGGTGAGGAGGTTAGGCCACATGGAGAGAGTGGGGTGGGACAGGGAGTGTGGGGACAAGATGGGACTAGTGGGGATGAGGCCAGGTCCACAGGGGCGGGGTGCATGGGAGCGGGGAGCGGGGGCGGCATGGGTGCATTCACTGGGAGCCGGGAGGGCAGAATTGTGGCGCAAATGCGCAGGCCATGGAGAAAGGAGCCTCCACCCAGGCTGCCTGGCGGGTGTAGACTGCCCTTCCACCCTCATCCTCCATGCTACCTGCCTCCTACCCCACACATTCTTCTCTCATACCCCTTGACACCTTCCACACGGCTTACATTTATTGAGCTCTGAAGAAGGGCCCAGCAAGCAGCTGAGCCCTTTGTATGTACTGGCTCATTTCATCTTGACAACACTGTCTAGCAGGCGCCATTCTATCAGGAAGTCAAACAATTTGCTCAGCGTCACACGGCCGTGAAGTGAAGGAGCTGGGATTTCACCCTGGGCCTGAGTGCTGGGAAAGCCCCAAGCGCACACACTCTTTCAGCCTTACAGCTGCCATCCCCCGGTGTGCTCGGGGTTCCCTGGCAGGAAACTCTTCTTGTTGGGAGTGTGCCAAAGCCTGGCTAGAGAGATCTGGGTCATCCACAGAGGCCAGGCCTAAGCGGCCAAAGCACTGATGCACTAAGAGCAAAGGGCAGTGGTTCCTTGTCTCACCACGTGTCAGCCGCGTGGGGGGCGTCGTGCTGAGAACCAGGCCTTCTCAGTGAGAGGTGTACAGAGGGAGCAGCCAGGCTGGGAGAGGGGCCTGAAGGCTATATGTGTGATTGGGGGGTCAGGCAAGGGGCCTAAGGTATGCCTTCGAGGATGCAGGGCACTCTGCCTGGCTTTGGAGGGCTGTCCCTGGACCTAGGGCAGATCATGAGCAAACAGAGGAACTTCTGCCCAGTTTGAGCTGTGCCAAGCACGGCTAGGGCATCTCAGAAGGCTGGGTGCAGGGGCAGCCCTGAGGCCCCTGAACTGACCGTGAATTTGGCCTCTGCACAGTGACCGAGTGGCTAGCGGGCGAGCACGGGGCCCACGCCATCATCCTGGCGCACTGCTTTTTCTCTGTGGGAATCATGTTCCTGTCTGGGCTTGCCTACAGCCTTTCCCACTGGCGACTGCTGTTTCTGGTTGGTGGGGCCCCTGTATTCTCCATCATCTTCTATATCTGGTGAGCAAAGGGGTACGGGGCATGCACAGGGATGGGTCCGACGGGCTGGAGGTGAAAGGGCATGGAGGGTCCTTGAAGGGGTGGAGTGGGTAGAATTTTCCCTGGGAGAAGGTACATTGGACGAGATGAGAGAGAGCCAAGAGCAGAACCCCAGCATTAACACCCCCTCAGAGGAGCCCCTCAAAGAGGTGTCAGTGAGGTGGTCAGAAAACCAGAAGGCAAAGTGTCGAGAGGCAGGAGTTCAAGGGCAAGGGAATGGTCAAGTTTGAAGGCAAAAAATAAAATAAAATAAGGCTGGAAAATGTCTGTTGACCTAAATGATCTTGAGGTGGCTTCAGTGGAGTGGCAGGGGGCTGAGGAGTGAGGAGGCGCTGAGAAATGGAGCCAGCTCTTTCACAGCGTTGGGCTGAGGTGGCCAGGGGGAAAGATGTGATGGCATCCTGGCAGCTAAGGCAGACTCAGGGAAGGGTAGCTGATGTCTTTAATTGTAGGGGAGTCCCAGACAGGAACCTGAGAGATTAAGGCTAGGAAGGGACATCTGAATGAGCAAAAATGGAGGAGGGGTTGGGAACAGAGCAAGATGGCACTGCTATCTGTGGGCAGGTGGCAAAAGGAGAGGAACACAAGAGAAGGCAGATAGCGAGGTGAGAGGAAGAGAGCTGAAATCACCTTGTTAAGAGTTCAGCAGTTCTTTGTGAAGAAATGATCCTACGCAATCTTGACATTATCACATTTAACCTTTACAGCCCTACAAGATGGGTGTGAGTCTCATGTCATGGGGGCTGGAGGGGTGAGGAGAACTGAGGCTTCAGAGGGTCAGAATAACTTGCCCAAGGTCACAGAGCTAAAAAGTAGGCGATCTGGGATTTGACTCAGCCTGTGTGGCTCCAAGTCCCTGCATTGTAACCACTGCACCATACGCAGTATGGGTGGTAAGAGGTGGGTTTACTAGTTAAGAGTGAGGGCGTGTAGGTGACTTGGAGACTTTCCAAATTCTACAGAAGATGGGGACCAGCTTTGACAGTCATTGTGATACCCACGTGAGTGTGGGGACCCCGCTGATGCCAGGTGGCATGACTGTCAGGTAACTGGGAAACAGGGATTCATGGCTTGACCTTAAAACATTTTTTTTAAATGTTATGAATGCAGTCGATGCATATGGCTAAAAACTATGTAGTACCAAAAAGTTTGTGATGAAAAGTAAGTCACCATCTCAGCCCCTAGTTCCTTTCCTAGAAGCCATTACACAGAAGTCTTTTAGCTCGTTCTTCTGGTAGATCTCTACATAGTTCTACATACTGTAAGTACACAGCTTATTGAATGGGGTACATTTTTCTTCAGCCCCTGCCTTCAGACATGTCCTGTCAGTTGTCCCTTCCCTGATACTTGACAGTATCTTGGTCAAGTTCCATCTCTTTCCAGTTATTTTTAGTTGTAAGAAAAAGTCTCATTTTGATAGTTAAGACTCACTTTTAGGCATTAAAAAAAACCCAATTCAGTTCAATTCAAAACTGGACCTTATAGCCAATTTATAATTTCTCCCCGGTGGCTAGCCTGCTCAGGGTAGTGCTTGAGGGGTTAAGGTCTGTTTCATCCATTGCTCTTTATCAGCTGTCTGCCTGCTCTGATCTTTCAAGTTGTAGGCAGGGGATGCGGACATCAAAGAAAAGAGACAAAAATCGGTGTGAGGGGCTGTTATCATGGTCAGCGTACTCGTAGGGCAGACGTTCAAATGCAGGTGCCTCAAGAGCTCGTTTCTGGGTCTTCATAGTGTTGGCATTTCCTAATGCTTTGTGACCTCGCCCCACCCCCAGCCTCTTTCTGCAGAGGTCTCCTCGCCCTAGTAAGTGGAGTGCCTTCAAGACAGCAGGGTCCACTTGCCAGTCACCTTTTAGAATCAGCAACCTGCAGCGAGAGGCTGAGAGGCCCAGACAACCTTTCCCAAAGGCTGTCAGTCCCCTTTGCTGAGCTTGAGTCCTGACAGCACTACAGGGAGGGGGAGGGACTCAAGACTCTCTCACTTCCATGAACTGGAAATTTCTAGCCTCTCTAAGTGGGTGGGGCAAGGGGCTGCTGTGCTGTTGTGAATTTTTTTTATTAAGTTCTGTCCTGAATGTGTTAACACCTCTCTTCAGAATGTGAGGTAATCACCCATTCTCGCTGGCTTTGGGACTTCAGCTGAAATTCCAGGACAAAAAAGTTCCAGGTAAACGTTTGGCTACACTGCTTTTCCTTATTCTCTGGTTTTAGTTGTTTGTTTGTTTTTTTCCCTCAATAGCATTTGGAAATTGTTTTATGAAAATAAAATTGCAAAACATTCACAAATGTTTTTGAGGATACAAGTTAGGGTTTTCTTTTTTTCTCCTCTCCTGATCCCTACAGTATCTGTGACCTCTGGGGTCATTTTCCTGCTTGATTATTGTGGACGCTTTTTCATTTGGGAGGCTTTCTTGACTATCAAGTGACCATTGGTCATCCCTTCGTATTTAAGAGCAAGTCACTAGGAAGCTAATGGGAAACAGAAGGAGCTGATTGACTGACTGGTAATCCTTCAGGGCCATTGATCTCAAATTTATGTGGATATCAGAATCACATGGAAGTTTGTTAAAATATTGATGACCGGGCCCTGCCCCCAGAGTTTCTGAATCAACAGGACTGGGGTGGGGCCCGAGAATCTGCATATCTAACAAGTTCCCAGGCGATGCTGATGTTGCTTGTTGTCTGACCACACTTTTGAGAACCACTACTATTGGATGATCGAATGGCGGGTGCCTTTTCCCTGAGGGATTCCAAAGCCAGGGAATGGCCTGACCCTGGCTGTTGTGCTCCCCAGTGAAGGGGCCGGAGCAGGGACTCTTGTCACCATCGTGGGGACCTGCACTCAGTTCGCCTGTGTTTATCCTCAGCCTTGCCCCTTGAGGTTGATGCAGCTCTTCTTCCTCAGCCAGCTGTGCTCTAGGGGCAAACTATGGAGGGAATTGGAGTCCTATATCTGAGGACTGGGGTGTCAGGGTCCTCTGCAGCCAGGACAGTTCTGCATCTCGTTCCTACATCATGGCATGGGCTTTGCCTGCCCACCCAATTAGCAGCTCTCCATCTACTTGTGGGCTTTGTGCATTTGTTAAATTTTCCTTCCATCTTGTGCTCTCTCCCACTCTCTTTGTCCTTGAGAGTTGATTTTTTTTTTCACCTTTTTAGTGGGCATGTGGTCAGTCTTCCTTTTTTTTTCAAGAAGTCCCAGTTTGATGCCTTTCTTTCAGAGAGTTCTGTGGCCTGAGAGTGGATGACAGGATGACAGGATGACTCCTGGCTCCTTGGGGAGGGGGCAGGTAAAAGGAATGAAGTTGTCACTAGTGTCCTGGGCATGTGTTTACAGCGACCAGTCCCCAGAGACCAGGCTGGAACAGGAAGGGGAGACTTGCAAGAAATCAGCAGGGGCTGATGGCATAGTTTTGTAGAGTGCCTTATCAGGGGACCGAGGCTCATACTAGCTCTGCCTCTGTGACCTTGGGCAAGCCCTTCCTCCCTGAGTCTGGGAATAAAATAGGGATAATCATAGTAGGTCCAGGGTGGAGCGGAGGTTAAACCAGATGATATAGACAAGGGCACGAGAGCACTATTCCTGGAACACAAAAGTGCTTTAAATGTTAATATATGTAGATTCTGACAGCCTGGAGGACTGGGAAGAACTGAGTGACTAGATTTATTCTGAGGTCGAAAACAATGGTGATGTGGCAGAGGGGAAGATGGGACAGAGTGGAGACTTCCATTCACCCAGCAGGGGCCAGGCCCTGGGTTTGGACCCGGGGTCCTGCCCATCCCCCTCCACCCCTGTACTCTCCAGGCTGTTAGGAGACAGAGAGGGAACAGGAAGAGAAATTTCAGCTATGAGAATGGGGCTCTAATACAGAGTTTGAGCACAGAGAATGCTGCCCTCAGTATGCCTGGGCAGGTGGAGATGACTCCTGAGATAGAAAGTAAAGAGCTCTTAGAGGTGGCTGAGGGGAAAGAAACTGTTAGGCAGAGGCAATGAATGGCCAGAGTGACATGGAGCAGCAGTGGCTTGGACAGGGGAAGGGCTGACTGCCAAGGAGGGGCAGAGGGCATCTTGAGGTCCGACATCTGAAGGACCGCATGCTGGAACGGGACGGCCACCACAGAGGCTGGGGTGGGCATCTTGGAATGATGCATAAGAGAGGGCTGGACCATGCAGGATTCTCCCAGAGTCCCCAAGATGGCTGATGATGAAAGGCAAAGTAGAGAAGGCCAAGCAGGTGCTGTGCTATGCAGCTTATATCAACAAGAAGACCATTCCTTTCAGCCTTTTGGACAAGGTAAGAAAGAGGCCTCAGGCCCAGAGTGGGGCCAGGCAAGGGGTTGTGGAAGGGCCTCTTCCTCCTCATCCTTTCAAGTGGGACCTTGGCCCAGAAGGTATCCTCAGCCCACTGCTTGGGAATGGTGACAGCAAAATCCAACCCTGCCAGGGGAAGGCCAGAGGCCGGGCTGACACTGTGGGGGCAGATGGGCTTTGTGGGTCCTATCAGGGTGGGGAGCAAACTGGGCTCTCTGCCCTGCCTCTGGCTGGTCCTGTTTGTCCTGTAACTACAGCTGTCTGGAAAGAGGGAGACAAATGCCTCCGTCCTGGACTTCTATAACAATAGGCAACTGCGCAAAGTGACCTTGATGATGGGCTGCGTGTGGTGAGTACCCAGGGCCAGCTAGCAGGGATGGTAGACAGACGTGCATGCCAGGAACGCTGCTGAGGAAATGAGGCATGGCCGGGCTGCGAGGCAGCAAGGCCCAAGGACCCTGGCGTGGCCCACAGGTCCCAGGCCTCTGCTTATTTCTCTCTTCCATTCCCACCCTGCGCCCGCCCCCTGCTTCTGTCTTCATTCCCCGCCCCGTCTGTATGTGTCTGTCGTCTGTCTGTCTGTCTGTCTCGCTGAATGTCCCTCTCCTGGCTTCATTCCAGGTTTACTGTCGGTTACAGCTATTTCACGCTGAACATTAAGATGAAGGATTTTGGTATGAACATTCACTCCAGACTGGTGATTCATGGCATCATGGAGGTTCCCGCCCGGCTGTGGTATATTTTTCTCCTGGAGCAGATGGGGAGGAAATGGAGCCTGGGTGTGACTCTCTTCCAAGGCTTCCTCATGAGCTTGCTTATTCTTATCTTCCCTCCAGGTATCGCCCACCCTCCCCGATGGGCTTCCCCATGCCTTCCTGCTGCCTCACACCCCTCCCTCGTGCCTTCTGCCCTGTCTGGCCAACAATACCTCTGGGGTCAGCCTCCTGCACCCACAGCCTACCTCTCCTGCAGAGGCCCCTGCCTCTCCAGAGCAGGCACCAGTCCCTAGAGTGCTGCCCTCCCCAGGGCAGGCAGGGGGTCCCAAGACAGGGCACTCACAGAGGGCAGGCTGTCCAGAGGAATCGTTCCTCTGCTGGCCTTCTTCTACCTGATTCCAATCCACGTCTGCTCTGGTGGTTTCATGTGAACAGATGCAGCCAAAATAGCCCTCAGCTGCTGGCTGCCCCAGGCCCTGCCTTTCGCTTGTAGCCTCTGATTGTTAGCTGCAACTCACCAGGAAAACATGACCTGCCCACTGAACATGGAGTGTCAGATAGGGCTAAACTCGCAGGAATTATTGCATGGAGGCCTCTCCTTCCCAGGGGCACAGTGCCCCTGTGCCCTGTGGGCTCAGAACTAGAGACGGAAAACCGGGGGGTTGCGGGGGGGGGGGAGGCAGCTGGCAATATTTTCAAAATTTCAAAGAGCCCTAGGACAATGACTATGCCCCAGTTCACAGGGCAAGAGAGTGGCAGGCTCAGGATGTGGACATTAAGATGTCAGTGATGCTTGGTGGGTAGGACGTTGCGGAATCGGAATTGCTAACCACAAGGCTGGGGCCTACGCTGAGGCGGTGGCATCTAGGATCTGCCTCCTGGGGACTGCCTCTCTCTCAGTGGGTGCTGGAATTGTGCGTGTCTTGACCGGGACCTTTCTTCTCCCAGATGTTGGCAGTCTGGACTGGCTAAAACAAAATGGGGAAACAAAATCATATTCAATTTCTATTGCTTGGTGTGTTGTTTTTTGTTTTCTTTTTTTTTTAAGTTGGATCTATACTGAGTCAAGCAGAAATGTTTAAGACTCTCAAATAGGTGAGAAAAACAAGGAATAGACTCCCCAACAGATAAAACTAGATTTCCAGTTTCATCCCAGAGTCAAGAAAAGCTGGAGTGGGGAGGTGGCTGGGGCAGGGTCCAGCAGAGGCTGACGGAGGAGCTGCAAACTCGTGGCCCCAGGTCAGTGAGCTGGGGATCTGGTTTCCGCTTCGCCAGGCCTGAAGAATGGTGTTTGCTGGATCCTTTCTTCTTCCTCCAACGCACAAATCTGGCTGCCCAGAGTCGGGCCACCTAGAATGTCTAGCTGTTCGGACCCCAGGGATACCCCATGCCCTTGTCCACCTTGATGAAAGGGAAAGTGGGAGAGCCCTGAGCAGGAAATCCACAGGCCTGGTGCTGAGTGGTCGCCCAGGGAGCAGCAGGTAGTGGGGGTGGTTGGGGGGCACGGAGTGAGGGTCACCAAGACAGGAGAGAGCCTGGAGGCTGAGGTGTGGGGGGCTGAGTCCAGCATGGTAGATGGTGGCCTGAGAGGCCACAGGGGTCCCAGTGAGACCTCCTGTCCTGCCGACCAGCTCTCCCTCCCACTGCAGATGTACTAACTCCCAGCCTAACTGGGCCTCTGCAGACTGACCCTCCTTGGACCGAATGCCTGAGTCGGCTGACAGGGTGCTGGGGCTGGACTGTTGAGATGCCTTCTGAGAGGGATTGAAGGAGAGCTGACGTGCAGGCCTCCCCCACCTGTCCTGACCAGAGGACAGCCCTAAACTCAGGTGGTCTTGTTGTCTGGCCACAGAGTTTACATCCATGATGGTCTTAATGGTCCTGGTCGGAGAATGCAGCCTGGCCGCCTCAGTCACCGTGTTCTTCATCTACACTGCTGAGCTCCTCCCTACTGTCCTCAGGTAGGAGCCTGGTGGGTGGGGAGAGAGGGACAATCACAAGATGAATAGCAGCAGCTGTGACTGGGCATTCACCTGGTGGCAGGCAGTGTGCTAAGTTTACATGGATTACCCCATCTAACCCTCACACACACACAAAATCTCCCAAACGTGGTCATGAGACCTACTTGAGACAATAAAATTAGAGGCAAAAGCACTGGCTCAAGCTCAGACAAAGCAAGTGACAGGACTGGCATTTGGCCCTCAGCAGTCTGAGCCTGGTCCTTGCATTGACTGTCTGAAACATGTCTGGGCCACTCTGAGGTTCAGGCCCTTCACTGCGGGGGCCCTCAGTGATGGCAGCAACATCGTCCTACCCACCCAGCATCATTGCCTGCGCCCCCTCAGTGTTGTATGGGTCTTACTTCTCCCACTCCTGACCCCATTAAGGAGGCCCAGAAGGAATTACTACCTACTTTGAATCAATGGAGAACTAAATTCCCCAAGGTCGCACTATGAGTTGGGACACAGTAGAGACTGGAGGGTGTGGGGTTTGGGGGAGCTGTTTCTCCCACTCTATTCAGCCTCTGGGCTTACAAGGCACCCCAGATAAGCTCTGACCTTTCCTTCCAGGGCGACAGGTCTAGGGCTGGTGTCTCTGGCCTGGGTGGCTGGAGCCATTTTGTCACTGACACTCATCAACCATAGCCTCACCGTCCTATCCAGTGTTCTCAGCTGCCTGTCAGCCATTTTGGCCTTGTCCCTCTGCTCCCTGCTTCCAGAAACACATAACCAGCCCCTTTCCGATAGTCTGGACAACTATCCCTTACGTAAAAGGTAGGTGTGTGAGGCCCCTGGGCTCTGGCCAGCACAGGGCCTGCTTCTCAAGCCCTTGGCAGTGAGAGTATGTCAGGAGCTGTCCATCCCGGCCTCTGTGCCCAAGGGGCGTGTGACACAAGAGCCACTCTGTGTCCATAGCAGCGGTTCTCAACCTGGGGGGTGCGACCCCTTTGGGGGTCGAACGAACCTTACACAGGGGTCGCCGGGTACTCGTATGTGGGCGTATCTGCATGTGGGCATGGAGACAGATAGAGGAGCGGTGTCTCGGTTCCTAAGACCATCGAAAATATGTGTTTTCCGATGGTCTTAGGCGACCCCTGTGAAAGGTTGAGAACCGCTGATCCGTAGCGCTCCTGGATGTTGCCACCCAACTCCATGCAGCCCAGACTCTGCCAGCTCCTGTCCTGCTTGGCTCTTCCCACCCAGCCTGGGCTAGGTCCTCTCCTCTCTTTGCCTCCTTGTTGCCTGTCTGGACTGGAGTGCTGCCTTCCAGATACCCTGGGCTCCCTGCTCTTCCAAAGCAGAGGGCACTGGCTTGGAACCAGCTCTCTCAGTACCTCTCCTTTCCCGTCTGAACTCCCGAGTTGCTCAAAACCACCTGAACCTGGTCTTGATTCATGACTCTGGCCTCTTGACATGAGCAGCCCAGGACCCATTTGGGAACTGGGCTCTACCCCAACTCCTACATGGGTGCCGCTGTTCTCCAGTATCCTCAGTACCTTTGGAGAAGACTTGCCACAATTGGCAGAACCATAACTTCTGGGATTTGGGCCAACATAGTCCATCACTGTCTCCTGGGACCCCAGGGGACCTGAGCAGCAGTGGGGGGCAGAGGCTGCCTGATGTCCTTCAGTGCCCTCTGCTCATACCACAGGGGTCACTGCCTCTGGCTTCCTTCTGCCCTCCTCCCCACCATTCTTCTCCCTCCTTAAACTCTCACTAGCACCACCTGTGCTAGGCATTGTCCCAGGGCTGGACTGGCAGAGGTAAGATGTCCCCAGCCTTAAGCAAGCCAAAGTTTATGGGGAGACAGATTATGCAAACAGTTGTCACTAATGGGCTCTGACATAGGGATGTACAGGACCTACAGGAGTCCCAGGAGAGAGAGACTTTCGTCCAGGGAGTTGGGGCAGGATTCACAGAGGAAGTGACATTTGAATAGGGCTTTGAAGGATGAATAGGCATTTGCCCCATTGTAGAGAGGGAAGTGCAATGCAGCAGAGTAACGGCATAGAATTAATAGTTAAGAACACAGGCTCTGGAGCCAGAAGGCTGGATTTCTGTCTCTGCTTCCACTTCCTAGATGTTCACAGGGAAGTTACCTAATACCTCCAAGACTCTTCATTTACCTCTGAGTTTCTTCATTTGCAAAATGAAATAACAGTAATAACAATAGCTAACAGGTACTGAACGTTTACTGTCTGTCAGGTCCTGTTCTATACATGCCTTTACACTCGTTGTCCTAACAACAACGACATGCAAAGAAGGTCCCGTCACTATCCCCCATTTTACAGATGGGGAAACTAAGGCACAGATAGATAAAAACATGTAGCCTAGCCTCCCTCCCTCACGGGGTTTTTGGGTGGATTAAACCCACATAAAGCACAGCATCTGACATGTGACAAGTGCTCAGTAAATGCTAGTGATGAAGATGGGGCGCAGAACCTCTAAAGATGCAGAAGAGTAAAGGGTCTGGCTGGGGTCAAGAGATGGAACAGGCCTGATTCTAGAGGCAAGCGTTCATCCTGGGCTCACGGCGAGGCTTGGCTGGGGACCTGCAGGCGTAGGAAAGCCCCACCTCTCAGGGATGTAGAGCCCGTCATGGCTGGAGCTGCCCCAGAGTTGCTGCTTTTTTCAGCTCCCAAAAGCGCAGCTCATGACTTCTTCTCCAATGGCTTGTTCAGGAGCCTGAGCAAGGATTCAACAACTGGGGATGCATTCTGTGATGATACGAATGAGGAAGTAAAGAACACCTTTCTCAATGCCATGAATTTGGACCCAGACCTTCTCTCCGACACGCCTTTGCAGTACAAAGAAGCGACGGCAGACAAGACTGGATGACTGAGAGTCAGGCCCCAAGTTGATCTCAGGTTGAAGTTGAGTGTCTGGGTATGGGGCCATGGATTCCAGACCGCAAATCCCAGGCCTTGTCCAACTCGAGGGGCAGGGTCAGTCCTGCTCTGAGCTGGCCCTCGAGATCCAAAAATGGCCCCTTCTCGGGGAGCTAAGATGTGATTAATTCCAATAAAGTTACCACGTTGGACTTGAAATGGCTGTGTCAAAATTGACTGTGTCTGGAGAACCCAAGGACCCAGGCCCAAAGGATAGTGAGTCGGACGGGTTCATCCAGAGTCCTTAACGTCTTTAGCTAACGGCTGGGGACAAGCGGGAGCTCTCTGGACGGGGTGTGGGGGTGGGCCGTGTCTGTGAAGGCCAGGAGTGGGCAAGGGCAGGACTGTGCCTCCCCCCTGCCCATGTCCTCGAGCCCAGGCATCTGCTTGTGTGTGGGGGCTTCCAGCTCCAGTGCAGGCTGAGGACACACTTCATAGTCCCACTGTATGCACCTGTCAAGGCAGGGGTGGAATGCGAAGGAATAATGAGAACTTCTCCCATGTGTACCATGGCACGGAGCTTTCTCACTCAGTTTTTCCTTTGATGCTCCCAAATAAGCATGGCCTTGGGGATTACCCCTCTCAGCCTCCGTGGCAGTGCCTTCCCTCATGGCTCCGGCTTGGCCGACCTCTGACTTCCACTGCCCTGAGGATAAGCCCCAAACCCCAGTCACAGTTCCAACGGCCCCGAGTGTAAGTCTGACCTCCTCATGAGGGCAGGCAGCTCCTATGCACCGCCCCAGGGAGCCCCCTCCTCCCCCAATCTCTGGTGGGCAACCCTGCGGACTTCCAAGTACTGACACCCTGAGGAGTGCACAGGTAGCACCATGGTGAGGGGAAGGGGCGCCGCCCTCTAAAGCTGCTGGTGGGATTCTGAGCAGATAAACGGTCAGCAAGGTGCCATCTGCTCCCCCTGCCACCCCTGCCCTGATCAGGCTCTGTGGTTTCTGCTCCCTTATCGGGTCACCCTCCTGTCTTCCTCCCCACTCTTGTCCAGCCATGTGTTCCTTTGGGGCTTTGGGCCATCTCTTCTTCTCCCTTGGCCTCTCCAGCTCAGCTCTACATCACAGCTCCATGACCTTCTGTCACAGTCCATGGAACTAGGCCCATGGTGCCCAAAGCCCCACACAAACCCGAAAGTTATCTCTCAGCTGCCTCATTTGCTCCCTGTCCCCCCTCATCAGGTTATTCCCTCATCCTGACTTTGAATGTAGTTTCCCTTCTCTCTTTATTAAACTGATTAAATAGGAGGCTTCACATGCCACCTCTTCCAGGAAGCCTTCCCTGACTTTTCACTGTATAGCCCCTTACCTGCTCTGAGCTCCTAAGACAAGTAAGGATGGAGGACCCTCATCTCTCCATGTGCAAGGCCTCTTCCATGGCAGATGGCCTTCAGGGCAGAGGCTGGGGCTCCTCTTATTCTAAGGGCCCTGCCAGGGCTTGTCCTTTCACCCCACCAGAACAGAGTTCCACCACCCTCAGCATGTGCAGCAGGCCCAGGACTCACCTGAGTGGTCTGGTTGGCGTACTCCAGGAGCAGATTCTGGGTAAACACCATCTCTCTCTCTCCACTCGCGCTCTGTTGAATGTCTACTCCGGGCAGCATCTGGTCAGCTGGGAGCCTCTGATAGGAGAGCAGCTCCAGGGATAGCGAGAAGGACACGTTCACCTGAGCAGATGTGGACAAGCCATCACCTCAGGCCACTAAAGGCAGGCGGTAGCTTTCCCACCTGGAGCTGCATCCTCCTGCCCTCGGACGGCCCCAGCAGGCCCGACAAGGTCCCAGCTCAGCCCTGCCCCAGCTCAGCCTGTGGAGCCCAGACTGACCCAGCCCTGCCCAGCAAACAGCCCAGCAGTGCACCTCCCCCACCGCCACTCGGAGCCCCTGTCAGGCACATTCATTCCACAAGCACTGTCTGTGCCCTGCTCTGTGACCAGCTCCCGTAGGTACTGAGGACAGTGCCACACCTGCCCTCAAGAACTGAGGGGCTGGAGGAGGAGACTACAAGCCAACCCCTGTTTGTCCTCTAGCATGACCAGTGCTGTGGACAGGCCCATAGGCCCAGGTAAGGCCTGTGTCTTCATCCTGAGGGCAGTGCGGAGCCTCTGGTGGGTTTTAAGCAGGAGGACATCTGGTTCAGCTTTGCCTTCCTCAGAGGTCACTCTGGCTGCTGTGGGAAGGTGGGCTGGAGGAGCTCGAGTGGGTGAGAGGATATGAATTAGGAGGCCGAAGTGTAACTTAGGCCCAGCAGGATGGGGCTTGGACGTGTGGCTCCCAAACACAGGTCTGTAGAACTCACTCAACACACTTACCCAAGGCCCCTGTTAGAAATACAGATTCCTGGGCCTCAGGGTCAAGAGCAGGTCAAGAATACAACTAACTGTAAGGCCCTTTATTAAGAACTTCAAAAGATTTAAGGCTGTGCCTCCTAGACCCTTTCAACCACACCACTCCAGTTTAATAGAGGCCTCTGCACAATGTTGTATATCCGTGCTGTCCAGTACAGTAGCCACTAGCCACATGGGGCTGTTAAACGCTTGAAATGTGAATAATACGACTAAGGAATTGCATTAATTTTGTTCAAATTAAATTAAATTTAAATAACCACTTGTAGCTGGTGGCTACTGTAATGCAGAGCCCCAGCCAGACATACCAAATCAGAAACTCTGGGAATGGGGCCTGGACATCTGTATTTTCACAAGCCCTTCAGGGGGCCCTGATGCATGCTGAAGTAGGAGAATCGCTAAGTCAGAGATCAATAACAAAAAGGTAAACGTAACGCCTTCACCTATCTGGAAATTTTAAAACATTGCTAAACAACCGTGAGTCTAAGGAGAAATCACAACAGAAATGAGAAAATATTTAGGACTGAATGATAAAAAGGCTGTGTTTCACACTGCGGAATGCAGCTAAAATGATACTAGGAGGAAAACTTAGAGTCTTAATGCTTATATCAAGAAAGGAGAAAGGCTGGCGATTAATGAGCTAGGTATTGCAACTTAGTTAGAAATAAAATAGGTAAATATGCTCATTAAATATATAAAAAAGTAAAATGATAAAGCAGAGATTAATGAAATGGAAAGCAAAGAGTAATATAGAAAATGGAGGCTGAAAATTAGTTGAGAAAATTAATTATATGGACAAATGGAAGAATCTCTGCCAACATGAATTTTTTTTTAAAAAAAAAGAGGAGGTAAAAATAAACAACAGTAGCAATTGAAAGGGGAAGAGGTTTCGCAAAAGGCCAAAAATAGAGTTATTAAGTGAGGATGGCAGTATCCAATCTGATCCCAACATTTGAGAAGTTGCATAGTTCCCAACAGGAACACACGTCCCCTTAGGATGTGATTCTGGTTGTATAAGAATGAAATGAAATATTATTTTCTCCTCCAATTTATGTGTATTATTTTCTTCAAACAGCTACTCAGTTATTAGGACATAAATATATATATTAAGCTGTTTGGACCTAACTACTTAATAAACAGAGTTGTTAGCCATTTCTTTTTGGCCTAGGAGTACTGTGAAAAAATTGTCAAGATTCTAAGGGTGCCGGGAAGTGACAACATTTGGGAACCACTGATCCAGTTGAGGGTTTCAAATTGCTCCATCATATTCAATAGTGAGTCGACCCCACATGTTCCTGTCCAGGCTCCCTGTGAGTGACACTCGGGTGGACTCCAGGCTAATATATAGTTATCTAAATGAGTAGTTTTAAGAGTGAAAAGTTAGGATTACATTGGTAGCTTTAATTTCTATCCCTTCCACTGCTAAGGCAAAGATAAAAGTTAGTGAACCAAAAATAATTAGAAATTAAGGAATAAAATAGATAAATCAATTATAATTCAGGCTCACTAATTTATTGGGTTGTTGGAAAAGTCATGACACATTTTTGCAATGAAAAACAGGAAAAAAAATACTAAACGACTTTTCCGACAACCCAATATTATACATATCTGTTTGACATTTTATAGATGTCATCGTGAGATATGTTAGAAATTCAATAATTCTTCTGTCTATTCTATCTCAAAGGCAGTACAAATTCTTTGTAAGTTCAGTGGGAAGCTATTATGAGGGAAAATAAATGCTTTGAACATACCCATTGGCAGAGCCAACTTTACACAGATTTGTTTGTCCAAGTTTGAGGGGGAGAGGTGGATCCTGCCTCTAGTTAAATAAATGACTCATGCAGCTGAAGTTAACATTTTTTAAAGCTGATTGTGTGTTGATGTCTGGAGAAAGTTTGGTGGACTTTGATGTTTAAGCAAAACAGATTCCAAAGAGCTTTGTGAAGAAAGGTGCTTATTTTCACCAAAGTGTGACTACGCCTGTTGCGTATGCATTTGTACTCGCCTCAGAAGCAAATTTGACTTTAGAAAAATTAAATGGGAGTACAGATTTCTTCCATTTTTCCAATTTGAAAGCATTCATCCCTTACTGGGTTCTGCCCTTCCCCCACTACATAAGCGTGTGAGGCAGATAATTAAACCCAGTAGTCCTGAATACATGAAAGAAGGCTTTGGAAAATCATGCTCCAGGTTATTAACAACTATCTGTGGGAGCCGGGTCTAGAAGCTGGTGGTTAGGGGGTAACGTCTGCATTTTAATTTACTTTCCATAGAACCCCTTTTTTCTTCCCTAGGACTGTGGGCCTCCCTGTCAATGTAAAGAGACACCTCCAGGGCAGTTTCCAAAGTCAGTGCAGGGGTTCAACGTGCAGGGAGCCAGGTTCAAGCTCGGAACATGACAAGCAAAAGACCAACCTCAGGTCAGGGCTGCACTTCCCAAGGGTTTCCCGACACTCCTCTACTACTGGGTGCCTCTTTTCAGGACAGCAATAGGAAGACAACGTGAGAATCGTGGACAACTTGGAATTAGGATGTTTGTCTTCATTCATTGCTAATGGATTGGATCAGATCATGAATGTACAGTCTCTTCACGTAGACAAACACGCTTTCAGGCCTCCAGCCTTCTCTGTGGCCACAGTGAAAGGGCTGTTCCATCAAGAGAAAGGATGAGTCACCAGAATGGGGTGGGGGCCACAGCCCAAGAGAAAGGTACTCAGAACAAGACAAGGCCTCCCTGTGAGGCAGCTTGAGAAAGAGCCAGTAGCCTTGGCCTTCATGAGACATTTGTATATTGCCACAGCCTTCTCACAAGGCTGCCCAGAAAATTGCCTTTTTTTGTAGTTAAATGTGGATAATGGAGTTTAAGTTACTGGCTCTGGGCCCAGCTCTGCTACTAATCTTGGGACCTTGGGTGAAGAGGAGGATCTGGGCTCCAGGCAGCTCATCAAGAGAAAGATAGGTAATTGGACCATTGCATCAGCGGCTCTGATGGGCTGGAAAGTTCCTGGGAGGGGCATCTCATCTAGGTGGGTGTTGGCAGGACTTCTGGAAGAAGTCAGTTCTAGGGACCATAAGGACATGGCCGGATGGAATGAGGGGAAGCGAAGGTGGCCTCAGCTTTATGAAGAAAGGGAATGGGTCTGATTTTGGTTCTCATTCCGCCTTCACCACGCCGGGCCCTAATCTAATTGACATTAGACCATCAATACCAGATGACAGCAGGGACAAATGAGCCCCTCTGTGGGGCATCAGTTCTGGTTTTAAATACAGAGGTGGGATGTGGCACATGTTAGAGCTGGGAACCGCTCAGATTTGCTGGGTCAGGACAGGGCCTGCTGAAGCCCAGTGCTTCCAGCCCGAGGGCACATTTCCCTGTGACCCCGGAGTCACCACCATGAGTGGACAACTGTTCCAGTACCCAATACATGACCATGTAGGTAGGTCTTCAGGCCCAGGGCCACCAGAGAGACGGGTAGGGACAAGCTAGCTTAAAGTTGACCCAGGTGTCCTCGGAGAGACACCAAGACGCATTAGAGCAAGGCCTCTGCAGGGGGCACATTTAGATGGGGACGAGGGGTGAGGTGGGGTTAGGAGGGTGCGGGCTGTGCAGGGGACATGGATCTCTTGCACAAGTTCAAAGTTCCAGGCCCCGGCCAGACGAGCGTTTCCACCCCCGTCGCCCGGCAGGCGGCGCCAGAGCACAAGCCCTCATGTGACTCGGGTCCAGGAGTCCGGCCGGGCGGGGCGAGGGGCGGGCTCCTGCGTCCCCGGGCGTTGGAGCGCAGCGACAGCCACGCCGCGGGGACAGACGAGCGCGCCGCGGGACCTGCCGTGGCCATGGTCGAGCCCGCCACTCGCTGCTGCTGCCTGGGTTGGGACTTCAGCACACAGCAGGTACTGCCGCTGGCTCCGGGTCCGGGAGGCGCGGGGCCTCCTCTCCGCGTCGCCAGGAGGGCTGGCGGGGACCCGTGTGCGGGGACCTCTGGGACGAGCCGCGGGCGCGCCTCCCTTTCGGATTTCTCTGGGATCCGGCGCCTCTGCCCGACGACTCCTTGCCAGGGCTACCCGCTCGCAAGATGCGACAGCGACCCGGCCTGGACCCTGGCTCTCCCGGAAACGGCGTCCTCCCCCAACTCCACCCCAAGGCGGGATCCTGCGAGCACGTGGCGAGGAAGTGCCCAGAGGAGCCAGGGGACCTGGTGGTCTCGAGCACCGTCATGACCACCGAGTGACAGGGACCCGAAGGAACTCAACTACTGTAAGACAGGGTGTCCCAGACATCCTGGTAGACGTGCACACAGGCATAACCAGTGCTGCTCGAAACTTTTTTATTTTTTAAGTGAAATGAGCAGAATGTACAAATGGACTTTGCCCCCCCGTTGGTTGGCACCAGCATGCCCATGTCAACGTGCCCAGCACTACTGGCCAAAAGGCGAGCTGTGCTGCTCCAAGGACCTGGCAGACAGGCGAGCGAAGTCAAACTTTGCCTTCAAATTGGGCATGGGGTACCAAGGCGCTCCTCCTTAACTTGAGGAATCACCACAGTTGCACTCAAACCTGCTTCTCAAATGGGTCAGGAAGGCAGGCCTCTGACAATCCGTGACCACTAGACCTGTGGGACCTCGGACTAGTCAGGTTACCTTGCTAGTTTCCCCATCTGTCCAGGAGAGGAATCTTACTTCTGAGTTTGGAGGCCTGCTTTAAGACACTATATGTGTCTGGCCCATGACCATGAACAACAGCCCAGGGGCCTTGCCCGGTTTCTCAGGTCCCTGCAGATGTGGACCCCCAGAAATATCTCCAGACCTTTCCTTCCATTCCTTGCCCTCTATGGCTTTCTCAGGCCTCTTTGCCAGGTGAGGGAAGCCAGCTCATCAGTGAACATCTGTCTCATTTGACTGTTTGAGGGACAGAGATTCCTTGAGCTACGTGGGTCTCAGCTTCTTTGTTTTACTATATCTTTGGGTATGTCCCCAGATGAGGCTCTTTTGTCACAGTTATGATGATGCACCCCAGCTTTCCAGGAGGCCTCCCGCCTGAACCACTCACTTCCAGGGTGCTGGGCTTCACCTGGTGATGTTTGTACCCCTGGACCAGTGTAGAAACTGAGAATTCTATACACCAATTTTGGGAAATGCCTTCCAGGTGAAAGTTGTTGCTGTTGATGCAGAGCTGAATATCTTTTATGAGGACAGTGTGCATTTTGACAGAGACTTTCCGGAATTTGGGTATGTACCTCGTGGACGTCTGTGTGTGTGTGTGTGTGTGGGGGGGGGGCAGCGTTGGGCGTCCTCACTCAGTCTTTTACGTTCATAAACACACTGTTATGGCTTCATCAAACTGCAGGAGTGGTAGGTAGTCTTGTAGGATTCTTAGCACCTTTTTTTCTATGCCTGGAATGCTCTCTTCTCCCTTCCTTCCCAATTCCTTTCATTCATGCATGAATATATGTAGTCCGTATGAATTGAAACTTAGTTTGCATCAGGCACTGTGCTGGGTGCTGAAATTTGATGGCAAACCAAGAAGAGACATGCTCTCCCAGAGCTTCCCTTTGAGTGGGGAGGACTGCTGTTAATCAAAGAATCTCGCAAAAGGATATTTGGTTATAAACTCAGAAAGCCATTGAAGGAAAGGAACTCACTTCTCTAAGTGCTTCTTATGAAGGAATGTGACCTATACTTGGAAGGGACAGTCAGGGAAAGTCCATAAGGAAGTAGTGATAAGCCAAGATCTGGGTCATTGGAGTTAGCCAGGTGATGGAAGGGAGAGGACATTCCAGTCGGAAGGAACGGCGTGTGCAAAGGCCCTGTGGCAAGAAAGAGCACTGCTTATTCATGGAATTGAAGACAGCCAGTGTGGCTGGGGAGCAGAGAGGGAGGCGGTGGCTGTGCTGAGCCATATAGACCATGTTACAGAGCTTGTCTTTATCCTAAAAACTATTGTCAGCTACTGAAGGGCCATAGGGATGAAGGTGAGGTGTGACACGGTTATGTTTATGTTTTGAAAAGATCTCTCTGGATGAAGTGGGAGAGCAGATGGGGGTGGCCGGAGTGCATGCTGGGAGAGCATTGAAGAGGTTTTTCCAGATCATCTGGATGAGAAATGATGGTGGCTTGGAGGAGAGGGAGCTGGGTGGTCAAATTGACAGGTCTTGTTGCAGAATTGAATGTGAGATGTGAAGGTGAGGTTTCTGGCTGGCTTTCGGGATGGATGGTAGACTGTGAAAGAGAATCGGTTTTGAGGAGAAAGATCATGAGTCTAGCTTTTTTAATACTAGTTTGGTAGGCTTGCCAGAACAAAATACCACAGACTGGGTGGCTAAAACAGCAGAAACTCATTATCTCACAATTCTGGAGGCTGGAAGTCCAAGGTCAAGGTGCTGGCAGGGCCATTTTCCTCTGAGGCATCTCTCTGGTTTTCAGATGGCTGCCTTCTTGCTTCCTCTCAGATGGTCATCCCTCTGTGCGTGTGTACCCCTTGTGTCTGTTGGTTGTGTTGTTTGTGTCCTATTTTATAGGGACACCAGTCATACTGGATTAGGGTCTACCCTAATGACTTCGTTATAACTTAATTACTCTTTAAAGACCCTAGTTTCACGTACACTCACATTCTGAGGCCCTGGGGGTTGGGACTTCAACATATGAATTTGAGGGGGGAAAGTCAGTCCACACAGCTGTGGACTTGCTGATTTTGAGTTAGCTTTGAGAGTTCTTGGTGGATGTATCTCTCCATGTCTGTTTTAGATGTCACTTCCTCCTTGAAGCCTTTCCTTCTGGCCCTTTGTGCAGCACTCACTACCCATCATGTTGTAACCACAGCTGATGTACCTCCTTTGAGGTTGGAAACCATCTTTTATGGTCTGCTGGCCACGTATGTTTGTGTCTTTCAAGGAATTGGTCCATTTCACCAAAGTTATCAAATTTGTGGCCATAGAGTTCTTAATATTCCTTAATTGTGTATGTGATCAGTAGTGGTGGCTCTTCTGTCATTTCTTGTATTGGTAATTTGTATCTTCTCTCTTTTTTTCTTGGTTAGCCTGGCTAGAGGTTTATCAACTTTGTTGATCTTTTTTTTTTTAAAGATTTTTTTATTTTTTATTGGGGAATTGAGGGGATGGGAATAGCGGTGGGGAATTGGGGGAAGGGGACCAGCCAAGTTGCTGTCCTTTTGTTCTTTAGTCTAGTTGTGGAGGACATTGCTTCACTGGCCCAAGTTGGCACCATCATTGGGCTCTTCCCAGGCGAGGCACATCAGTCGCCGGCTTCTGGACGCCGCTCACTGCGGCTGCTGGCCGCTCACGCTGGCTGCTGGCTACATACAGTAACCCATGGCAACCCACTGCAGCAGGGGCTGCAGCCTACGCCGTCGACTCACGGCTGCCCAGCTCCAGGTTGAACTGTTGTTCAGCATCTTAGCTGTAGAGGGCAGTGTCACTGGCCCTCATATGTGGGATCCGAACCGGGGCCCTCTGGCGTCCCAAGCCAGTTCTTAACCATCGCGCCACGCGGCCGGCCCAACTTTGTTGATCTTTTTGAAGAGTCAGCTTTTGGTTTCGTTGATTTTTCTCTACTGTTTTCCTCTTTTCATTTTCATTGACTTGCACTCTAATTTTTACTATTTCTTTTCTTCTGCGTACTTGAAGCATAAACTGTTCTTCTTTCTCTAGTTTCCTGAAGTGGAATCTTAGATTATTGATTTTAGCTGTTCTTTCTTAAAATATGCATTTTTAATGCTATAAAATTTCCTGTAAGCACTGCTTTTGCTGCATCCTACAAATTTTGATCAGTTATATTTTCATTTCTATTTACTTCAAAATATTTTTTAGTTTCTCTTGAGACTTCTTTAACTCATATGTTTTTTAGACGTGTATTTGATAATCTGCACGTCTCCAGCTGTCTTTGAGTTGTTTATTTCTAGTTTAATTCTATTATGATCTGAAAACATACTTTATACGATTTCTTTTAAATTTTTAAATTACCTCTTCCTTACTCTGTTCCATTCAGTAAGTCAATCAGTTATCTTCATTAGACGTCTTTGGGGGAAAAAAAGTATCCATAACCAAAATACAGTATTTTTTTACTCAAACTTAACATTTTTAAGATCTTTTAATCTGATACATACATATCTAGTTCATTCCTCCCTTACCCCCAGATCATTTTCTGGCTTGGGGCCTTTTTTGTTTTTACAATTTTATTGAGGTATAATTGATGTATAATAAACAGCACATATGAGTATATAAAATATACAGCTTGATAAGTTTTGAGATATGTGTTCCTCCATAAAACTATCACCAAAATCAAGATAATCAACATTCCTATCCCCCAAAAGTTTTCTCATGTCCCCTTGCAGTTCATCCCTCTTCCCCACCACCAACCCCTGCAAACCACTGGTATATTTTATTATCACTATAGATTAAGTTTATACTATCTGGAATTTTATATAAAGGGAAGCTTAATTGTGTACTCTTTTTTTAATCTGACTTTTTTTACTCAATCATTTTGAGATTCACCCATGTTGTTACATGTATCAATAGTTTGTTCTTTTTATTGCTCAGCAGTATTCCGTTGTATGAATGAATCACAATTGGTTTATCCATTCACCTGATAAGGGGCATTTGGGTTATTGCCGGTTTTTTTCTATTCTAAATAAAGAGGCTGTGAAATTCACATACAAGTCTTGGTGTCGACATATAAGCCTTCATTTCTCTTGGAAATGAAATCCCCAGGAATGGTTAAGTCATATGCTAGGTGTATGTTTAACTTTGTAAGAAAAAAAAATTATTTTTCCAAAGTGGTTATTTTAATAACAATATTTTGTTAATAGGCATTGCATTTACTTGGTGCATAATTCAAAAGAAACAAAAGGTATACAGTGAAAAGGCCTCTGTGATCTCATCTCTCCTCCTGCCCTCCTTGACAGATAACTTCTTTAGTTTTTTTGTATATTCTTCCAGGGTTTTATATTGAAATATCGGCAGATATGAATATTCTCATTTTCTCCCTTTCTTACACACAAAAGCATACTGTGCATACCATCTTGTACTTTGCTTTATTCAATTAACAATAACTTGGCTATGTTTCCATGTCAGTACCTAGAGCTTATGTGTTCTTTTTATAGATGCATAATATTCCATTGTGTAGATTTACTGTCTCCTATTTAAGGACATTGGGTTGTTTGCAATGAAAAATGATGTAGTGAATTATTTTATATGCCATTACAGACATATGCCAGTTTATCTGTAAAATAAAATTTTGGAAATAGGATTGCTGAATCAAAGAGTAAATAGATTTAAAACTTTGGAAGATGTGGCCAAATTGCCTTCCACAGGGAGCGTGTTGATTTTACACCCCACCAACAATACACGTGAGTGCCTCTTTTCCACAGCACTGCCAGTTCAGTGTGGTTGGAAAAGAGTTTTTGCTCTTTGCCAAGCAGAGAGTTGGAAAATGGCATCTCTATGCAGATTTGCTTTTCATTTCTCTTATTATGAAGTTGAGCATCTTTTCATACCTTAACGGGCTGCTCAAACCTTTTTTTTCTGTGAAGTTATTTCTCATGTCCTTTGTCCATTTTTTGGTTGGACTGGTTATTGATTTCTTATGAATTTCTAGGAAGCTCTTCATATAGTGGAGGAATTATCTCTTTGTTGTTAATGAATTGCAAATATGTTTCTCAGATTTTTGTTTGTTTTGAGTTGTGTGTGGTTTGTTGCAGTTGTCGCCATACATGGGTTTTTGTTTTTTATGCAATTTGTCAATCTCTTCTTCTATTGCTTCTGGATTTTGAGCCATACTTTAAAAGGCCTTCTAACTTCAAGATTATGAAGAAATTCATCTGTGTTTTCATCTACTTCTTGTAAGACTTCAGTTTTTCTCTATAAAAATATTTGGAGTTTATTTAGGTGCACGGGATGACATTTATGTCCTACTTTAATTTTTTTCTGGATGACTCCTCAATTGTTTTAACAGAAGTTTTTTTTAGAAGTCCCATCTTTACCTCACTAATTTGAGACACCGGCTTTACCATACGCTGAATTTCTGTGTATGTTTAGGTCTATTTTTAGGCATTATCTTTTGCTCCATTGGTTGGTGGGTCTGTTCATGAGCCAGTAATACGTTGTTTTAATTATTCTAGCTTTATAATTTGATTTCATATCTGGGATTGTTGGTCATTGTTCTTTTTCAGTTTCCGTGGCTATTCTTTCTTGTTCTTTATTGATATGTACTTTAGAATTAGCATTTAATGTTCCAGAAAGCAAAATTGTTAATATTTTTATTGAGGTCATATTACATTTATAAATTAACTTGGAGAGACTTGATAGGAGATTGAGTCTTCCTGTCTAAGCACGTGCTATGTCTCTGCATTTGTTCAAGTCTTTTTTTGCGTACTACATATGTGTTTTAATGTGTTTGACATGGATTTTGCCCACTGTGGTATATTGCAGAAATGACCGTAATTCTCCACCCGTCCCTGTACCCATGCCCTTTACAATGTGACTTTGCAGCTCCTTCCACCAAGAGATGGAGTCATTTCCCGACCTGTTGATCTTAACCAGTAGAATGTGAGAGAAGGAACGTTGTGCCAATTGTAAACCTGTCTCAACAGGCCTTGCACACTCTGCTCTCATTCTTGGAATCTTATCCATCCACTGGCTCAGGCTAGCCGGCTGGAGGGTGAGAGACATGTGGCCGAGTTGCCCCCATATCTCTAGCTAAGAGAAGGAGAAGCCAGCCCCCCAGAAGCAGAGCCCTCTAGCTGTAGTTAGCTGACCCCAGGTGCAGAAGTGAGCCCAGCTGAGACCAGAAATACCACCCAGGTGAGACCAGCCCAGAGACTGACTAATAGAATTGTGAGCTAAGTAGTTTCAAGCCACTGCGTTTCAAAATGGTTTGTAATGAGTCCAAAACTACCTGGTACACGTAGCTATTTTTCATCTTATTTTTATGATTTTGCGCGAGGGTCTTGTAGCGGTCAGGAGGGTAGGGAGACGGTTCCAGGGGACCTTCCAGGGCTTGCAATCCGAGGACTCCCTGGTCTGATAGCCAAGAACTTTCCCCACTGATGCAGCACTTCCTGTAGCCACACCTCCTCTACCTCTCCTAACCCGATGGATTTGGGCTTCTCATCCAATCCCATGCTCCCCCAGTCCCTTCATGGCCACTGCACCAAGTGACATCATGCCTGCCTTCCAGCATGAACCCCTAAGATTTAGAAGGCTTGTTTTTGCTGGTGCTTTCTGAAACTTGCCACCTCTGGGCCACTCTGGGCAATTTCCTTGCCTTCTCTTTCCATCTCATTCAGCACTTGCACCTGTGGAATGTAGCGTTCCACTTGAGGTTGGGGAGGAGGCATTTCCACAGGAGGTCCCCGGGATCTGCCACTGCTGGGTCCCTGCCTGAGCTGTGTCCCACATTCTCTCTTGCTTTCCTGGCAGCACTCAGGGTGGAGTTCATGTTCATGAGGATGGTCTGACAGTGACGTCTCCAGTCCTGATGTGGGTCCAGGTAAGTACAGGGATTCCTCTCCTGTCCCCAGCCCATCTCGCCAGCAGATCACCTAGTGATTTGCTAGGAAGCAGCTCATGAGAGCATCTGTTGAGACCAGGTCTTCATGGGGAGATGGAGTCTTCATGGTTCCTAGGACCAGCTTCAGCTGGTGTCAGTACTCCCGAGCTGAGACGACTCCCAAAGGGCTCCAGGTTCCGGAGCCATAGAGGCTGTAAGGTCCTGCCAGTCACCATCTTTAAAATAGCACAGAGCAGACCTTTCCCAGACACTGCAGTCGGCCGCTGTGGCCAGCCTTGTACCCTGAGATCCAAACACAGACTTGGGTTCTTAGTGCCCAGCCCCTAGGCCCCTCATCTCCAGGGCAGGGGCCCTCAGAATGGTGGCTTGTGACCTGCCCCATTGGGCTTAGATTGCTCCCGAGCAGGCCTGCCCCCTCAGGACCATTGAGAAAGGAAGATGCCTGTTGCCAGATCTAGGTGACCCATGAGGCCACAGGACCAGGGGTGTGGACAGCACAGAAAGGCACGATAGAGCTGGGGGCTGCCTGATATGCCACAGGGGACCTGAAGCCCTGAAACTGGAGGCCAGCCAAAGGCAGAACTTAATGCGTCTCCCAAAAGCTTTTTTATTCCTCCAATACCTGTGTAACCAATTCCCTGCACTACTAAATTCTTTCTGTTAAGATAACTGGTATGATTTCTTTCTTATCAACCTGACCCTGACTCATAGTGGAGGATTGGGGTAAAGGGTGGATTTCCACCAGAGAGCCTGGCTGAGGGCTTAACCAGATTGAGGGGTGGTAGGGATGGGGGTGACAGGCAAGAGTCGGTGTCTAGAGGCCCCAGGGATGATGTCAAGAGCTTCTGTGATGGGCCAAGGCCTTAACCTGGGGAGGTGAGCAGTGGGTAGAGAGCCAGGCTTGGGGTTGGGACCAGGGTGATTTCTAATTCTGAGACACCCTCAGGACTGGACCTGTTCTAGCTGTGCCAGTCCTGCCTGAGGTTCTGCAAGCTGGACTGGAGTTCACAGCCATGGTCAGGACTGTAAAAGGAGCCCTCTCAGCATAAGGTGGGGATGGCAGGGTCATGCAAAAAAGCTCAGGTGGCTTCTCTACCCACAAAGAAAATCCAGCATGGGGTGACTAATTCCTGCTATGAAATCTCAGGGGAAGTGTCAAGCTTTGCTGGGCAGTGCCATCCCTCCCACCCAACCATGGGGCCTTGGTAGAAAGAGGAATCCAACTGGATGGTGGAGAGTGGAGTGAGGGCTTGGAACAAATGGCCACCAGCTCTACCGACTCCCTCCAGCCTTGCATTCCTGGACACGGGGAGTGTGGGCTTGGGGCCCCATTCTGGTGGGAGCCTTCTACTTTGCTCTTCCCTTCTTCATCGCAGTGAAGTCACCTCACTAATATGGGGGGTTGAAAATGCAAATAAAAGAAACCACATTTTGAGCCACTTTGTTTCTGTTCTTCCTGAGCACGTGGAAATCTAAAATTTGAGGAAGCACAATTTAATTTAAGGACCAGTGGTTTATAATTCCACTTATTTAAAATGTTTTTAGCACAGTTCACCTTTTTTATTTGATTGATGTCTACTTGTGTAATTAATGTATTCCAGTGCTTGCAAACCCCAAGACGTCAGTTCCTTCTCCATCAACTCCTCTGTAATGACAGTCACTTCCATTTCAGTTCTGAGGCTTATATGGCTGCCTGGTTCCATGGTTCAGTACAGTCACTGGGATTCTGCTTTTCTTCTCAGGCTCTGGATGTCATCTTGGAGAAGATGAAGGCTTCAGGCTTCGACTTCTCTCAAGTCCTCGCCTTGTCTGGGGCAGGCCAGGTTTGTCTGCAGCGGCCTCCGTCGACCACGGGAGGGCGGATATCTTGGGCAGTGGTGCCAGTGGCCCGAGGTGATAGCTCCCCCAGAGGGAAGGTGCTTATTCTTGAGACTCACTGCACACATTTTTGTCATTAGTAAAAATCCCTAGCTGTTTTACCTTGGAGGATGTATGGCTTGGCTCCTTGCAGAAGGATCTGAGAGTTCTTATAATTCAGTATTGCACAAAATAGGACAGTGGGTGAGGAGGGCCTGGGGAGAGGTCCTCTGAGGGGATGGAGGGACGTTTGACATGAATTAGTTATGACTGGGGTCACTAAAATTGCTTTTCTATCTCCTGGAAGTAAAATCCCAACTCATAAATGATACTCAAGGTGAGAGCAATTTTAGTAGTAGAGATATTAGTACTAATAATAACAGCAGTGATTGAGCTCCTAGTGTATGGCGGGTTCTGTGCTGAGCCTTTTATATAACTTATCTAACTAGATCTCCATAATGATCCTGTGAGGTGGTATTCAGGGGCAGTTAGCACAGGGGTTCTGGATACGCTTCCTGAGTTTGGTCTCCAGCTCTGTCACTTACAAGCCGTGCCCTGGGGCCCGTCATCCAGTATTGTGGTGCCTCTGTAGCCTCATCTGCCATCAGGTCAATGTGAGTGTTAAGTACGTACAACAGTGCCCAGTACATAAAGCCCTTAAGTTTTAGCTACTTTTTTTTTAATTATTGCCATTTACATGAGGAGGAAACTGAGGCACAGAGAGGTGTTGGCACTTGCCCAAGGATACATAGCTGCTAGGAGCGGAAGCCAGGACCCAAGTCCAGGTTCGTCCTCTGAGTCACTTCGCTCTGTGCTGGACTAGCCCGTGCGCATTTCCTTGTTAGAGGGCGCTCACTCATTTTTCTAAAGATGTCTCTTCTTTCCTGACCTAACAGGAATTTTCTATTCCTGTCCTGGTTAAACTAAATGGGTCCCCTGGGTGATCTTGTCTCCCTCTCATCTGAACCCTAGGCCTAGACACCTTCTCCCGCCTAGGCATCCCCATCACACCCAAGGCCAGTGGCCTATGAATACCTCAAACTTGTCCTGTCCTAGACCGAGCGCCCACCTACTCTCAGACCCCCGCCTCCTCCTCGGGTTCCCGTTCTCACGGAGTTCTCCCTATCCTCTCAGAGCCACAACCCAAGTGTCATCTCCCCACCTCCATCCAAGGGTCCCCATGTTCATTTGTACATGACTCTTGAATCCACCATCTCTTCTCCAATTCTGCCCAGGCCTCGTGCCCACCGTTTTTCGCTGGGCCTCTGCTTCAGCGTCTCTGCCTCCAGCCTACGTTCTCCAAGACTCTCATAGGCCCCTTCATACATTCAGCCCTGGCCGCATCACTCGCCTGCTAATTCAGCGTTCCCACCACCTCCAGTATAAACCCCAGCCTCCTAAGCGTGCACATTCAAGGCCCTGGTGCTGTCACCTGTGCGTCCTTCCCCTCCAGCCCCATCACCCACCTCGTGCCCTAGCTTTAGGCCCACTGCTTCAAATGCCGTTCTCCCCTGCACCGGCCAAGCTCGCTCTCACGTGTGGTTACCCTCTGCGTGCAGCACCCACACACTCAGCTCTGGGCTCCTTTGCTAATGACCATGTCCACTTCTTCCTGTCTGTACCCCCAGCTGGTTCGATGCCCTCCTCCGTGTTCCCCCAGCCCTGTCGCTACACCCTCAGGGTTTTGTAATTGTACCTTTGTGTCTTTTTCCCTGACTCAACGCCAGCATCCCACAGAATAGAGACAGTACCATCTTACTCATCTGTCCCATGCTTGGCGTGATCTTTGTGCTCAATAAATGTTTCAGTGGGTGAGTGAATGAATGAGTGAATTTCAGGTAATATTATGAGCCATATATATATATTTTTCAAGTCAAGTCGTTGTTCTTCAATCTTAGTTGTGGAGGGTGCAGCTCAGCTCCAAGGCCAGTCGCCGTTTTCAATCTAGTTGCAGGGGGCACAGCCCACCATCCCATGCAGGAATCGAACCGGCAATCTTGTTGGTAAGAGCTCGCACTCTAACCAACGGAGTCACCTTGCCGCCTCATTAAATATATTTAAGTACAGCTTTACAAAGGCACCAAAGTCCAGACCAATCATTCGTTCTTGGAGCCTTCCTACAAGTTGTGAGGTGGACGGGGCTGAGTTCCTTCCCATGTTATAGACGTGAAATCCAAGTCTCGTGAAGGGGATGGGCTCTGTGACTTAAGAAGGGCGGGACAGGCCTGGACTCCAGTTTTTTGGGGTGTGGCCTGGGGTCTTTCTGTGACTCCGGAAGGTTGTGACACCAGCGTGTGGCCTCAGGAACATGTGCTTGGGTTTCCCTTCGACAGCAACATGGAAGTGTGTGCTGGAAAGCGGGGGCCAGCCGGGTGCTGACGAGCCTGTCACCAGATCTCCCATTACACGAGCAGCTTCAGGTAAGTGTGGCCAGGTTACGGGAGCCTGAGAAACCTCTATAGAAGGGGGAGAGGGGCCCCGAAGTCTGTTTGGTTTCTTTTTTTGTGCATTGTCAGGGTGTCGGAGGTAGCTTGGGCAGTAGTCCTATAAAATGGTCTGCCCTGCCTCCCTGCGAGGGATACACCTGGTGTCTGGAGAGAGTTCAGGTGCTAACAGCCCTTATCACACAGGCCCCCTCCTGCCCAGCTCGACTCTGGCTTGTTCCCTGCTCGGGAACCTCCTCCTCTTGGGGCAGGATGTCTCCTGTTGACGCTGGAAGGCTGGCATGGCTTCTCTTTTTCTCCCAGATTCCAAATACCCCAGCAAAGCGCGCTTCCCTGTTCACCACCAGTGCTGCCTACAGTGCTTGGGTGGCCTTACCAGAACATTTCATTTTGAGCTTTCTGGGCTAGGCCAAGGTGTGGGAGTGAAGGGCTTGCCCATGGGTCTTCCATGGTCACATCCAGAGAAGAAGCACTTGTACCTGCTGTGATGGGCCGTGCCAGTGCCCAGGTGGCTGCCAGAGTCAGCAGGCAGAGCTCAAGCCTGAGCATTTTCCCCTTCTTTCCAGGCCTGTTTCTCCATCAGCGACTGCCCTGTGTGGATGGACTCCAGCACCACAGCCCAGTGCCGCCAGCTGGAGGCTGCCGTGGGTGGGGCCCAGTCTCTCAGCTGCATCACCGGGTCCCGTGCCTATGAGGTAGGCAGTGCCCACCATGGGCTGGGTACTGGGTTCGATCCCGGGAGGAAGGTCTGATTGTTGGCTCTGATCCCCTTCTCTCTGGGTGTCTGAGAAGACACAGCTGGTGGCCTGCCCCTGTGTGGATCACGTGAGGCTGTGATGACCCCTGTGGTGTCACCCTGTGGAGCCAGGACTGGGCACCCTGGCCCCTGGTTCTGATGAAGGCTGTCCTACCTCCTCGTGCTGTCTGTCAAGGAAGGGCAGGTCTCCTCTTGCATGTTCCCAGGTCAGAGCGGAGGTGTAAACACGGCTGTGCTCCTCATGTCAAGCTGCTGCATATCGGGGTGATGATGACACCTCGCTTTCATTCTCTCCAACCTGGGGATAACAATAGCACTTAAATTTTGGGTAGTTTTGAAGCTGAAAGGCATCAGTGCATGTAAGACATTTAGTGCAATTACTGCAAAGTAAAGAAAAAGCTTCTGGTTTCAGCCGTGGTCCCACACCATCCCATGGGGTGGCTGCAAGTGGCCCAGCTTGGGTCATGCAACCCTCACTGGAATAGAGGTTTGGGGGATAGGGCCAACCCTACTTGGCCACCTGAAGTAAGAATGTGGGTGGGGAAAATGCCTGAGTCCCCTGCACAGGTGCCCTTGGTCACAGCAGTCCCTGTGCTGCGTGAGGAGTAAGGCTTATTCACTAAGGCTGGTAGGCAGATTTCAAACATTTCCAGATTTGAGGCCTTTTTAAAGCTTTCGTTATGCTAACCAATATCCAGAGCATGCCACGCCACCCTCACGTTATGGAGTTGATCATTCCATGTAGGATTTGGGTTTTTAAGAATTTGCACTCTTTTTTTCCAGCGATTTACAGGAAACCAAATTGCCAAGATTTACCAGCAGAACCCCAAGGCCTACTCACGCACGGAGGTTGGTTAAACTGTTTAAACGTTCCTATTTGATTGAAAGTTCACAGTTGAATTCCTTGTATAATACTTACTGTTAGCATAAATACATCTTGTGTGCATTGGTGGAAAACATTGATTAGCAGACATTAAAACTGATAGATTTAATTGGCTTTTTTCTCATTGTCAGACTGTTTCCAAAGAGGAGGGAAAGAATAGAATCTTGGGAAAGAGAAGTTAGGTTTCCTGTCCAGAAGGGGGGCGGTCAGGGTCAGGGTGGGAGCAGCGGGGACTGGTGTCTTCCTGGGACAGCCTGAGTGGGAGACCTGGGTGGTCTTAGGCCCTGTCCACTCATTTCCTGTATGGTGAATGCAGGAAGCTCACAGGCTACCAGGCTCTTGATTGGTGTAGGGTCAGCGTTTTCTTAGGAATTTCGTGAAGCTGGACTGAAGTGTCCCCAGCTGTGGCCCTTCAACCAGAGCCTGCTTGATCCACAGTTGCTGGAAGTCAGCACTTAATGCCTCCTGAAGAGCAGCTCAATGCCCTGGGTAGTGATTGCCATCTCTGAGTAATTAGAAAACGATCAGCTTGCGTTAAACCAAAGTGCTTTATTAATCTCGGAAGTTAACTTCCAATTTCTTATTTAATGATTCAAGATGACTCTGCAGCATTAGCCATGTAGATGGGTGAGGAGGGGCGGATGAAAAACCCTCTTCAATTTCTCTGTGAAACAAAGGACAGAGGTGGCCTGATGGAGACAGGAGATGTCAGCATTCTCTCCCCTGGTCCAAGGGCCCATGATTTCCATGCGGAAGCACAGACTGTCAGGTTGACATTTGAAATCCATTATCAATTCCTCCGGCTCCCGTCTGGGGTCTGTGGCTTCTGACCGGTCACTTTCACTGATACTTGCTCTGAACTCCTGAGAGCGTGTTGGTTGGCTCCGAGTCCTGTGGCCATATGTCTCACTTCCCTTGCAACTAGACCACAGAAATGGAGGCAGGAAGTCAGGGCACCACACTCCCGGATTCCGGGTGGCAAGCCTGCTGCCCTAAGCATGGCTTTTTCTTCGGGCTTGTTGCTTTGTCTGTGTTGAACTTGACAGTTGTATGGCCTATCAGAAACGGCAGAGTGAGGTGCTCTTCCCAGGGTGTCAGTTCTTAGTATTCCAGCTACTCAGAATGCTTTCATTACTGGGACATGTTGATCACAGTTTCCACTTCCCTCTCCAATTTAAAACGGGGTGTGTGTGTGTGTGTGTGTGTGTGTGTGTGTGTATGAGAGAGAGAGAGAGAGAGAGAGAGAGAGAGAGAGAGAGAGAGAGAGAGAGGAGAGAGAGAGGAGAGAGAGGAGAGAGAGGAAGAAGTATTCGGTTGCTTAGCATACACGGCAGTGAGTCATCGCTTACTGTGTTTCTTTCTTTTACAGAGAATTTCCTTGGTCAGTAGTTTTGCTGCTTCTCTCTTCCTTGGGTCTTACTCTCCTATTGACTACAGTGATGGTGAGACTTCAGTGTGCCTGTGCGGTGGGCTTGTGGGAGCCTCATCCACCTGGGTGGGTGTCAGTCTTTCAGCCCTGTCATCCATTGCCAAGAAGGGAGTGTATGATTATAGCTCTCTTTTGCTGTGTAACAGATGACCCCAGCACTTAGCAGCTGAAGACCCCAAAAGCCTATTTTTCCACAGAGTTTCTGAAGGTTGGTAATCTGGGAGCAGCTTAGCCGGGTGGTTCTGGCTCATGACCTCTCATGAGGGGCAGTCAGGCTGGCACCCAGGGCCGCCGTCCTCTAAAGACACGTGTGACTGCTGGCCTCAGTCCCTCACCACGTGGGGCCCCCGTGGGGCTAGTCAGGGATGGGAGAAGGAGGCAGCAGCCAAGCAGAAGCTGCTGCGTCTTTTAGACCCTAGTCTCAGAAGTGACATATCATCGCTTCTGCCCCAGCCTACTGGTCGCACAGACCCACCCAGGTCCAGGGAGGTGGGGATCTCACCAGTGTGAACGGAAGAACTCGGCGATGAGCAGGGGTCCTCTTGGAGCTTGGTTCTCACGAGGAGTCACATTGAAGTTTTTGTTCACATTTGGGGGACTTGTGAGAGTTGTGAGCTTCTGGAAACAAAACGTGGACGAAAATAAATGCAAATGGTACCAGTGAGGAAGGAAAGCTGGGGGGAGGTTGCTGACGGGCCTCTTGGATGAGGCTCGACTAAACGGAGGGACCAGGAGGGGAGCTGAGAGCACAGCGAGAGCCCTGACCTATGACAGTGGCGTCAGAAAAGAGTCATGGAATGCTCCGAGTTTCCTGGGATTCATCTGAAGTGTTTGAGTGCTGTCAGGTGCCAGACATTATTCTCGTTTTCGGGGAGATAAAGTAAGGTGACTCGGGAGTGGTCCCCAGGCTTCTCTCAGTCTGGAGAAGAAAAGGTTCCTGCAGGGAACTTTGTAGGACTCAGACCAGGAGAACCCAAACCTGGATTAGCCTGCGTGTCCACCTGTGCTCTCCACACCTACCTGGGGCTGTGAAGTGCTGCTGGGGGAGGTCGCACCACTGCTTTAGTTGGCATTCCAGGGGGTCACGTTCTTCAAGCTCCGCTGAGCCCTCCACTCCGCTCCCCTCACTCTCATCTGAGGAGTCACCTCCTAATTTACCAGCTTTCTCTCCCCTGTACATGGGCATGAGATTCCATCCGCATCTCAGCCCCTCTCTGTCTGCCTTCACCTGCACTCTGGGTTCCCTCCTCTTCCCCATGCCCATGTAAATTGGGAGAAGCAGATTGTTTTAGGAAAGGCTTAGTGGGCTGATCTTAGTGATGAGATCAAGGAAGTTTGGAGGAGTCTGAGCACTCGCCTCCAAAAGTTAGATGTGACCGGGAGGTCCCTGAGGCCTGACCCACGTCAGCACCAGGCTGCCTCTGAGTAGACACCTTGAAACCCCAGGGGACACAGCGAAGACCGTGGGGTTCCTTGTCGACATATTGCTGGTAGTTTCCCTCCCCCGGCCACGTCTTAGAGCAGCAGGTTTCCAGGCTAACAGTGGTGTTCGAGCCTGTGAGGAATTTTTAGAGGAACTGGTGGGGCCATCTGTTTCCAAGGGCCTCAGTGGCCTCCGGCTCTCCGGTTCCAGCATGACCCAGGCCCATTGTATACCTTCCACTGGTATAAGTTTGCTGCAAGAAAATGATCTGCTCTCTGCCAGCTTTCTGCATTTGTACAAAAAGGCCCTTTTTCCAGATGCTCCTATTTCTTGTTTCCTTTCTTCCTTAGGTTCTGGAATGAATCTGTTGCAGATCCAGGACAAAGTCTGGTCACAGGCTTGCCTTGGTGCCTGTGCACCGCATTTAGAGGAGAAGCTTGGCCCACCGGTACCGTCGTGCTCAGTTGTGGTAGGTCCCCTTTCCAGGGATGGGCGCCTTTAAGAGCTGGCAGCTACTGGGAAAGCAATGCAGTACACACACACACACACACACACACACACACACACACACACACGGATGGGACTTGCAGTCTCATGTAAGACGTGAAGTTAGATGTCTGGATCAGTGCCTTGCACTCAGGTACTCAAGTGAATATATAGGCCACTGCCTTATGGCCGTGGGACTTGGGGGGGCACTTTGGGAAATTCCAGTAGGAATTTATTAGAATAGGTAAAAAAAAATGAAGCACAAGTTCTGGGTGGTTGCACACCTTAGGAAAAATTGCATAGAATATTCCAATTCTAGGGCTAGAGACAACCAGGGAAGCTTGAAACAGGCAGTCTGGTGAAAATGGAAAGAAATGCCGGTGAGCCTGGCAGAGCTCAGGCCCTGGTGCCAGACTGCCTGGAACGGAATCCTGGCTCTACCACGAACTGAGCCTGTGACGTTCATCTCTGCCTCAGTTTACTCCTCATTGCCATTGTTCCTGGGACAATGAATAATAATAGTTTGTAATGTGTCGGGCTGTTGTGTAGAATAAATGGGTTGATACCTTTAAAGTGCTTACGATAGTGCCAGGTCCCCCTGTAATAGTAAAAACATTTAAGCGTCTGGGTGACCCCCCCATTCAGAATAGACACTGCCTGTGAGCGCCCTGGCGTGCCCTAACTGGCCGACTCAGTTCTTGGCTGTTCTGAGGGGAAAATGGAGTTGAGAGACCTGGGCTCTGCCCTCAGGGCCCTTTGGTGTGGAGCACAGGCCACACAGCCAGGACAGTCAAAAGTCCTGCATGGAGCAGAGTTTTGTGTGTGAAGGAAGGAGGACGGTCCCCGAGGCCTGGGGAGAGTCATGGAGCTGGGAGGGTTGGGCCGCGAGGCGAACCAGGCTATCATGAGTCCTCTCCGTTGGGAGACCCAGCCACAGACGCACTTGTCCGAGATCAACAGCGACAAGCCGAACACAGCCTTTGCCACCATGAGCAGACCCACAAAGCCACGCCATCACCATCCGGAGGGTGCGGTGCGGCCAGCACCCACAGCTTAAGGAAAGGCGTCCTGCCCCATAGAAGCAGACGGCTCAGGACCCAGGCACACTGCAGCACGGCAGAAAGACAGAGGAAGGGCGAGCGGGACACAGCCAAGCCGCCGGGGTTTTAGTTTCATGTGAGATGGAGGCCATGTTTTGTCCACGGCAGCAGGCTTTGTCTGCCTTATGCCAAGAGCGGAGGCCTCCGACGGGGAGCCTGTGCAGAGTGGCAGCTTGGGGACCAGGAAAGGACTGATTCTGAAATGGTTCTGGATTTGTAACATATGCACACGATGGTGATGGGGAAAACAAGGAAAATCCATGTCTTCTGTCATCTCTTTTCTTTTTTTATTATTAGTTTCAGGTGTACAAAACAATGTAATACACATTTATACCCCTCACACAGTGAGGACCCTTCTCCCCCAATCTGTTGCCCCTCTGACGTCGTATAGAGCTGTTACAATTCCATTGACTCTATCCCCTATGCTGTACTCCACATCCTGTGACTATATAGATATTTAAGTGTAGTTGACATTTAATATTATTCAGCCTCAGCTTCAGGTGTCACCTCTTTTTTCAAAGGTGGTGTCCGGGTAGCTTTCTCTCGTTTTCTATCAGAAAATATTTGGTGATGAATTGTATTGGACACTTCTAGGGCCTCAACTTGCATCCTCCCAGCCCACCCTTTTCGCCCTCCATCGTCACCTGGCAGCACCTTGCCTGAGCTGCATCCATTTCCCTCATGCTCTGGGGCTTCTGTGACTCTACATTTGTGCTTTGCAAACCTGGAGGCACAGAGGACCCTGCACCAGTGGGAACCTGCGGAGAGCTGCCCCCTGCCCTGTCCCGAAGCGGACAACCCCAGGTCCGCTTCTCTCAGCTCTTCAGACGTTGCCCTGTGGCTGAGCCTTCCCTGTTCCACTCTTCTCTGTTCTGCTCTTGTTTCTTGAAATCGCTTCATCAAATAAGCCATCTGCACACATGCTCAGACTCAGGCTCTGTTTTCTGAGGCAACTGAGGCCAAGGCCTCTATCTGCTGGGAGATGGCTTATTCTGATGTAAATCTGAAATTTTGCTGGACGGAGCAAACTTTTTTTCCCCAGACGCCAGAAATCCTATTATTTATTTTAAACTTTTGGAGCTAAGAGAAAGGGGGGAAAAACTTTTCATAACTATACTTTCTGAAAATTCTGTGTCAGTCCAGAGGGTGTCCCTGCCCTCTGATCCCATAGCCACTTTTGGAGGGGCCCTGAGGGCGTGGTTCCTGGGGGAGTCCCCTCCCCACACTGCCTTTTTAGGTTTAGTTTCTTTAGAGCGTTGACCTTTGCATTTATGTGTCTGGCTATTAAATCCGATTGCTGGGCTGATAGAGTGTGCGTGTAAGGGGTTTATCTGCTCGCACGAGTTTGCTTACTGGTGTCCTCCAGTGATTTACTTATTTATTTGGAATGCTGTATCCAGAATTTGGAGCTACTAACACAGCACGTACACATTGGGGACCGGTTTGCCCTAGCGGCCTTGAATCTCAAATTCAAGTGGTCTTTAAAGCAGCGCGATGACCTCATGTTCGTGGTTCCAAACCTGCGCTGGGCTCTTCTGGCTATCTGTGAACAGGAGGGACATCCATGGTTTGCCACAGGGAGTGGTGCGACTTTGGGCTCACTGCCTGGGAGCCTGTAGCATTCCCGTGGCCTGAGGTGTGTGGACTGCAGTGCTGAGCGGGCAATCAGCAGAGCATGCTGGCTTTTTCTCCCCAGGGAACCATTTCTTCCTACTATGTCCAGCGCTATGGATTTCCTCCAGGATGCAAAGTGGTGGCCTTCACCGGGGACAACCCAGGTGAGTACCTCGGGGGATTTCACTCTCCAAGTGTCCTGACTTTGTCCATGCTGGATACGTGAGAATGCCAGCCTGGCCGCGTGATAAAGCCTTTCTGTGGTGGGGCCCCTCCTTCCTGGGCTGCAGGCTCTACTGCTGAAACCCGGCTCCTAGGATCAGCCCCACCTCGGCCCTGGCAGCTCTCAGGAGCAGCTCAAGGCTGCCCCTTCACCCCATTCAAAACTGATCAGCGATGAAGGAAGGCAGTCTTGCCCACCCCTCCCTCACCTGTTCCAAGCTAAATATCTCAGTTCCTCCAGCCCTTGCTCTAGGACACGGTTTTGAATCCCCACAACATCATTTGATCCGTAGGTGTGACTTACTTCTCATCCAAATACCTTGTTGTCCTTTCAAAATGAAAATAATCCATTAGGAACATGGATTAGTTTTTATACCTACTCTGTCAACTAGAAGAATGTCAGGGAGAAGAACATGCCTGCTTGTTAACCCCTGAAGTGTGAGCTTCTGGGCACAATTGAGCAGGAATGACGAAGCAGTTTTCTGTCCTTTTGTCTTTTGGTTTCGGGCTGACTGTTGGAGATACCAGGCTGGTAGTTCTCAGCCGGTCCAGCCCTAAGTCTTACCTTCAGTTTACTGCTGCCTTAAATAATACATTAATTGCTCCTTCATTAAAATACCAACAATAATAAGCAAACAGACTAACAAAAGGCTCATGCTTTTTTTCTTAACTCACAAGGGATACCTCTTCATTGCAGAAAAAAATTTTAAATACTAATCGAAGGAAGGATATAATAATCATGTATAATCCCTTAACCCAGAGATAACCACAGTTAAAATTTTGATGACTGTCCTTCCAGCCTTCTTTCTATGCCCATAAATAAGAATATTTTATTTTAATTAACTTGGGTAGTATTTTTTGTGCCATGTCATGTCAGTCGTCCCAGCATTTATTTCACCAGTCCCCTATGATGGAGGTTGGCCTGGCTTCCGGTGTTTAGGCAATGCAAACGGTGTTGCAGTACACATCCTATGTTGTCCCTTGTCCCTGTAGGATAAGTTCTTGGAGGGGATTCCTGGACCCAAGGCTCTGACACGCTGCTGACTGCATCTCACCAGCAATGTTTTAAATACACCCTTCCTCCCCCACATTTCTCCTTTCATTCATTCTCGATGTTTAGTGAGCACCTACTACATGCCAGGCCTTTCAGTTCCAGAGTATATCAATGAACAAGACAGATACAGATCACGGTCATGGCCCTCACGTCGAACAGGATCCCAAGCAGTTGACATAACCTGGCCCCTTCCATACTGCTGGGGTGGAGAAAGCACCTCACTCCTGCCTCCCCTTCGTCTTGCTCTGCCATGTGTGTCCTGGCGTCTTGACTTGTTCCCCTTGGCTCTCTGAACTCCTAGAAGTGCCTGACAGTGGGTGAAGAGTTTGGACCCTTTAGGAAAGAGGTCCCAGCCCCAAATCAGAGGCCCTGACCACAGAGACTCTACCTTCTGACCCCTGGGACCTCCTTTGGGGACCTCCTGAGCCCTCAGCTCACCTTACTTCTGCCTCAACCCTTAGCATGTGGGTTCAGATGGGAGGTGGGGGCTGTCCTTTCAACTGGCAGGTGATTGTCATTTGCTCTGTGCCTCCCGTCTGGCCTCCAGCTAACCAGAGGCTCCCTTCCCATTCTCAGCGTCACTGGCAGGCATGAGGCTGGAGGAAGGTGACATTGCGGTAAGGTGACCTCACGAGTAGAGCCAGCTCTTTCAGCCCTGGGGGACAGGGGTTCTGGGTCTTGGCAGCATCTTTGCTGCCTATCAGAGGGTCTGTAGGGTTTAAAAGGCAGCTGAGATTGGGGATAGGGAGACCCAGGCCTTCGCTGAGTCCCCTGTTTGCCTTGACAGTGGCCAGTCTTGGTGGGCACAGTGGCAGAAGGGCCAGACATTGGGCCAGAGGACTGTGAGCTCCCCAGGTAGATAAGGAAGATATCACGCATGCCCCCCTGGGTTTAGTGGGAAAATCGTTTGGGGAACCAGTCATCACCGACACCATTAGTTAGATGCAGTTGTGGCAATTTTTAGAAAATCCACCCATAGGATCCGTGACACCCTGTATGTGGGGAACTGACCTTGGACTCATCTGGTGTGGGAGGGGCAGAGAGGTTTCTCTGAGGAAGTGGCATTTAACCTGAGGTCTGCAACATGAGGAGTGAGGCAGTGAGGTTAGGGTGGGTGGAGCTGGGAAAAGACGGAGGTGCCTCACCCTGCCCGTGTCTCCCCAGGTCAGCCTGGGCACCAGTGACACCCTATTTCTCTGGCTCAAGGAGCCCACGCCCGCCCTGGAAGGCCACATCTTCTGCAACCCAGTTGACCCCCAGCACTACATGGCACTTCTATGGTAAGTTGAGTGGGGGGCGGGGGATGGAGGTTCGGGCAGGCCCAGCCCCATCTGGACCACCCCAAGTCATTCCACGAAGCAGTCATTCCACTTGTGGACAACTGAGACCCCAGGGACTTTCTTGATAGCAGAGCTGGGTGGGGAAGAACCCAGGACCTGGAGTCCCCTAAAACCCAACCCTACTACCCACATCCTTTGTGGCTTGGGGCAGGCACAATAGCATATCTGAGCCACAGTTTGCTCTTAAAATGGGGAGAATGAGAGTATTTACTTCATAGTATTGTTATGACATGTTTAGTCTATGGTAGACTTTCAACAAAGGTAGTGAGGACATCCTACTTCCTGACAGTTCTCATGGAAGGGGTGTGCTCTGCGCCCTGACCATGGACAGGCCTTTGGAGACTTGCTGGAAGCTACTGAGTGAGGTTTCGGAGCCTCTAAGCCCAGGAACCGCTGGAGAATATGTAGGTCTAGTAAATCTAGCCAGCCCCTCCCCTCTGTCCAGATGGTACAGTGTGCAGATACCCCAGTTCCCTGTCCCTCTCTGGGCTCCTTTGTGGCAGCCTCCTCTGTAAACAAAGCTCAAGACAAGTGCATTTCCCACTGATTCCCGGGGACCTGAGGTGGGCCTGATTCCTGAGGGAGAACCTCAGATTCATGCCATACACTGTCTGGGGCTTGTGGTCCAGCCTGACCTGCAGCCCTTCTGCTTGGGACTCTACATGGAAACACAGGGGTCCAGTCAGCAAGTACTGGGTCCCTCCCTCAAAGTTGTGTATACTTCTGCAGCTTTAAAAATGGCTCCCTCATGAGAGAGAAGATCCGTGATGAGTCTGCTTCCTGTTCCTGGAGCGAGTTCTCTACGGCGCTACGGTCCAGCGAGATGGGTAACGGCGGAAACCTGGGTAGGCTGTTTGCTGATGCCCAGGCCCATGAAGGTGCAGCAGCTGCTCGTGGGAGGGGCAGGGCCTGGGCCCCCATGAGCTGGGGGAGAAGAGGGCCAGGAAGAAGCCAAAGGGGTCCCTGTCTGACTACATTTCTGGTCCATGGGCCTTACAAGCTGGTGTGAGACCCCGTGTTCCGAGTGAGGTGGGCCATAAGGCTGCTTTTGGCTGCCACTCTGTGTCGGGAGTGGAAGATCAGGCCATAGCTGCATCCTCTGTTGTCCTTGCCCCTGGTGACAGCATCAGAGATGGCAGCCACAGCGCCTACTCTACTGTGGTGCATCTCCATACTCAGCTTTCTGCCCCAGATATAGGGTCCTGTTAGGAAAAGTGCCCAGTGTCTGGAGCAGGTCTCTAAGTGGGGCGGGGACGTGCCTCCCTTGATCAATCTAACCTGTGCTGGTATTTTAGGGTTAGCAGGGCAGCCACCCCTTGGCCTGGCCTGCCAGGTGAGAGTAGGAAGAGCTAAGAAAAGCTAGCCTTGGCCGGCCGAGTGGCGCGTTGGTGGAGCTGGCTTGGGACGCCAGCTCTGAGCAGCAGGGCCCCAGTTCGGATCCCACATGAGGGCCAGTGACGCTGTGCCCTCTATAGCTAAGATGGTGAACAACAGCTAAGATGGTAAACAACAGGTTGACCTAGAGCTGGGCTTCTGTGAGTCGCTGGCGATGGCGTAGGCTGCAGGGAGGCAGCGGGTGTGAGCTTTCATGAGCTGCCATGAGTGGCCGTCCAATGGCCGGCAAGTGACTGCCTCACTCGGGAAGAGCGCAATGATAATACCAACATGGGCCAGTGAAGCGAGTCCTCCACAACTAGACTAAAGAACAAAGGACAGCAACTTGTCTGTTTCACTTCCCTGATTCCCCAACGCTGTTCCCTCCCCCAATTCCCAAATAAAATATTTAAAAAAAAAACAAAAAAAACAGAAAGGGAAAAAAAAGCTAGCCTTGGCCTTTACAGTTGCCCTCTGTCTTGCCAGAGAGAAGGAACTGAGAGAATTCACAGGTCTTATCCCAGGATAAAAGAGGCCTGAGGAACAGGGATGTGGAGTCATTTCACCCTGCCCTTTTCTAATCTCTTCCTGGTCTGTTTCAGGTTTCTATTTTGATGTAATGGAGATCACCCCTGAAATTATTGGGCGTCATAGGTTCAGTGCAGAAAACCATGAGGTATGTGTGTTACTGGTATTGGTGCTACATTAGCTCCAATTCTGAGTATTAAATTTAACAGTCACCAGTCAAATTACTTGTATGCTACTTTTAGGGACTTCATTCATTCACTCATCCATTTATAAAATAAACATTTTGATGTGCTAGGGTGTGTGCTAGATGCTGGGGAGTCAGCAGGATCTAAGACAGACCCCATCCTTTCTCTCAAAGAGGAGTGCAGAACACCTCAGGGGTCTCCCCTGAGCTAACGTGCTCACACTGATAGTCACTGAGTGTCACAGAGCCTGTTTCCTTGGGGAGCTTAATCCCACACCTCCCAAGAACTCACAGATCTTGAGATCATGAATTTCCTCTTCATCGAAAGAGCCTCTGGCATGAGGGGCACTCACATTTATCAGCATTTCTTGGGTGCTGTTTAGTTCCAGGCACTGTGTTGGTGGTTTTCTTTATCTTCCTTACTTACCTCTCAAAGAAACTCTCTGAGGGAGGTATTATCAACTCCTTTACAGATGGAAAAATGGAGCCTCAGAGAGACTAAATAATGCACACAATTCACAGGGCTTAGGTGATGGAGGGGCTCAAACTCGGTCTTCTTTGGCCCTGAACTTGCTGTTTTATTTTCCCCTCCACCGTGCTGCCTTTCCCAGGAGAGATTTGGTCGTTACTTGCTGCTTTGAGTTGCCTTTTCTGTGAGATAGTCACCAGCGTCATCGCCACATTTTGGGTTGTGAGAGATGTCTGGGTTGGGTTGTGAGAGATGTTTCTCACCCTAATGTCTGGGGGTTTCAGTCAGTCTCTCTCCGTCAGTAAGTGGAACAGAGTTGGTGTTGGATTATAAAGCCTATAATAGCACTACATGTTACTGTAGATTGTAAATGGAAAGCTTCATATGAAGTGGAGGGGGTTCATCTCAGTCCTTTGATGGAGGGTCAGTTTGTTTTCTTGTTGTTCTTAGAGCGAAGATATACCTGTTCTCTTTTATGTAAATCTGTAGAGGTTTGTCAAGGAGAAGGTAGTTTTCTTCATTAGTTTGATCTACAGATATGTATGATTGGTGCCAGGCATTGGGGTCGCAGAGGAGAGGAAGACACCCGTGTTCCCCGCTCCGTGGAGTTCATTGCCTAAGAGGGAGATAGGCAGTACACTAGTGAGCAAACACATATAGGAAAAGAACGTGTGACATGAGTAGGAAGGGGACAAACAAAGTGCCACGTGAGAAAGCAAGGGTGAGCTGGCGGAGTTGCCTTAGATGGGGTGACCAGGCGTGGCCTCTCTGAGGAGATGGCCTTGAGGTGGAGACTTGAAGGATGAGAAGGATCCCCCCATGGGAAGGGTGGGCAGACGTCCAGGCAGAGGGAAGAGTTTGAGGAAATGAAAATAGGTGAGGCGGGCTGGTGTAGTTCGTGAGGGAGGGAGTGGGGGCATCCATTGCTGGCCTCAAGCTGGAGGGACAGGCCAGCCTGGAGTCGACCCCCATCAGCTTCAGCCTGAAGGGCGACCCACAGGTGTGGGTTCTCAGCCTGAACTCCTGGCTCTCACTGTGTATCCACTACGTAGACCAGGCTCTGTTGTCTACTTTGATCACTGTAACCGCCCTGAAACACAGGCACCACTGTTCCCTCAGCTTTGTTAAGAAAGAAAATGAGGCTCAGCAAGATTTACAAAACTTAGTCAAGGTCACAGAGCTGAATGGCAGAGGCAGAATTTGAACCCTCGGTGGCCTGAGCTCTCTGGTGCTCAGACTTCCAAAGTGATACTTACGTAAGTCTGTGAACACATGTGTGGGAGCTGTGTGTGTGTGTGTGTGTGTGTGTGTGTGTGTGTGTGTGTGTGAGAGAGAGAGAGAGAGAGAGAGAGAGAGGCAGTTAGTGGTTCAGGAGCCCAACTATGCATGAGCTCCATTGGAGGCCTGAGTCATGAGTTCTGAATCTGGGCAGTTATTTAAAAAGAACACACACACACACACACACACACACACACACACACACACACGAGTGGACAATGAGAGCTGTTCACTCTGTGCCCACTTTTTCCTGGAGACAGGTCTCAGCATTCCCTAAGGACGTGGAGATCCGAGCACTGATTGAAGGACAGTTCATGGCCAAGAGGATTCATGCCGAGCGCCTGGGCTATCGAGTCAGTAAGTGTCATCTCTGGGGTGGGGTCCAGGACCCCGCTCACACCTGGAGGTTCTTGAGACCTGTCTGGGCCTTCAGGCATGACCTGGCAGGGCACTGTCTTTTAAGCCCCCATTACAGGGGCCTCATGCAGAAGGGAGGTGGAGCCTGGCAGTTGACTGGCACTTGTGGGCAGGCATACACTAGGAGACAGGTTGTTCCTGCTTCTCTGCTCTGTCCCCAGTAGCCTGATGACCTGGCCAGGAGCTGTAGGACGTGGAGATCTTTCTGTAACCCTAAGCTCCAACCTGCAGAGTGACTGTTCCAAATTCTGGATCCTCAGGACATGGGCAACACAGGAGGGAAGGGTCTGGGCTGGGGGCCGTGACTAGGGGGCATAGTTCTGGGCAAGGAAGTTGGAGTCCAACTTTCTAAGATGTGTTTGTTCCTCTGAGCAGTAGCTGTTGTCACTAGAGAAGGTAGAAAACCCCTGAAGCCTCTTTGCTGGATGGCCTCCTGGTACTTTTGTGGACAATCTAAGTTCTATGTAGTATAAGTGTTATGTCTTTGAATCAACGAAGTAAAAAGATACTTTAAAAATAAGCCTTGGGGAAACGTTCTGAAAACCTATTAGGTAGCACATACTAAGCTGCATTGCACCTGTCAGTGAATGCATGACAGAACCATGTATATGTGCTCTCCAGAGACGTACAGGAGACCATTCGTCGTGGCTCTGTGCTTGATAGCCCCACACGGGGAACAACCCAATGCCTGTTGATAGTAGACGGTGTAAATGCATTGTGGGTCTTCACGCCATGTGATACTGCACAGAAACAAAAACAAAGCAGCCTCAGCTACGCACAACAAATGGAACTGAGCGAAAGAAGCCAAACACAAAGTACATATGGCAGGATTCCTTGTACATCCAATTCAGAAACAGACATAACTGTTTCCTGTTGTTGGAAGTCAGGATAGTTAGCAGGTAACTTTTAGGAGTGGGCGCGTGAGAAGGCCCCCAGGATGCTGGTGATGTTCTGTGTCCTGGGCTATACCGGTGTTTCGTTTGTGAAAATTTGCCACACTGTCAGCTTATGATGTGTATGTACGTTCCCTAGGATGTGTGTGTGTGCAGTAAAAGAATTTTAAATCCCATCATGTGCCGCATAATGATGTTTTGGTCAATAATGGGCCACGTGTAGGACAGTCCCATAAGATTATAGTGAAGCCACAAAATTCCTGTCGTCTAGTGCGGTCGTAGCTGTCTTAACATCATAGCACAACACATCCCTCACGGGTTTGTGGTGATGCTGGTGTAAACAGACCTGCCGTGCTGCCAGTCATATTAAAATATTGTACCTTTTATGTTTAGATACACAAATACCATTGTGTCACAATTACCTACAGTATTCAGGGCAGTAACGTGATGTACAGGTTTGTATTCTCAGAGCAGTAGGCTCTGCCATACAGTCTAGGTGTGTAGCAGGGTAGACCAGCGGTCGGCAAACTGCGGCTCGCGAGCCACATGCGGCTCTGAAGTAAAATTGAAAATGAAAATAAAACTATTATAGTTTCATGTATAAAAATTTTAAAGGATATTATTCACATAATGGTGATTTCATTTGTTTTATGGCTCTCGAATATTTTTTTTTTAATTGGGGAATTGCGGGGAGGGGAACAGCGCTGGGGAATTGGGGGAAGGGAACAGACAAGTTGCTGTCGTTTTGTTCTTCAGTCTAGTTGTGGAGGACGTTGCTTCACTGGCCCAAGCTGGCACCATCATTGTGCTCTTCTCTGGCGAGGCAGATCAGTCGCCGGCTTCTGGACGGCCGCTCACTGCGGCTGCTGGCCGCTCACGCTGGCTGCTGGCTACATACGGTAGCCCATGGCAACCCACTGCCACAAGGACTGCAGCCTATGCCGCCGCCGGCGACTCACGGCAGCCCAGCTCCAGGTTGAGCTGTTGTTCAGCATCTTAGCTGTGGAGGGCAGTGTCACTGGCCCTCGTATGTGGGATCCGAACCGGGGCCCTCTGGCATCCCAAGCGAGTTCTTAACCATCGCGCCACTCGGCCGGCCCGGCTCTCGAATATTTTTTAAATTGTTTTGAGGGACCGGATTGGCTCTTCCATCTCAAAAGTTTGCCGACCCCTGGGTTAGACCGTCTAGGTTTGTGTAAGTCACTCTGGGTAGTTTGCACAACAGTGACATCACCTAAGGACGTTTCTCAGAACCTATCCCCTCATCAAGCAAAGCATGACTGTAAATAAATGAGCATTATAAACATTCTCATTCCTCTCCGCCCTATTACTCAAACTGAAAAGAAAATTCCCCAAAGGTCTTCAAGACTTCAGAGTTCCCTGAGAAATGAGATCAGTTGAGCAGGGCAGGGATGGTGCTGAGGTTGGCGCCAAGTGCCTGGCATAAAGGGTCCTCTGGCTGTCAGGAGGAGGCATGGGTTGGGGGGGGGATGGCCCCGACAGCCCAGTGTTTGGGGAGAGGCATTGAGGACAGAGAGGTCCTTCTGGGCTTAGGATGGGTAATGTGATCATGTTATTATTCCCAGTCTTTACAGCATTTCCTGTGCAAAACAGCATAAAATTACTTATCCTCTTAGCAAGTTTAAAAGCGGAATCAAACCTGTCTTGCCAGCTCTGCTGGGTTCCTCTCAAACAAGATCATGTAAATGAACGTGCTTAGGAACACAAAGGGCTGTGCAAACAAGAGGCATCATTCTCCCCTCTGCTGTGTGGATTGACCCGCTCAGGTTTCTGTTCTTCATCAACCATAGTCTTGTTTTCATAGTGTCTAAGAAGGAGACCAAGTAAGACTGACGATCATGATAATTATAATTGCCACCATTTATTAAGCACCTACTGTGTGCCGGGCCTGGTCCTGTGCACTTACTCCTTATTAACCAGTGCCTCTGAGGTAGGTGCTGGTATTATTCCCACTTCACCAAGTAGGAACCTGAGCGTTAAGTCACTTACTCAAGGCTGGCAGTGCTTCTTTTTTTAAAGATTTTATTGGAGAGTTGGGGGAGGAAACAGCACTGGGGAATCGGGGAAGGGGAACAGACAAGTTGCTGTCCTTTTGTTCTTCAGTCTAGTTGTGGAGGATGTGGCTTCACTGGCCCATGTTTGTATTGTGATCATTGCGCTCTTCCCTGCTGAGACAGGTCAGTTGCCGGCCCTTGGACCCCAGTTCACAGCAGCTCATGCTGGCTGCCGGCCATTCACGCTGGCTGCTGGTTGCTCACGCTGGCTGCCGGCCACGCATGGTAGCTTATGGCAGCCCACTGCAGCCCCACTGCAGCCCCACTGCAGCCTACGCCGTCGCCGGGACTCACAGCAGCCCAGCCCCAGGTCGAGCTGTTGCTCACCATCTTAGCTGTAGAGGGTGCAACATTACTGGCCCATGGGAGATCCGAACCAGCAGCCCTGCTGCTCAGAGGTTGCGCTCCCAAGCCAACTCTTAACCAACGAGCCACTCGGCCGGTCCCTGGCTGAGCTTCTTAAAGAAGCCATTGTGGCTCCAGACTCTGGGTTCTTAGCCACCTCGCCTACCTCTGCTTTATTTAAGGAACGATTGTTCTCTTGATGTTGAGACACCACCAAACATTTGCACCCAGCTGGCCTGGGCTAAAGCCTTGGTACCTTTTCAGCTTATGTTCCTATATGTATTTCATTTGTCTAAGGTTGATTTGTAAAAGCAATAAAACCTTATCATAGCAAGTTTGTAAAATTAAACTACTTATAATCCCATCCCATCATCCAGCCACTTGTACTATGTGGAGTTCTAGTCTTTTTTATCAGCTTATATTTGTATAGCCATAGTCCTATTTCCTTTGTATATACAAACCCTAAAGTTTATCAAAAGCCTTCTACCTGGGCAGGATTTTGTTCTGGTTGAAAGATGAATCCAGCTTATTTCTCTGATGGAGGGAACTGCCTTCCATGTCTCTATCTCCTTCCAGGTCTGCCGTGGCAGTTCAGTGTTACTTGAAGTTCCATCTCTCTCTCAGTCCCTCCGAGCACCCTCCCCAGGTAGAAGCTTGCTTTTGCTGGATGACAGTCCTTTAACTTGAGGTCAAAAGCTGCTGCTGCTCAATGTCAGGGGGTGGAGAGAAGAGGCTGAGAGTCTTGCAGCTCTGAAGTCATTAGTTTCCTCCCAGCCGCAATGCATGAAAGTGCCCATGTCCCCACCAACACTCACCATTAAGCCCCTTGCAGTCTTTTGCTAATCTGATGGGTGTAAACCGGTATCTCAGTGTTGGTTTAATTTGTGTTTCTTTTGTTAAATGAGTTTGAACTGCTCTTTGTAACTAGCTTTTTCTTCTGTGAATTAGCTATTTACTGGGTTGTCGGAAAAGTCATGATGTATTTTTTTCTATGTTTTTTTCGTTGCAAAAATGCATCATGACTTTTCTGAGAACCTGATATACCCTTTCCCATTTCCCCCTATATTGGATTTCCTATCTTTTTCTTATGGATTTGCAGAAGCTTATTGTATATTTCGAATATTAGATCCTCATCAATTTTCTGTGTGGCAAGCTCCCTCTACTGTTTGTCCATTAACGTATTCATAGTGCCAACAAATGAACAGAATTTTGATTAAATTAAACCCACCCATTTTTCATCTTAAATTTTGTGCTTTTGAGATATTGCTTAAGAGGTTTTCCGCTACTCCAGTGCCACAGCAATGTTTTTTACCTTTTCTACTGTTAGTGTAACCTTCCACATTTAGGATTTTGATCCATCTGGAGCCCAACTTTATGGAATGCTGTAAATTGGGATCCAGTTTAATTTTTTTCCCACATGGTGGCTCAGTTCTATTGTCCTCCATTACTTGTAGTGCCCTCTTTATCATTTATCAGGTTCCTATATATACATGGGTCTCTCTTGGTACCCCTTTTCCATTCCATTGGTTTATTGGTCTGTTCTTGGGGCAAACTGTATAATTATAGCTTTGTAGTATGTCTGTTATTAGTTGGCTGCATAACAAAGTACCACAGACTGGATGTATTGAACAACAGAAATTATCTCTGTCTTCATATGGTCTTCCTTCTGTGCATCCTAATTGACTCTTCTTACAAGGACACCAGCCCTCTTGGATTAGAGCCCACCCTAATGACCTCTTTTTAAGTTAATTACATCTTTAAATATATATTTGTCTTTATCTCCAAGTACAGTCACATTCTGAGGTGCTGGGAGTCAGGACTTCAACATATGAATTTTGGGGGGACACAATTCAGCCCATAACAACAATGCTTTAATATCTAATATAGTAATATGCACCCTCCTCGCTTTTCTTTTTTCAATATTGTCTTAGCTGTTTATGGGTCTTTATTTTCCCATATCTATTTTGTAATATATTTGGTTCAGTTGCTTAAGAAAAAAACCCAGTTGGAATTTTTATTTAGGTTGCATTGAATTTATAAATTAATTAGAAAAAAATTGACACTTTTATAATGTTAATGCAAACCTATCCAAGACCCTGGGATATTTTAAAATTTATTTAGATATTCTTTTTTGTACTTTAACAGCATTTCAATTTTTTATTCATACAGACCTTTGAATTCTTTGCTAAGGTATTTCCTGGCTATATTACATTTCTGGTTGGCATTGTGAATGATAATTTATTTTTTATCACGTTTGCTAGTTGATTATTGTTGGAAATGCCATTGATTATTGTATGTTGATTGTGTATCTGGCAACCCTATTAAACTTTTATTAGTTTGCCTATTTTTATTTTTTTCTAGATGGCCTATTGTTTGTAAATAATGGTACTTTTATCTTTCTTTTGATCCTTATACATTTTACTTATTGGGTTGTCGGAAAAGTCATGATGCATTTTTGCAATGAAAAACATAGAAAAAATATGTCATGACTTTTCCGACAACCCAATATTTTTCTTGTCCTATAGCACTGACTAGCATAGCTAGTACGATATAACAGTGTATTGGATAGTATGAATCTTTGTTTTGTTCCTGGTATTAGTTATCTATTGCTGTCTAACAAACTACCTCAAAACATAGTGATTTAAAACAATAATGCACATTTATTATCTTACACAGTCTCTGTGGGTCAAGAATTTAGGAATTGGCATAGCTCATTCGTTCTGCCTGAGGTCCCTGCTGAGGTTGAGGTCAGTGTGTCATCTGGGGCTGCAGTCATCCGAAGCCTTGACTAAGGCTGCAGGATCTGCTTCCAAGGTGGCCGGCTCACGTGGTTGTTGGCAGGAGGCCTCAGAACCGCTCCATGGAGACCTCTGCATAGCTTGAGTATCTTCAAGACGTGGCAGTTAGCTTCCCCCAAAGAGAGTGATTCAAGAGAGGGTGATCTACAACAGAGCAAGGTGTAAGTGTTGGTCTTTTATAACCTAGTCTTGGAGTTCACGCTCCATCATTTACACACTATCCTATTGGTCACCTGAGTCAGCCCTCTTGAATGTGAGAGGGGACCACATGAAGGTGTGACTATTAGGAGGCAGGAGTCATTTGGAGGCCATTTTGGGGATCCTGGCAGGCACACTAGTCTTAAAGAGAATGCTTCTAAATGTTTCTGTTAATTTAGATATTTGTTTTAAATTTTGGATATTTGGCCTTTATCAATTTAAGCAAGTTCCCTTCTATTCCTGGGTTATTGAGAGATTTTGTTGTTTAATGATTTAAAAAAAAAATTAACAGTAAGAGATGGGGCAGCAGCCTCACAAGCAAATTACATGTGACAAGCCTGCAGAGACAAAGCCAGCTTTGGACCTTTCTCTCAGTCCTGTGTGATAAGCAAGAGGCATTGGTCCAATATAAGCCCTTTGTGGCTGAAGAACTCTGGAAAACAGCCTTTTCTGCCTTTTGTCTTTTCTTATTCCTTGCAGTGCCCAAGACAAAGATTTTGGCCACTGGAGGGGCATCTCACAACAGCGACATCTTGCAGGTAAATGTATGTAGCGGGCCCTGCATTAAGACGTCTTCTACATCTGTTACTTCCAAGAGCTTGACGCTCAACAGTAAGGACGGCCTCTGTTCCCATTCCTGCAGGGATGGGAGCTCACAGCTCATTCTATCCCAGGAAGCCAGCTCTACTGCCTTACAGCTCACACCGTGAGCAGGTTCTGTCTTATACTCAGATAAAATCCACTGCCCTGTATAACTGCACTCTCTGATACCAGCAGTGGCTTTTCAAATCATACAAAACGTGCCTGTCCCACATGACAAACCTGACATCAAATAAATGCCAGTGTTGTTGTCTTCCTAAAAATTTCTCCCTTCCAATTTAAAGATCTCTGATTTTCCCAACCATTCCTCTTACAATATAGTCTCCAGACTTTGTCACTGTCTTTCTGGTCCTCCATTATGCTAGAAATATGTGACCAAAAGTGGAATCAACCTGCAAATGTCTGACAATCAGGCTGTTACATCTTGGGGCTGTCAGAGTCTTATTGTGATACTGAGTATTTTTTAATGTAGCCTGAGGCTGCTTTAGCTGTCTGCATAACTGCATCAACTCTTGACTTGTAATATACCTGTCTTAGGTAAGATTCTCTAGAAGCAGAGTCTTAAATGGGCATTTTCTATAAGTGATTTGTTGAGGGAGTTCTCCAGGGAGAAAGCGGGGATGCAGACAGGGCGGGGGAAGAAGGGCAAGCAAGGATGTGGTTTTGGCTGGAGTTGGCTTCAGCTCTATCCCATGGGGAGATCTAGAACATGAACTGTACCTCAGACTTGGTTCCACCGTGGGGTAAGGAGTCCCACTGGCTGCCCTGGGGAGAGGTGAAAATAACCTCTTGTGAGAGGCAGCCTCTGTTCAGCTGAGAGCAGTTCTTTTGAGGAGGGGCACATGTGAGCCATTAGCAGCCAATACTCACAGCATCTGGGGAGGGGTGCACACCGGTGCAGTCAGGGGCTCTAGATGGGGCAGCAGCAGCATCTACTGCAATATTGCTGGTCAACTAAGACCCCCCCAAGTCTTTTCCCTGTGAGCTCCTTTTAGTATACATCCTCCATTCTAAATTTATGTACTTTATTTGGAGGACCTAAGTAGAAAACTTTATCTCTATAAAACATGCCCTTGTTAGTTAGGCTTGTTTGGGCTTATTACGATGAGTCTGATACCCAGTCACCTCCACCTTGACTGTTTGCTAAGCATACTTCCTAAATCTGCCTCCTTGTCTTTGACAAAATGGTTAAACAACGCAGGGACAACCTGGACTGCCGTGGCCCTCCACGAGAGACTTCCCCTGGGTCATCCTGATAACAGTATCACCGGGGCAGCATGGCCAGGCGTCCTTCCTGGAAGGCAGTAGAGGTGAAATGAAAGGCATCAGAAAGCGAATGAGGAAAGCGTGCCTGGGAAATGCTTGCCAAAATGTCCGTGTTCCCTCTGAGAAATGACTCACCACAGAAAGAATCTCTGTTCTTTCCAGGTGCTTGCGGATGTGTTTGGTGCCCCGGTGTATGTCATAGACACTGCCAACTCAGCCTGTGTGGGCTGTGCGTACAGAGCTTTCCACGGTAGGTCGATGGATGGGGAACAGATGCCTCTGGAAGAGGTTGGGGCACTGGCTGGGCTGAGGAGGGTGGAAAGGGGAGATTAGGATATTTCCAGTCTTCAGGGACATTGGAGTCTTAGGGGCGGTGGCTTCATTTTTCTCCCTCCCAGCACACGAGAAGCAACCCAAACCCTCGTTCCTTCATTCTCTATTTAAAGTGAAAAAAAGAGGCAGGGTCCTAACGGAATGAGGCCTGGTCAGAGTCAGGCTGAGCACAGGGACCTTGGGAAAGGACACCCAGCATACTGAAGGCACGCAGACGTGGGTCTGGACTGCTGGTGGGAGGGAGTGGTGGAGGAAGTCCAGAGCTCTTTTTTTCAGCACGAGCAGGAAGTTGATACAAAGGTGAAGGCTGGAGAGCCAAGCAGTTCAGCACCTTGGACAGCTCCACAGGGCCCGTTGCTTTCAAGGAGGCCTCGCTGAGACTCCAAATAATAAAGGAATCTTCCCCATCCATCTAAGCAAGTTCTGGCAGGAGCAGCACATGCCCCCAAGGGCATTCTTCCTCCCATTTGGTCAGTTTGCTCAGGCTGCTCCTTTCGGCCACCCATGTACCTCAAGGGCTTTGTCTTTCTCCTCTAGAGATTTCATTCTTCACACGTTTACTCTTAATTTTTTTTTTTTTTTTTTTTTAGCTGAGCCGTCCTGCTACCTGTTGGCAGCTCAGCAGCAGCTCAGCTTGGGCTGGACTCAAACCGCTGTTGCTCGGAGCTCAAACTCTTGAGCGAGCGCTTAACCAACTGAGCCACTCGGCCGGCCCTTGACTCTTAACTTTTTAACATACCTGTTAAACTTATATTTTTCTTTCAACATTGAGAATTAATCAGGGACCATATCCTTCTCTTAATAATTAACCTCTTTTTTTATTCCCCTCCCTTCACACCCTGTTCACCTCACCCCACCTCATGTCACTCCTGTATCAAGATCACTGGGTAATTTATTTCCAGATTGTTATGTTTTTAATTAAAATTTACATCATATTAGATTTTACTTACACTTCCCTATGAGGTTTTCTTTCCTTTTTTTTTTTTAACTCCCTTCAATTTCTTTCTCTTTCATTTCTATGCTAGTTTTGTTGGAATATACACCCTAAATAAATTTTTAAGAGGAAATTCAGCAGGTGATAATTTCCTGAGGACTTACATGTCCAGAAAGGGCTTTGCTTTGTCCTCCCAAAGAATGTTACCTTGGCTGGGCAGAGGACTTTACGTTCAAAATACTTTCCTCAGAACTTTGAAAACACTGTTCCATAATCTTCTGGCCATGATTGTTGCCATGAAAAGCCTGGGGCCCACTTCCTACCCCCCCCCCGCCCCCCTTCGGCCAATGCAGGAAAGGAGCTACCTGTTAGGGACCCTACCGTTATGCTCCACTGCATTTTTTTTTAATTTTTCCTTTTCTGTGCCTATTTAGTTGCCAAATGTTACCTGGGGTACCACCCTACTCTGTCCCCCAAAACCAAAACCCGAGCTAAATCCTAGGATACCAGTTCCAACCCTGAGGCCTGTCAGCCACTTTACTAGACACCTGTTCTCCCCAGCTGGGTCCAGGGATGAATCTTACATGCAGCCAGTCTGTGCATGAGTAGAGAGGGGACTATAATCTCTTGATTAGTCTGCTGCCCAGCCCCCGACCCCCATCATTCATCCCATTTGCTCCTCATGCAGCTCTGAGCTGGGATATTCCCGCATTCAGTTAGAAGACGGGGCCTCCTGTCCTCAGTGGGCCCTCCTTCATTCTTGGTGGTGCGTTTCCCTGTCAATCTGATACTACTCCTTAAATTGCCTAGAAATTCCTCACTGTTTCTTGCCCACCTATGGCAACCTTCCCTCTTCTCCAGCTCTGCCACTCATTTGCTTGGAGTATTTATTGAGTGCCTCCTGTATGCAGGCAGTGTGCTAGGCACCAGGGCTTCAGTGGAGACCCAGTCTATGGTCTCAGGTAGCTTCCGGCTCAGCAAGGTGGGGACCTTCAGCAAACCTGTGGCCAGAAATTGTGAGAAGCGGTCTGAGGAAAGCGGATGGTGCTTAGGGATGGAGGGTTAGGGAGCCTCCCAAACTAGTGATGTTCTCAGCTGCAGCTTATCTGAGGAGAAGAAAATAGGTCCATGAAAAGAGAAGAGAAGAACATTCCACACAGTGAAAAGGCTCTGAGGCAGGAGGAATTGAAAGATGCCTGGGGTGGCTTGAATGCAGTGAGCCATGGGAGAGCAGGGTCATGTGAGAGAGGAGAGGCAGGCGAACCCTCCCGCTCTGTCAGATGTCAGGGTCAGTTGCCGATTCCATGACAGGCGCTATCAGTGAGCAAGACAAACTAGGCACTGTTGAAGAGGCCTACATTTAAACTCTTTCTTTTCTCTCTTTTAACAGTTTCATTGAGGCACAATTTATAAGACGTAAAAATCACCCAACTTCAAGTGTACAATTCAGTGATTTTTAGTAAATGTACTGAGTTGTGTCACCATCAGCATAATCCAGTGTTAGAACATTTTACCACCCCAGAGATAAAATGCTATTTCTGGTTAATGCCCTGATTTGCAATGTGCACTGATGTGAAATGAAATTTCCCTTCTAGGCCTTGCAGCTGGGACGGACGTGCCCTTTTCAGAGGTTGTGAAGTTATCCCCAAATCCCAGATTAGCTGCAACCCCAACCGCAGGAGCTTCTCAGGTGAGAGACCCGTCAGAATTTGGTCAGAGCATTTGCATTGTGAAAACCAACCAGGTTTTTTTTCCCCCAAAAGGTAAGCTTTTCCTTTTTCACCTACATTAAAGTTGATGTGCTCAACTAACAGGGAAATTTGACCTTTTTTTTTTTTATTGTCTAAAGAAACAGCAAAAGAAGCAAGATTGTCAGTTGAGAGTCACAGATGCTGCTGATTTTATAGCCTCAGGGGACAGATAGATTGCTGGGCATATCTTCATTGCTCTGTGTGCCTCAGGGTGGGCCCTTCCATTGCATCTGGTAACAGAAGCCACTGAAAGACTGTCACTTAAGCACAAGGCATGCTGGGTTTCTAGCCCTCAAATCTAAAGTCTGGATCCAAGACAGCCGTGCTATCCCTCAGGCCAGGAAATCCTTGTGAAGGCAGCCCCCGCTTGTTACAGGCTGGGCTCCCCGGAAAGCAGACTTGGAGATGTCAGTTAGGATGCAGGAGACTGATGAGGCGGTGCTCGTGGGATCTAGGCCTGTGTAAGGGAAAAGCGGGAGGCAGAACGGGGCGGAGGGAGGCGGGTTGCTGCAGGGCAATCCCAGTGGAGCCCTCAGCCAGTCCTCCAGGAAGTTCTGAAGCTGGGAGGATCCTTTAGAGTTTGTGTTATGGGGGCCAGGCCTTTATACCCCACGTCAGTCAGTCATTGCATGCAGGCTGCCGGCCACCCCAAGATGGGGTAAGGCCGCTCTCTGTAGCCGAAGCAGTCCCCACCGTGGGCGGTTGCTGAGGTCTGGGAGAATGAGTTCTCCGTTCCTTGAAGGGCATTCACAGCCTCCACTGCACCACTCTCCCTGGTTACAGGCGTCTTGCAGCCCAGGAGCAGGGGTGGTGCAGACGTGGCTCTATTACTCACTGTCCAGGAGGCAGCCTGAGTTTCAACATTTGCCTCAGTTTCCCTTGGCCCTGAAGGTGGGTGATGTGGAGTGGGCCCAGGTGGGTACGGTGTACACCCTATGTCACAACTGAGAGACTCTGAGCTTAGAAACCCCCAACCATATAAAGGAACTGCAAGCAAACCTGCCCAACCTTTCTCTCCAAAGGGGGAACTTTCTTTGTTATCCTGGGCAGTAAAAAAATCTTTTCCCTCTGCCCACAGAGGGCAACACTACCTTCTAAGACTGCTTGCTATACAAACATCCTTGAAAAAATAGTCTGGAACAAAAGCTGTCACCAGTCATATAGAAACACTGTGGAGAATTGTTCCCAGCATGCCTTGGAAGCAGAAGCTCATGTTTTCCAGGTGATCAGATAACCCACACACATAGGTGTGCCCAAGTGTCTGTTATTTTCTATCATGTGTCCTTATGTTTAAGTGGCAGCTCACTGCAGTCGAAAGACTCTATATTGAGATAAAGGGCCTTTGCGTTCTGAACTTTTTCTGCCTCTCCCTCACGGACCTTCATGTGACCTTGAGCAGCACTCCTCATCTCTGAACCTCTGTTTCTTCATCTGTGAAGTGGGGACATCTGTCCTGCTGTCTTTTAACCTGCCAGTTGCGAGGCTTGAAAAGAATCCTTGACTGTAATGGCTTAATTATGTAACAGGAGGTCTGAAGGTAGTTGCCAGTGTTGGTTCAGCAGTGTCAGGGCCCCGGGTCATGTTCTCTGAAGTTCTCTGGGTCAGCACTGGACATTGGGGACATCATGAGAGCCACATATGTCATTTTAAATTTTCTAGTTGTCTCATTTAAAAAAAGAGTAAAAAAATAAATGACTACTTTTAATAATATATTGTATTTAGTCCACCATGTCCAAAATGTTATCTTTTCAACATGTAATCAATAAGAAAAATTGCTCATGTGATATTTTACTTTTTTTGTGTGTGTGAAGCTTTTGAAGTCTGGTGTGTGCTTAGAACACTATTTCAAGTTCCATTTCCAGTGCACATATGTATTGGAGAGGGCAGCTTTAGATGCGCTTGTAATCAGATGGGCACAGGATGTCTCTAGCTGCCCCAAACATCATGTCCCCCCACAACTGGCAGGAATCAAAGCATGGCATTGGACAGAGAATCTCTCTTCACATGCTTCTTGCTTATCAGGGGGAGATATCCTGGTCTGTTCTCATCAATTCCCCCGACAGGCTACCACTTGGTCTCATGGTCAGCCTTGGTTGTAAGAACGGCAGGGGCAAGGTCTGGCTCTTTTATCCTCTCTAGAAGGAGGCCCGCAAGGAAGAAGGTAGTTTGGGAAAGCTTTAGGGAATCAAACAGCTGCGTCTGCCTCATTACAGTTAGCAGATACTCAGTGTGTGTACCGCCACTCTCCCTGGCTTGCCCATGGCCAGTCACTAGTTGTCACTTTAAAGAGAAAGGACTCTTTACCATCAAACCCAAGTGTTACCTCAGACTCCTTCCCAACACCAGGTTGCAAACCATGACAAGTCTATGAGTGTCAGCATAAGTGACCTATTTGGAGACTGGCTTGTAAATTCCTTGAGAGCAGGGTGACATCCTCTGTTTTCTCTCAATGGCAGCTACAGCACTGCTGTGCTCAAGTGGAAAGTCAGAACCGTAACTGTTTTTCTCTCAGGTCAGCTGCATGTTGCAATTTCCTGCTTGGAGAGGAGATCAGAGCCCCCTCACTTTCTCTATGTTCACAGACAGAGCTCCATCAAGAGTAGGCCCTACTTGTGTGGTCAGTTGCTAAAATACTTGACTTTGGAGCTAATTAAGGCAAATTCAGAAGGAATGGGATTGGCATGAACTATGAGTGGCATTTGTGAGTCCCAGGGAAATCTGGGTCCCTCAGTCTTTTTTTTTTAAGCTGAGCCATCCTGCCACCTGTTGGCAGCTCAGCGGCTGCTCAGCTCGGGCCGGGAATCGAACCGCTGTTGCTCAGAGCTCAAACTCTTGAGCGAGCTCTTAACCAACTGAGCCACTCGGCCGGCCCCAAGGTCCCTCGGTCTTAAATGTTGTTTGTCTGTAAGACAACATGCGCTCACCTGAAGGGCGCCTCCATTTCTCAGACAAGGCTTGCAGAGCCACTGGTGAAAACAGCTTAAAAAAAAAGGAACGAAGGATAAGAATGTGGGGTTGTGTTCCTTCGTGGTCATTTTTTCCTTGCTGGGTTTTTGGTTTGGGTTTATTACACAACACACACTGTGTGTATAATTTTGTAGTCCACTTCTTTTAAAATTCTATATTACAACATAAGTATTTACATTCTTAAAAATGTCCATACACATATTTTTAGTGACTGCATAGTATTCTGTCTGGCTAATGCATCATAATTGACTTGAGCATTTTCCATGTCTTAGAGCCGTTCCTTCTAGTTTTTCAATTATAATTAACCCTGTGTGGGTAAAGGGTTAATAAAACCTTTCCCTATTCTGTTAATTTTCTAGCTCTGTTTACTTTGAGACTTAATAAAATAATAAAATGGAATGTCAACTGTGTTCCTAGGCAACATTGCTTGTGTCAAAATGGTCTTTAATTGGGAAACTGCACCTGGAGTGGCAAAACCATAAACTGAAGGGAAGTCATACTTAGAGTTTCCCTGAGTGCAGTGGCTTCTCGTGGGCATGTCTCTTGCCTATGGAGCTGTCATAAGAAAAGCTCCTCTGGGACATGAGGTTTCAAAGCCAGGGTGGTTCCTGTGCCTGTTCAAAGTAGATTTCATTACCTTGTACCTGAGCTGTCACCTGGGGGGCAGGGAGGCTAAGAGACCCTTTTCAGGGTCTGTGCCAACTGCCGTATGGCCCACTACGTGGTCTCCTATTGAAGACGAGCACCTGCAGCCACTGTGCTGACAGATGTTTCTCTAGTGTATTCTCTTGAGAGCCAAGGTGTGGCCCATGGCTCTTATGAGACTGGATGTTGAGTGATAGCTAAGGCGACCCTTGGGGCGCCTGGTGCCCTACATTTGGGGTTAGTTCCTTAGGAGAGTGTTGCAGAAGTAGAATAACTGGGTCAAAGGCTATGGGAGTTTTCAAGCACCTTGATACAGATGTAGAGTGAAGTTGATTTCCAAAAGGGTTGTATCACCAACTTCCACCAGCTGTGCAAGGAGACAGCCATTTCCTGGTATCTTCACCAGAATTTTGTTTTCAACTTTGTAGATTTCATAACAAAAATTGGCTTCTTGTCATAATTTGCGTTAAAAGAAAATCTTAAGATTTTGAGAACTACTAGCATTTCCCTTTTCAGTGTGAGTTGATGCTTCTTTTCTTTTGCCCAGAAAAAAAAAAAAAAAAGAAAAGAAAAGAAAAAGAAAAATTAAATTGTAAATAAATGGGATGTAAAATGTTTAAATTGCAAGTTGCAAAGAGATGGAAGAGGCACCTCCCCCTCCCCATTCTAAAGTGTTCTTTCCACCCCTCCAGGTCTACGCTGCGCTCCTCCCAAGGTATGCCCAGCTTGAGCAGAGAATCCTGTCCCTGCCCCGGGGGCCTCTGGAGTGAATTCTGCAGGCCCAGGAGCCCCTGTGGACCCTGCCTGCCCAGACTTGCTGGTCCCACCTGGAGACGCGGCCCTGGACAGCGGGGAGCCTCTTCCCTTCCGCAGTGGCTCTGCCTGCTCCCTGATTCCTGCTGTGCTGCCCAGGACCTCTCTGAAAGTACATCTTGCTGAACATAAATGGCCTGCTTGTGTGTCCCTGTGCCCTTGTGTCCGGGGCAGGAAAGCATCTCTCCTTTTCTGTCTTTATCCCAGGAGGCAGGATAACACTGAGTCTGGATATCGCATTTAAAAATGGTGACTTTTTCCTTTCCAAAAGCAGAAGTGAAGCTAATCCAGGGACCTAAAGCAGCAGAATGGAGGAGACAAAGCCATCCCCCTTCCCATGACCCCAGCCCACCCCCTTTTCCAGCCCTGACTCACTGGCCATTCCTCCCCAAACCCTAACCCACAGCCACCCAATCCCATACCCGAACCCCACTGTCTGTCCTTTCCCCAACCCTGACCCCCAACCAAGTCTCTCACGCCCTGACCCTCCCGCTGCCTCCTCCGTCTTCGGGTCAGCTGTCTGAAAGTGCCCCCCAGTCTCCTTTCTTGTCGTCCCCATGCTCAGTCCTCCGTCATGCTCTCACCCACCTTTTAGCATCTGCCACCCCCCCCCACCCCCCCCACCCCCGTTCACCTGGTATAACTCACCACCTCCTACCCAAACACACCTGCCGGGCCTGGAGAACAGGCTTCAGCTCTGCCCACAGGCTACCTGACTCCCAGGCACATCAGATTGCTTGGAGGGGCCATCGTCCAGGTAGCACAGGGTGTGTGTGTGTGTGTGTGTGTGTGTGTGTCTACTTTCAGTTTCCTTGCTGAAAAAACTGGGTCATTTGTCCGGAAGAATTTCCCAAACTCTGAATTTTGTTAATTCTGTCCCTGCGGTGTCATTTAACATGTTCTCTATTTTCTGTATTTCCTATAGATTGGTAGTTAGATCTACTAATACAGGGTTTCCCAACCTCAGCACCATGGGCATTTTGGGCTAGGTAACGTTTTGTTGTGGAGGGCTGCCGTGCTCATTCTGCGATGTTCAGCAGTATCACTGGCCTCTTCCCACTAGATGCCAGTATCATTCCCTCCCCCCAAGTCATGATAATCAAGAATGTCTCCAGGCATTGCCAGATGTGCCCTGGTGGGGGTGAGGGAACTGAATTGCCCCTGCTTGATAACCACTGACCTAGATGATCAGATGCTTATATGGTTATTTTCCTTTTTATGTAAGACAACTTCATAGATGGTGTTGTGCCCTTCCGTCAGGAGGCACATATGTCTGGTTTTCTCGCTCTTCTGTGATGCTCATGCCTAGCTCCGTTAGTTCACTAGGGATAAAATTTTGTTATCCCTCTTCATGTATTAGCTGGGATTCTTGTACATGAAAAATGTCCCATATCCAGTTATCCAGTGGTAGTGTTTACATAACAGAGGCAGAATACAGTCTTTCCTCTTTATTCCCCAGTTTTCAAAATAATGAGTTGATTCCCAACCATCCTCTAACAGCAACTAGATTTTAATTTTTAGTATCAGTACAATATACTTAACATATTTTACGTGTTTTAACCCATTGCAGTAACTATCCTTATCCTTCTTTTTGATGGCCATTCTCTCTGTCTTTTCTTGTGCTTTCCTGATCTCTCATTCATTCTTCACCGGCACAGGGGGTGCCAAAAAAACATGTATACACATTTTAAGAAAGGAAAACTGTATTAAAATTGTAATACTCAATATATACTGATAACAAATGATGAAGACAAGTCATGTTTGACTTCTGCAATTACAAGAGGTGCCCAACGTGGTTACCATCAGCGTCCAGACACTTCTGATTACTACTGCTTGAGCAACGTTGACCAAATTATTGCTAGGCCCAGAATCTCTATCCTCATTGCTCTTTCCTTCCCATTCTGTGCCATCTTATTGGATGATTTCATCTATTCTTGGGCTTCAACTACTACTTATATACCAGTAACACCAAGATCTGTGTTTCCAGCCGGAACTCTCCTTGGAGTCTTCCAGCATTCTCTTCGTCTCCACATATCTTCCCCGGCCCTTCCCCAAACCTCCTCCTCCAGAGTCCCTGTTTCAGTGAACTGGCAACACCATTCATTCATTCATTCATTCAGGAACCCAAACTCAAAACTCCTCCCTCTTTCCCATCAGTCCCGTGATTTGGGTTATCCTTTGGTAACTCCTAAAGCAGTTCCTTTCTCTCCATCCCTCCTGTTTTACTTTAGACCCCTTTATTCCTTGCTCAAATTATTGCAAAAGCCTCCATAGAAAGTCCCGTGTGATCTGCCTCCTGCAAAAGCCTCCAGATTTTCCTTCTGCCACAGGCCCTTGCCTTTGTTGGCACTTCAGTTAAACCAAACTGTGTACGGTCTCACCCAGAGTGGAAAATCCTGCAAACAGGTCTGAGACCTGGTGGATCAGAGCCGTGGCTAGTGGGCAGTCAAAAGGAAGGGGTTTTGAAAATGAGTGGGACCAGAGAGGTGAAGTCATCTTGAAAGGGAGTGGTGCCTCTTGCAGGCTTGGTGGGTAAAGGGGAAAAGGGAAGCAAGAAGCTGATGATGATGGCCTATCAACAGCAAGTCAAAGATTCAGAAGAAAATGGACAATTCCCCCTCCTCCCCATCGCCACCTAGATATAACTTACTAAAGAAATTTTACGTTATCGACCAACAGAAAATGGGCTGTCTTGGACCAAGAAACACAGAAAGCCACTCAATTCATTCCCCATTTTACCTCTTCCCCCCTAGAGTTACCTGTTATTGCAAGCGTGCCAACATAAATAGAAAAAGGAACTCACCATCTATACAAGTATAGGAAGAAAACAGAATCGTAACTTTTCAAGCTGATGAAATACTCCAAAGGAAAAAGGAACAAAGTAAACAACCCTCAAATATGGATCCTAAAATAGAATATAAAAGAATACCACAGATCAGAAATTCAAAAACTCAGAATAAAAATGAAAAAGCAACAGGCATATGTGAAAAGGGAACTGACCAAACTTGGGAAAGAGTTTGAATAAAAAGACAAAATCATCATTATGAAGACTGCATTACAACATTTCCAAATGAAAGTAAAAATGACTGCAAGTACAGTAAAGCATATAGAAGAAAGCAATGAAAACAGCTAAGACTGCAAAAATAATATAAAGAAAGAGCTAAAAAGGCCCAGAAAGAAAATGATAGGTAAAAAGACAGGCAAAGCAAGATTAATGGGTAAAATTGGAGCTCCTGAAGCCAAAAGATAAGTTGATGGGACAGTTAATATTTAAAACTGTACCCCAGGAGAAATTTCTGAAAACTGGAAGACCTGAATCTCTATCTTGAAAGGGCCTATCATGTTACTTGGAAAATTGTTCCAGAATGATCAGCTAAGAACTATCCTAGCCAACTATTACACTTTGAAAGTGAGGAGAAAACTAGGCCAAAAAGACCTAGCCTTTTGCAAAAGAAAAATCAGGTTGGCCTCAGATGTCTCAAAAAGCAAGTAGCAGTGGAGCAACATTTTCAAGAAACTTAAAAAATTTGAACTAAGTGTTTAGTATCCAGCTAAGCTGTCCTAAGTTATCAAGGAGATGATAGATAGATAGATAGATAGAAAGAAATAAAGATAGATATAGATGTATAAATAGATACGTTTTAATCATGCAAGAGCTCAGGAAATAACCCGTTAGGATTCTACTAAAAGACAAAGTTCATCCAAGTAGATGATGGGGGAAATCAGCAAAAGGACTGGTGGTGAGCACTGAATATCTTTAATTTTAGATCTAGACCAAAATGAAAGTGAGGATAAGGGTGGAAGAATAGTATCAAATAGCATATGCTTTGACAAGGTAGAAGCAACACAACTAAATAAATGAAGAGAGAGAGGAAGCAGACAGTACAAAGCGCTCCTTGTTGCCAGAGACAATATGTGCCAGTCAAACAACATCACTTAAAGTTGACAGACCCAATAGTGCTTAAATAAGGGAAAAAGGGACAAAGCACTACATAAAGATAATAGTTTAGTATAATCACTAGGATAAAAGAGACATCTCCCTCAATGCCTAAACAGACAATAATAAAGACACCAGATCACATAGTGAAAAACATGCAGTAAATGTAGCAAATGTAAGGACAAGCATATGAGTCAAATTAGTAAATTGAAGGACTCAACTCATCTATTAAAAACTTTCAGATTGGCTCACAAACCAATATCTCACTGGCTATTATTTACAAGAGACACATTTAAAGTAAGTGACCCAGAAAGGCTAAAAAGGAAAGGGATGGACAACAATATACCAGCCAATACAAATTATAAAAAGTAGATTATAGTATCGATGTCTGGCAAGGTGGGTATAATTCAGGAAAAAATTAGACATGACAAAGAAGGACACTATAACGTGAAAAGCCACAATTCACAATGAAGATACACTAGTTTTGAATCTTACAGTCTCAACCGTTTGGTTTGTCAACTTAAATGATAGTCTTCGATTCCCACCTATAGATTCCAACAGAATCAGTATATCTTCTGAATATATATATATATATATGAACTTTGCACTTATTATAAGGAATAATTAATAGATAATATGCCTTTTATCCTCACAAAAATTGGCCATTTATTATACCACAAAGAAAACATCTAAATTTCCACAAAATAGAAATAATATAACCTTTAATCACAATGCAATAAAGTGAGAACTTAATAAAATGTTTTTTGAAAGTCGCACCTAGAGAAAGACTTTTTATGAAACTACTCTTGGGACAAAGGGGAAATATAAACCCAAATTTCAGAGCTTCTAGAAAATGATTGATAACGGAGTCTAATTAAAACAGTAGTAGGTGAAATATAGCATAAAAATACTGTAACTGATAAAAATAAAAGTTAAATGAATTTAAAATACTGAAAAAAATAGTGAACAAAAGAAAGGGGACATAAGTAATGAAGACAAGATCACACAAGTGAGGAAAACAGGAAAAACGGTTAATGAGTATTTTGATTATTTGAAAAAATAATAAACTAACAAGTGAGGAGGCAAGCAGAAATACACAAAATAAAAATGATAGTGAAAAATTAACATTGGAACAACACATTTTAATTTTAAGGAGTACTTTTGTACAACTCTGCAAATAAATTTGAAAACCTAGATGAAATGGTAATGACCCAGGGAAATATAATTTACCAAAATGACTCTAGTAGAGACAGAAAGTTTAAACAAACTAATTTTCAAAGATTGTCCACTACCCTATAAAAAAGCCACTAGATCAGCTGGTTTCATAGGGAGATTCTACCAAACCATAGACCAGGCAATCCCAATGCTATATAATGTATCCCAGAACACTGGAAAAAAGGAAACACTTCCAGATTACTTTTATGAAGCAAATACAACATTGATCCCTATACTGTGTTGCAAAAGTGCCCCAATTTTTCACTTGCCTCTATATCCACATACTTTGCCTTGGAATGTTGTTGTTGTCCCCCTCCCCCCCACACTCCCCAACTCAGCTATGCAAGTTTGGCCAATGGCATTTTCACAAATATGATGTTAGCAGGGACTTGAAAAGCGCTTATACCATTGGGATTGCTCTCACTTTGCTCTTTGCCTTTTTCATGAAAAATTTGTGCCAGAGCCATCCTGGACCATCTGTAGGGTAACTGACTGCCCCAGACATGGGAGTGAGTCCGGTTGAAACCAGGAAAACTGCCCAGTCAAGACCAACCTAAATCACCAGCCTACAGATTCATGAACTAAACAAATACTTACTACTTTAAAGCATGGGGATTTAAAGTGATTTATTACACAGCAATAGATAACATATAGATATTGGTGCCAAAAACAAATATATGTGACATTGAAACTGGGCTGTAGGTGGAGACAGGAAAAATGGTGAGAAAATTATTATTGGAGGCTGAAAATAAATGCAAACTGAGTACCTGTGGTAACTTGGAAGATAGTGTACCTACTGAACATTTGGGCATGAGATATTTCTAGGCAGAATGTTGAAAATGGCAGCTATTACTCAGAAAAGAACTAGCCAGATTTCAAGTCGAATTTAGAGGAAATATAAAGGTGCTAGAATGAAAAAATAACTTTCTCATCTCCATCCCTTTAAGCCAATAAAAGATTGTCAAATTTAAGACATGGCTTTAAGTAAAAAAATCAAGGGCTGAAAGATACTTTAAGACCTCTGAAAGAATCAAGGCACTAATAGACCCTTTCAGCTGATTTACATGACTTGCAGCTGTCAAGATTCTTGTCCCACAGCAGCCTGATATACCTAAAGTATTAAGGAGAGAGAGAAAGAGAGAGGGAGGGGGAGAAGGGAGAGAGGGAGGGAGAGAGAGAGAGAGAGAGAGAGAGAGAGAGAGAGAGAGAGAGAGAG